>NC_056692.1:29531418-29855793 GCF_018350215.1 Panthera leo
CCCTGAGCTCATGGCCTGAGCCAAAATCAACAGTCGGATGCTTAACTGACTGAGCCCCCCGGGTGCCACTGTGCACCACTGTTTCTGGAAAGCTAGAGTGTGTATTTCTTTCGCTATGGATCAGTGGCTTAGAAATGGGACTCAATGAAATACAGAGCAATATATCACTTACCCGCACCGTATGTGCTTGTCCTATTCGAAAAGGGTTTGCCAGTTTCACCTGAATCTGAGCACAGTGGAAAGACCCATACACTCCAACGACCTCTAGCAAACCGTCATCATGCCTACAGTTGGAAAAAGGACACATGGATTGTGTGATGCAATGAAGTAAGATCAGTCACGTTAAGACAAATACTTTTTCACAGCGGTGGACAATCAACTTATTATTTAATAAGGTATTCATATTAATGACATATACAAAAATAGAAATTTGAAAAAATATTAGTCTATAAACAACAGAGTGCCTAAAAAAAATTTTTTTTTAAGTTTATTTCAAGAGAGAGAGAAAGCACAAGTCAGGGAGGGGCAGAGAGAGAGAGGGAGAGAGAAAGAACCCCAAGCAGGCTCCGCACTGTCAGTGCGGGGCCCAACGCAGGTCTTGAACCCACGAACCACAAGATCATGACCTGAGCTGAAGTCGGACGCTTAATCAACTGAGCCACTCAGGCACCCCAGATTGCTTTTTTTTTTTTTAAAGCTTATTTTGAGAAAGAGAGAGAGAGAGAGAGAGCACGCGCATGTGCATGCATGTGAGCAGGGGAGGGGCAGAGAGCAAGGGAGAGAGAATCCCAAGCTGACAGTGCAGAGCTGGGCGTGGGGCTCGATCTCATGAACCATGACACCATAACCTGAGTTGAGATCAAGAGCTGGACGTCTAAGTGACTGAGCCACCCAGGTGCCCCAAAAACAGACTGCTTTAAAGAAAACAGTGTCATAAAAAACCCAATCATAAATGTACATACCTGGCTAGAGGGTAAGTCTCATCTCCCATCCCTTCCCACAGTCTGCAGCCACCGCCCCAGTAGCCGATGTTCAGAACTATAATACCTTCCAAATTGGGCAGTTCTACTCGCTCACCATCCAGTTCTAGCTTTAAAGAAACACAAGTAGTGAATTACTACAGGGCATACTATTTCTGCACACTTCCACCAAGGGTTCACCTCCATCTGCATACATACAGGATGTGAGAGACACACGTGTAGAGAAGACTATTTCCTACCCGCGCCCCTCCCCCCCCCACCCCGCCCCAGGAATCAGCCTTTCCCATCCGTTCAGTGGTTATTACATTAATTATAACAACTTCATTTTTTTAAACTAAGGTAAAATGACACAGTTTTTGTTAATCTCATCTTTTTCAGGCCTTACCCAATTTGCTATTTCAGTGGCACCCGACACCCTTTCCTGAACTACTCCCTCCCTTCACTTCTGGGAGTCAGACCCTCCTCCTCTGGGTGTTCCTCCTCGGTCACTGCTGAGTTCCACCTCCCGCCTCTAGCTCTGTTCTAGGCTCCTCTCTCTTCTCGGGCCGCAGACTCCGGAGGAAAAAGCCAGCGCGATGTCGTTAACTGCCATCTCAGCGCTGACAGCTCTACCTTGCTGGTCCAGGACAGCAAACCGGGCCAGATCTGTGGATCCTACTGCCCATAAAACGGTTCCAACCAGTGGTGGCACCTGCAACTGCTGGGCGCAAGACTGGGTTAACGCAAAGCATCTTCCCTGCGGCCCCTATCTACCTCCCAGGAAAGAGCACCCCCGTGGGCCTCGGGTGCCTGGGCCAGAAACCTGGGGTCATCTTTGATTTCCTCGCCTTTACCCTCCACTTCCAAGCACCTCCCCTCTCCGTCACTCCGTCACTCTGGACAGTCCCAAGTCCAGCACACCCTCACCTCTGCCCTGCGGGTGCCTACCTGGCCCGTCTCTCCTCATCTTCATTGCTCTCAGAGCAGGAAATTGAGCACTTAGGGAATGCAAATGTGTCATCCTGACTGCAGCCCTTCTGCGCCTGACTGGAGCTCAGGATGAAATCCAAGTTCTTTCACGGGCCAGTACGGCCCCTCTGAGATTTGGCCTCTGCTCCTGCTCTGTCCCTCCTGTGAGCTATCCTCCAGCTGGAGCTCCCTCAAATACACCATGTCCTCTCTCACCTCTGGGCCTCTGCACATATGCTTCTTAGTGGAGAACAATTTCCACCTCCTTTTTCACTCAGCTATCTCTTATTTAATGTTCAGATTCCAGCTCATCACTTCGTTCAGAAAGACATGTTACAGTCACTTTCCCTAGACAGTCTCTCCAGCCCCTGGGTTATGTACTACCCTTATTTATTCTTGTAAGATTTCCTGATCATGTCACCTGTCACACTATCCTGCAGTGTGCTTTAAATGTTTTCTTTCCCTCTACACTGTAAACTCAGTGAGAGCAAGGGATTTATCACTGGATCCCCAGTACCGAGGACAGTGCCTGGCATCGTGTAGGTGGCTTCACAAATAATTTTTGTATAAATAAAATATCAGACAAAACAATAAAGCGTTAGCATGTTTGCCCATTCCGCCAAGGTTATCAAAGCCCAGGATGAAGCAAATGTAATAAAGGGCAAGGAACTTTTTTTACGGCAAATCTTCCCATTCCTCCTGCACTGTGGCCTCAAAGCGTGTGAGCTCAGCGTTAGCCTAATTGCCCGGCATACGTATCATCAGGCCCCTCACCCTCCCTGCTCACTTTTCTCTCTTCCTAAGCTCTTGCCCTTTTATTCTTTTTACTAGTTTTTACGTTTCTCTGTATTAATGTGTTTGTTGGTGCTGTTAACCATTACAGATTCTTTCTGGAAGCAAGCAAGGAATATACACAAGATTTTGCCGTATCATGACATCAGGGATACTGTAGCCACAAGCACTCATTAATATTCTGTTTTTCCTGCTCCTACATCTCGACTTTGCTTTGCATAGAAGAGAGACACATCACAATTGTCATATAAACTTTGCATTTAAACTTCCTCTGAGAGTCCATGATGAGTCGGGTACTACGTGAAGATTGCTTCACATTTGTCATCAAGTGTGAATGGAAAGCTGCTCAGTATCAGTTCAACAGACCGGAGGGAGATAAACCTGGGTTCAAATCCTGGTTATGTGTGCCTTTGGGCAAATTACTTAATTTCAAACAGTTTTCTCTTCTGCATAATGGCAACAGAGTAGTGCCTGACTTGTAGGATTGTGGTGACAACGCAGTGGGATAATGTGTATGAAGCACTTAGTAAAGCGCCTGGCCCACAATAAATATTCCATGTATGTTAGCAAAATATGTTAACAGAAAATTCAGCATTTTTCTTAGAAAAAAATTTATAATCCAGAGACCACCTAAAACTTTAAAAGCTTACCTCAACTTTTTTATTCAAATCTTTACATTCTTGTACCAAACAGTCTTTGGTTCCATAGAACAAGTAAACAGCCTAGAAGAAATGGACAGAAAATGGGATATTAAAGCAACCTAATGAGCTCGTAAGCAAGATAAGACACTGAACCAACGATCCCTGACGTGATCATCGAGCCTTGCTTGCTTACAGTGGACTAGGTTCTCCTGGGGAAAAAGGACGTGTTACTTCTGAGCTGAAGTAGCCCATTTTTCAGTAGCATGTGCCTAAATGGTGCTTTCTCCCAGTTTATCCAAAAAGCTACATTTTACAAAGAAATACTGTATCAAAATTAGAAAACTCCACCTTTTCCTAGTACTTGAGATCACTTAATGAAAGGAATAGAGACACATCTAAAGGACACTTATAATCACTTCCGAAAATAGAAAGGTTGATGGAAGCTCTGAGACGTTAATTACTAATCGTACAAACGGCAACACTTGCGGCCTTAGTAATTATATTAGTAAGAGGTAACTATTTGTAAACGTGAACTACTTGTAAAACTGAAACCAGGAGCAAAACCGCTTCGCATTAAATTTTTACATCCTGTTGCTCAATCACCAAAAGCCATTAAAAAAAAAAAAACAATGCCAAAGTGAAACTTGCACCAAAGGAATCACTTGTACTAGGAGTCAGAGTGGTGAGCGTAGGTAAAAGCCGTGGCAAACGAACTGCTCCCTCTCTTCCTTCGTCTGCATTTCGGAGCTTTCTGAAGCCAAAGGAATCTGTGTTTTTCCCGTTCATGACTTCACCAAAAGTTTATCCTGCCTGCCTAAAATTCTTTCCAATGTTTGTTGCCATTTAAGTAAGATAGGCTATCGTGAATTTCACTTAGTTGCTGCTGGAGCAGAATGTGCTGTGGAACATTCTCCAAATTGTAAGAAGTTTGTCACAGCCACAAAACACTTCAATAACAAAACAGAGCAGGTGAACGTTTCCGTAAGTAAGTTCTATCTGAATCTACTTGGAAGAGGGCTAGATATAATTGAACTATTTTTACTGTACCTTCAGTGATAAGCAGGAAATGTTATTTTATCCAACACACCTTATTAAGAATTCTGCTAGAAAACAGAGATGGTGCCTTCTCGCGATGAGCGTGAAAATTGAGAGCCATGAGAGCATCAGGTCCAACAGAAAAATAGTTGTTCATTGTGAATTCCTGCGAAAAGGGGGAAGAATAAACAACTGCAATATGCTTCAATCTAAGCCTGTTACATATGTGTAATCTGTTAAATCTCAGTCTGTATGTTCTTTATCAAAATTTAATGCTTTCTGCATTTACATTTCACTTAGAGCTGATGCTACCTATCCAGTGAAGTTTCCAGAAATAAAGCTTCGGTTCAAAGGCCGATGACAATCCACATAAATTTCACTTTGCTTTTCTGAGTAATGTGCTGCACCTCAGACCTTATCATCTAGAATGGCTCTACTTTGCACCCAGGTTTCTCCTGTATGCCCATTACACCTGCTTTTCACTTTCACTGCAACCCCCAGGGTCTCAGTTTCTATCCGTGTCAAGCCAGGATGTTGGTCCTTGCTTAATTTATTTCCCAGCCCAGCATGAGTGCCTCAGTCTCCATCCCCAGCTCTGTCTTGTTCCTGAGCACTAACTAAGCCTGCATTTCCAACCCCCTTCCAATGTGCCACAGCCTTAAGGCTGGTATGCCCCCAATCTAACTTCCTTTTCCTCTTACTCAAACCTGAAACTCTTTCTCTTTGTATCCTGGTTACGGTCATTCCCACACATCCAGCCTCAACAACTAGAAATCTGGCATAACGTGTATTTTCTCTCTTGCTCTACTACCGAGCTGCCAAGGGTCGATCACTTCCACCTCTACAATGTTTTTGCTGTCTTCCTGCTGAAAGTCCCCATATTTTGCCCTCGTGCAACTTTCAAGGCTATTTTCACTCCACCCCCAGAGTTATCTTTTAGAAAACACAGAGCTGATCTCCGCAGTATTTGCTAACCATGATTTGCGTCCCCAGGATCGATTTCCTCTGCCTGGAAAGTCTTTTGTTCCTTTCTCTGTCCATCTAAATTGCGTTTACCTTTTAAGGACCACCTCACCCATCTCTTCCCCCAAAACCTCTCCAGCCCGATCTGCCAGGGAGGCGCTACCCGCACTCACAATGTGTTTCCCCCACAGCCCTCTTTACAGGCCAACTGGGGGCTGAGCACGTGGGTTTCTCTTCTGCTCCATAACTGGCCCCCAGAGGGAATAAGCACCGCGTCCCTGTATCCCACCACTGCGCCACACGTGTACAAAGCAAAACTGCTTTCCAGAAATGGGCACTAACTTGCACTCGTGATGAATTTGAAAAATCCACTATAAAATATGACGGACTAGTTAAGAGTGCTGAAATCACGTGCAACTGAGGCCCAGAAAACATACCTTGGGTTTTCTTAAGTTGTAGTATCCTTTATTTGTTACTTGAACTTTCCATCTAAAATACAGAGGTTAAAAAAAAAGGCAATTATTATCAAATTAACTGCCACTTAACTTTGCAGTCCTGTAGATGAAGTACTTTTATTAAAATAGCATTTGAAAAAATAAGCACACCTAAGTGACTACACAAATTTTGAGATGAGTGCTCTACCTAATGTGACTTCAGTCCTCATATAACAGAATAAAACCCCAGCATGGTGGATGAGTACAATTAACACAGTCTTTTACATTTAAGTTACATTTTGTAACTACTTCAAGTCTTCATTTTTAGACCAAACAATATTACCGAAGCTCCAGAAATCTACCTTTTGGAGGAAGTAAAACTCACCTATCTAGTTTAATCCCATCTGCTTCCATCACATTTCTTAAGACCTGAGCGACGGGGATCTCTCCCGCGTACCCTGTGCCCCAGCCCAAGGTATTGGACAGATCGTTGCCTGTTCCCAGAGGCAGGACTGCGACTTGCGGAATGTACTTTTCTTGTCCCTAGAAAACGGAAGACGTGTGTTGGGAGTTTTCTCTTCAGATGATTTGTAGGGTAATGTTATTTGGTAAAATTTATAGACCAAAGCAAGAGAGACACAAATATAACAGCTGTATGTTGTTTTGCTGAAGGTTATAGGAACTGCTTAATCATAATGTTCAAAATTGGCAATGTCTTCTAATATTTATCTGCGTAATAAAAAATGTAACCATAATACTGTATCTGTATCTCGGAACTGGTTCTGCGAAGGGCACGCAGGTCTTAAAGGTTGATACCTTAATCTTCATTTCGTCAACTGCGTCCAGGACCCAGCCCACCGTGCCGTCCCCTCCACAAACAAGCACGCGGGCCGAGTGACAGGGAAGGAGAGTGCAAAGCTGCAGGGCTTTGACAGGGGGGGTTTTAGTTACATCAAAAACCTAGAAATGAAAGAAAAAGAACACTTATTTGTATCCAACACTATCCTCCATCTGTGAGGATGACGTCCCCCCAGATAAGTATGGATGCGGTTAGAGAACAACGCGGGCTACGAAGTGCCTAGCGATGCGCCAGACTGCTGATACTGCGGCTCGTCCGGACGCTGGCCCTACTCACAAGTAAGCCTCGTTCTACTGACCAGGAAGTTGAGGCGCAGGGAGGTTAAATAACTTGCCTGTGAGTCCCCCAATACTTAAGTGTTGACATACACCTTCAGTCCTATAGTCTATCCATTACACGACACTGCCTCCTTCCTGTTCACGTGAAACCAGAATGTGCTAAGTTCACCCTTAGCACATTACTTCATATTTTATAGTGGATTTTTCTTTTTTTAAAAATGTTTATTTTACTTTTTGAGACAGAGAGAGACACAGCATGAGCAGGGAAGGGGCAGAGAGAGAGGGAGACACAGAATGTGAAGCAGGCTCCAGGCTCTGAGCGGTCAGCACAGAGCCCGACGTGGGGCTCGAACTCACGAACTATGAGATCGTGACCTGAGTCAAAGTCGGATGCTTAACCGACTGAGCCACCCAGGCGCCCCTATAGTGGATTTTTCAAATCCATCACTAGTGCAAGTTTGTGCACATTTCTGGAAAGTAATTTTGCAACATACATACAATGATGTAAAGATGCAAGGACCCTTGATACCTCTAATTCTGTAAATGATCTAGGAAAACATTTCAAAAAATGAAAACACCTGTTTATAAAGGTATTCAGTGTGGCATTATTTATGGTTGTATAATTATGAGACAAACTCAATCTCCAACAGCAGGAGCCTGGATAAACAGGATATATCCATTCAATTAATTATCTTCATCATTTCAGGTGTAATTATGAAGACTACATCACACCAGGGACAAATACTCTTTAAGTACTGAAAACAACACAAATTTTAAATCTAGAGTATCGTTACTGTGATGTTAATATGCAGACGCACAGACAATGCATGCAAAGAACATGGACAAATGAAAACAACCGGTGTATTCGTGTGGGGAAACTGCAGGTGATTTTCTTTCCATTTTTATTACTTTTATAATTTCCTTAAGTATCTATTGTTGAAAGGGAAAAATACAAACGGCAAGGAAAAAAATTATTGCGTTTCTGATTGTCGCAGGAGTTGTTTATAAATGTTTTTCAAAGTAGAAGCAGCCAGCACGTAAACTCAATGCTGCCATCCTTTTATTCTTCTTGTTTAAACTGAGGCACAATTTATATATATGGAAATGCGCTTTTATTTTTTTTTTTTTTTTTTTTTTTTTTTTTTTTTTTTAAATTTTTTTTTCAACGTTTTTTATTTATTTTTGGGACAGAGAGAGACAGAGCATGAACGGGGGAGGGGCAGAGAGAGAGGGAGACACAGAATCGGAAACAGGCTCCAGGCTCCGAGCCATCAGCCCAGAGCCTGACGCGGGGCTCGAACTCACGGACCGCGAGATCGTGACCTGGTTGAAGTCGGACGCTTAACCGACTGCGCCACCCAGGCGCCCCGGAAATGCGCTTTTAAAGTGCCAATTAAATGGCTTTTAGTCAGTTTACGGAGCTGTGCAACCATCACAATCCAGTCTAGAGCGTTTTCACTGCTCCGAGAGGGTCCCTCAGTGTCTGGGTGCACTCACTCCCATTCTGCAGCCCTGGCCTCAGGCAACCACTCACTCCTCTGTTTCTGTACATCTGCCTGTTGTGGACAGGTCACATAAAAGGGACATACCCCGAGGGTCCTTGCACCTGGCTTCTTTCACTTAGCATGGTTCTGAGGTTCGTTCCTGGTTGCACGTATGCGTCGTGCCTCGTCCCTTCCTATCACTGCGTGATACTCCCTTGTGTGGGTACACATTTGGTTCTATCAACTTACTGGCGAATGGACAGTTAGGTTGTTTCCACCTTTTGGCTATTATGAATATCGCTGCTATGAACATTTGCATAGAAGTCTCTGCGGGACATATGCTTTCACTTCCCTTGGGCAGACTGCTAGAAATGGGATTGGTAGGTGGTAGGGTAAATTTATATTTAACTTTTTAAGAAATTGCTTCACTTTTCTAAAGTGGCTGCACCATTTTATGTCCCCACCATGAGAGTACCTCTTTCTCTATATATTTGGATGGCTTGATACTTTTATAATTCTTTCCTAAAATCAAGTGATGACTGGTTTGAAGCATTAACCACCATTACAACTTAGGGAAAACGAAAAGCTAAGCATGAGAAGATTAATACAGAAGGAAAGTTTTCTCTTTAGTTACCTGGACTGGGTTTAGGAGGATCCTAAATTCTCCCAGCAGCCCTTCTCCCATGTTAGTTCCACTACGAGAGTTGGCCAGGATTATTAATGGGGTCCACTGCTTTCCAAGCTTAGAGGCTAGCTAAAAAAATTAATGCGAGTGAAAAGGGTTTAATATCTCAAAGATGGTGAGCAATAAATTTTTCTTTTTTAAAAAAATGTTTATTAATGTCGAGAGAGACAGACGAGCGCGAGCAGGGAAGGGGCAGAGAGAGAGGGAGATACAGAATCTGAAGCTGACACAGCACAGAGCCGGACGCAGGGCCCAAACTCAGGAACTGTGTGTGAGATCATGATTTGAGCCGAAGTCAGATGCTCAACCAACTGAGCCACCCAGGCGCTCCAGCAATAAATTTTTCATTTCTTGGTAGCAATAGTGCTGTAAATACGCTGGGAAAAAAACAACTATCACACTACAATGAATACAAAAATCAAAGAATTCTAAGAATGGAAAGGGAACTTATAGATGAATAATTTAACTCACGCTTCATGTGTTGTTAGAAAGTTTTGACTTAAATTGAGTTAAAAATCTGTGTTTCAATAACTTTCATTCATCATTCTAATTTTGCTTCCTAAGGCAACCAGAAATAATGTTATTTGTTCTTCCATATAACTGTTGTGCTCAAACACCTGAAGCATTGTATCTTTCATCAGTTTTGTCTCCTGGGCAATCCATTTTGCATCCTTTCAACTGTTCACAGCATGGACACAGGTTTTCTCTGCTCTCTTACCTTGACTGTCCTTCTCTGGATATATTCTAATGTATTTTAGTTTGTAAGGCTTTTTTTTTTTTTAATTAAAAAAACATTTTAAATGGTATACTCAATTAGATTCAAGAATCCAGATTTATACAAAGCCCAAAGTCAAATGAAATTTGTATTTCTCTAACCTAACCCTTTCTCTCCTCTCCCTTCTCCTTGTGGATGTGAACAACGATGATGTTCTACAGTTTTACTTAGTGATTCTCACCCCTTATGATCTTAGATTGAAATCAGACACATTAAGGCACTGTATGTACGTTTAAAAAATATGTACCATAACATTAAACATAATATTTAAAAATTTTTAAATGCCTTTTTCTTTGGCAGGACTACTGTCAAAGATGACATTTAAGATATAAAACCCTAAAATAAAATAAAATAAAATAAAATAAAATAAAATAAAATAAAATCCTAATTTGGAAAAGACACAAAACTGAATTTCGAGATAAAATAGTTCAACTATTTTGGCATATTCAAGTAGGAAATAAATGCAAATTTTTACAGTTATCCCTTAAGAACCACATAAAGACTGAAAGATACATTTAGATCAGTTTCTACACTCATACATGCTGCGAAGTGTTGACAGCTTTAAGGTTCAAATTATTTGTTGGAGCATCTAATGCTCCAAATAACATAAAGTTCCGAATAGAAAAATTCTGTTAGAACAATGTGTGAGCAAAATCCCTGTTTTCTTTTCACTGATAATGATAAAGAATTTCCAATCTGGCTGTTTATCAGAATTGTCTGAGGACCTTAAAGAAAAATACAGATTCCTGGGACCTACCCTCGGCCTCCTAATCAAACCTGGTGATGGAGGTGGAGTCAGGAATCTGCATTTTTAAAAAGCTCCCCAAGTGATGCAGGTGCAGGCAGGGATTTAGAAACCAGTAATATAACATTTCCAATTTCCCTTTAGATGTGAAAGGACTCAAGGGCCGAACTTGGTGGCACAGCTCTAAACACTGGGCAGGGCTCTGCAGCCCACGGTAACGATTCTTCCCTCAAGGCCACCATTAAGTGTCACACAGGGACTCGGGCAGCTTTGTGAAAATCAATTACATAAGGAAAAATGAACTCGGCTTACCACCGCATAATCTGTTTTTTTGTCTTTACGCATCTGATTAATAGAGGTCAAGTAACTTGGTGGAATGATGAGATTTTTGAATTCTCCAAAATCACACTTTTCGTTCTTTAAACTATTTTTCATGCACTCATCATGTACCGTTTTCTGACACCAAATGCACCTGAGGGAAGGAAGAAACAAAGACAATAATTAATCTTAAACCATAATTTCACTGATGTGCAAACTGATCCTTTAGTAATCTCATCACTATTGGGCATAAAATCTAGCAAAGAAAAGATTTATAACTATCTGCACAGTGAAAATGAGCAATAAAGTTTGAAAATACTTGGCAGTTTAATAGTGTTTTTTAGAACTTAAAAAAAAAAATATTACTTTGAAAGAGAGCTCACGTGCGCACATGGGAGCAGGGGAGGGGCAGAGAAACAGGGAGGGAGAGAATCCCAAGCAGGCTCCATGCTCAGCGCAGGGCTGGACGCAGGGTTCGATCTCCTGACCCTGGGATCATGACCTGAGTTGCAATCAAGAGTTGGATCCTCAACTGACTCAGCCACTCAGGAGCCTCTATAACTTTATTTTTATTTTTTAGAAAGTGAGAGAGAGTGGGGATGGGGAGAGGGAGGGAGAGAGAGAGAGAGAACGAGCAGGGGAGGGGTGAGGAAGAGGGAGAGAGAGGATCTTAAGCAGGCTCCACGCTCAGTGAAGCACCTGATGCAGAGCTCGATCTCATGACCCCGGGATCATGACCTGAGCTGAAATCAAGGGTCAGACACTCAGGTGCCCCTAACTGTGATTTTTAAAGTGTGGTCTAGGGACACCCGGGTGGCTCAGTCAGCTGAGCATCTGACTTCGGCTCAGGTCATGATCTCGCCGTTTGTGAGTTCCAGCCCCACATGGGGCTCTCTGCTACGAGTGCAGAGCCAGCTTCAGATCCTCTGTCCCTCTCTCTCTGTGATCGCGCTTTCAAAAATAAATAAAAAACGTTAAAAGAAAAATAAAGTGTGGTCTGGAGCCCCTCAAGATCCTTGCAGGGCGACTCTGAGATTAAAATCATTTTAATATTAATACCAAGATGTTATTTCATCTTCCTCCTCTCAAGTGTGTACAGACCCAGTGCAGCAGCCGACAGTAGGATCTAGGTGGCCTCTAAACCAAAGAAATGTACCAAAAAGGTAGAATAATGTCACTCTTCTCACTAAATTTTCATAAAAATATTTTGTCACTTTAAAAATGAGTATTTAAGCAATTTCCCAGTTTTAATTTATAACATGGTAAATGCCAGTAGACATATCCACATAAACAAGAGTGGGTCTAGAACAATGGTTCTGTATTTTAATTATTTGTGCTTTGGTTGAAATAACGTTTGTGAGGCCTAAAGTCCTTGCTGCTTAATTAAATGCCCCACTGGCCTGGGTCTTTGTGTTCCTCGGGGTCCAGTCTGTCCAGTTTGAAAACCTCGTAATTTATGACCATCTGAAAATATTTCAGTAGATATAGCCAAACAGTGCATTTCTTGTTGGCAGTTAATACAAAACCAATCTCTGTGTTTGTACTTGAAATATAGACAGAAGATATGTACATTCAGATTCGCCTCTCTGGATATGAGCGTGAAACAAGCAGAGAATAGTGCTGGTGAAGGTCCCAGGTTTCTATTATTAATCTGCTAAGACTTTAATCCAGTCACAGATAAGGCAGGCAGAGCTGAGTGTACAGACAAAAGCAGGCCGGCAGAAAATAAATGAATTAAAAAAAAGAGAGAGAGAATAAAAGTCTTTTGCCCAAGGTCAACCCTTTTGGATTTCTATTTTAAGGTTGTTTTTTCCGGTGGATGTTCAGATTTCTCAACTGATTACTGCTATTTACTCAGGAGTCTTATTTACCCCTGAAAGAAGTGTTACCTGCATGATCCGTTAGACAGAAAACTGTAAAGTAACTTGCATATGTTTAGTGAATAGTTCCTTTCAGACTAAGCTTGAGACCACACCATTAACTTTACAACAGGGGACTGTAATTGAGAATAATCTGAAAGGGTGCCCCTGAATTATTTCACACTGGTTTCCTCTGGGAAGAAAAGTGGGATGAGAGGGCTGAGAAGAATATCTGCTTTTTATCCTGTGTCCTTCTGTATTGCTGTACTGCTTGAGTCTCTAAAAACCAGAATACATTCGTCAACTACCTACATACATTTTTAAAAATACATTTTCAATAAGATAATATCAGCATATGCTTGAGAATTTAGAAAATACAAAGAGATATTAAATAAAAATCATCCAAAGACAATAAATCTTAACTTCTTGCTGTACTTTTCAGGTTTTTTTTTTTTTTTTTTTTTTTACATTTATTTATTTTTGAGAGACAGAGATAGAGCATAAGCAGGGGAGGAGCAGAGAGAGAGGGAGACAGAGAATTGGAAGCAGACTCCAGGCTCTGAGCTGTCAGCACAGAGCCCGACACGGGGCTTGAACTCACGGACCATGAGATCATGATCTGAGCCGAAGTCGGATGCTCAACCAACTGAGCAACCCAGGCACCCCTGTATTTCTCAGTTTTACTGTGCATAGATGTGTTTCTCGTTATGATATATGTACATCTGGACGGTACTTTTCTTTCCATGTTATCATGAATGTTGTCCTATGCCATTAAACATTTAAAAAAATATGGTTTGTAAAGAATGTATAGTACCATACATACGGATATATAATTTAACATTAAAAAAATAAGACATTTATTATTTTTTAATTTTTAAAGTTTTACTTTTTTATTTTGAGAGAGAGAGACAGGGAGAGAGAGAGAAAGGGTGGGAGCAGGGGAGGGGCAGAGAGACAGGGGGAGAGAGAGAGAATTCCAAGGAGGCTCTGCACTGTCAGTGTGGAGCCCGATGGGGTTCGATCCCATGAACTGGGAGATCATGACCTGAGATGAAATCAAGAGTCAGACGCTTAACTGACTGAGCCAGCCAAGTGCCCCTAAAAATAAGACATTTAGATAGCTTATTTTTCTAAGTATAAACAACATGAAGAACAACCATAAGCATAAATGAGATTATTTCCCTTGAATTCTAAAAGCCAAGTTACTGACTCAAAGGGCATGCATTTTCCTAAGACTGTTTTCTTTTTAATATTTTTTTTGAGTACAGTTGACACATAACACGGACATCAGTTTCACAGTAACCAGTATGTGGTCCATCTGTCCAGTGTGCTTGTTACCAGTTCATCGAGATGTCTATCATGTCTAACACTTGCTAATCCTGCACGTTAGTATTTTAAATTTTTTCCTTGATAGAAAACACATTTTTTTGTTTTAATTTGAAGGCTTTTGATCACTAGGTGACGCTGAATATTTTTTGTCTTCTTCTGTGAATGGATGGATTCATGTCCTATAGTCACCTTTTACTAGGTTTTAATAATTGCATGCACTTTGGATTTATGTAGGGTATTAACCTCTTTCCTGTCATATTTATTGCAAGCTTCTTTCGGTTTCTTTTCAATTTACTTTTTAATGTACTTAAGTTTATTTTTTGATAGCTCCCTATTTCCCTTTGGGGTTTACTTAAATGCTTTTAAGCTCTGAAGTCCTTCACTATTTGCAAATTCCCACCCATTCAGTTTTCACACCCATGTCTTTAATTTAGTGCTTCTTCCGGGGCTACAGGCTCCACTGAAAATCTCCTGAAAGGGTCAGGGTTTCTTGGAATCTTATCCATCTGTGAACTAAGAGCCCTTGCTTTAACCCATTTGGAGTTTATTGTGGCAGATAGTGTGGTTTGAAGACCTCACTTTCCCCCCCCAGAGAATACCTGTCCTAGCACCATTCGTAAAACAATCTTTTCTATCCCCACAGACTTGGGACACCTTTATCATTTACTGCATTCTCATACATTTCAGAAAAGATTCTTTTAGCTAAAATGATGGCTATTATCAGCCTTTGTTCTTTGAAGGTAGAGCCAAAATGCATACTAGTTATTCAACATTATACTTTTCCTTACAAATACTATATTCAAAATTGAGAATTGTCTCTATGTGTTTTGTAATTAGTGTTTAACCTGATCTAGATTTCAAACCTGATGGGAAAACAAGACATTACTAATATAATGTCTTGATATTTTAGTTCCAGCGATCATGTCACTGACTCATTGCTTATGTTTTTGACATTTTAGATCTACACAGAAGTCAAAAGAATAGCAAAGTGAATACCCTTAAATCAACCCTTCACTCTGATTCTTAATATTTTTCCCACATTTGCTTTATCTCTTTGTGTAAACTCACATATAGCTAAATCGTTTGAAAGTATTACAGACATTATGAGATTTTATCTTTCAATATTTCAACAAGGATTTCCAAAAAACAAGGATAGTCTCCTTGCTTTTTAAAATGTTTTGTGAGGGGCGCCTGGGTGGTGCAGTCGGTTGGGCATCCGACTTCAGCCAGGTCACGATCTCGCGGTCCGTGAGTTCGAGCCCCGCGTCAGGCTCTGGGCTGATGGCTCAGAGCCTGGAGCCTGTTTCCGATTCTGTGTCTCCCTCTCTCTCTGCCCCTCCCCCGTTCATGCTCTGTCTCTCTCTGTCCCAAAAATAAATAAATGTTGAAAAAAAAAAATTTAAAATGTTTTGTGTTAGAATTTTTTTTTTACAGTAAACAGATAAACAGTAAACCACCTACATTCCAGCATTAATATCTTCCTATAGTTGCTTTGTTACATTTCTATCCATCCATCAATCCACCTAATTTTTGGTGTATTTCAAGTAGAATGCAGATATCAGGATACTTCCTAAATAGTTCAGCAAGCAAGCCTATCTTTACCTAGAGTTCATCATTTATTTATGGGATTTTTCTTTTGATGTAAAATTTACAATTAAATATACAAATCTGTACATTTGCTGAGTTTTGACAAATGAACATTTTCCTATAACTGAAACCTTTATCAAGACAGAACATCACCCTATGTGCCACTTTTATGCAGGTGTATGATAGCTTTATTTAAAAAAAATTTTTAATGTATATTTATTTTGAGGGAGAGGGAGAGAGAGAGAGAATGAGTGGGAAAGGGGCAGAGGGAGGAAGAGAGAATCCCTAGCTGGCTCTGCATTGACAGCAGAACCTGATGTGGGGGTCGAACCCTCAAACTGTGAGATGATGACCTGAGCTGAAATCAAGAATCGGACGCTTAACTGACTGAGCCACCCAGGTGCCCCTGACTGCTTTATTTTTTAAAGAAGCAGCTTCACAGGGGAAAAAAGAAACTACAGGCAACACTTCTTAGAATTTTTTGTTAAGTTACCTGTTCACGATAGCTCTCTTCTTTAGTATGCTAGAGGAGGTGGCAGAACTATACATGAGGTTGAGATGTTCATTTATTTATTTATTTTTTAAGTTTTTAAATGTTTGTTTTTGAGAGAGAGAGCACGCGAGTGAGCTGGGGAGGGGCAGACAAAGAGAGGGAGACCCAGAATCCGACGCAAGCTCCAGGCTCCGAGCTGTCAGCACAGAGCCTGATGCGGGGCTCAAACCCACGGATCGTGAGATCATGACCTGAGCTGAAGTTGGACGTTCAACCAACGGAGCCGGCCAGGTGCCTCGGGGTGTTCATTTATGATATTCACACCATAACGGGGGTTGGCCAACTACAAATACGTCTGCCACCTGATGTTGTGAATAAAGTTTTATTGTAGTACAGCTACACCCAGTCATTTATGTGTTGTCTAGTGAGTCAAGTAGTTATGACAGACCATATGGTCTGCAAAGCCTAAAATACTTAGTTTTGGCTTTTCATAGAAAGGTTGTCCACCTCTACTCTAGAAAATGATCTGGGAGGGGCGCCTGGGTGGCTCAGTCGGTTGAGCGTCTGACTTCGGCTCAGGTCATGATCTCGAAGTCTGTGAGTTCGAGCCCTGCGTCGGGCTCTGGGCTGATGGCTCAGAGCCTGGAGCCTGCCTCCGATTCTGTGTCTCCCTCTCTCTCTGCCCCTCCCCCGTTCATGCTCTGTCTCTCTCTGTCTCAAAAATAAATAAAAACGTTAAAAAAAAATTAAAAAAAAATGATCTGGGATCTTTCATCATTTCAGATAATTAAAGAAATGAATAAATACATACCGACAGAACACAGAAACATACAGTTTAAGATCAAAGTCAAGACTAAAGTGGCCAATGTAATCACCTGCTAAAAGTCAGAAGCTTTGTTTCATTAATCAGTGTGTGTAAGGGGCATAGGATGTAAGGAAGAAAAGCTTTGGAAGCTTTTCTTACATAGGATGTAATGAAGAAAGCTTTGTTTCATTAATCAGTGTGTGTAAGGGGATAGGATGTAAGGAAGAAAAGGCCTTATAAATAAAAAAGCACCTTAAGGGGGCGCCTGGGTGGCTCAGTCGGTTGGGCGTCCGACTTCAGCTCAGGTCATGATCTCGCGGTCTGTGAGTTCGAGCCCCGTGTCGGGCTCTGCGCTGACAGCTCGGAGCCTGGAGCCTGCTTCCGATTCTGTGTCTCCCTCTCTCTCTGCCCCTCCCCCGCTCATGCTCTCTCTCTCTCTCTCTCTCTCTCTCTCTCTCTCTCTGTCAAAAATAAATAAACATAAAAAATAAAAAAAAAACACCTTCAGTTTTCTTAACAAGAGATGGATTACTATAAGGAACAAAGGTTCATTTAACAAATATAATGAATACTTATAACACAATTCCCTATTTTAGTCAGGTGACAGTTAAGAAAAAAAGGAAGGATAGGGAAGGAGTGATATGATACTAGGTGCAGAGACACATTATAGTGGTTGGGGAAATATACACGAAGAGAAAAAAACCTACAGGGAAAGTAGAATCTGGCACAGCGCCTGAAACAAAATACATAGATGCTCACCGTGTGAAAACTGAATCAAGACTGAATGAGTATAAATTAAAGGGCCTCTGTCACTTATTCGGCAGAGCTGAACTGGCCCGCAAGCTTCAAAATCAGTTACTACCTGGGTCTTTCTAGTTCCCTTAAGACTCATACTTCTGTAGTGATACAGACATGGTAGAAGCCCTCGCCAGGGCTGGGTAAAATCCAGAGGGACGGTCTGGCTTGTGTTTAAAGTTCGAATAGATAGTTTATTTTCCTGAAATATCTCATTCCTACGGAAGGTCAGAGCATTCAGTAACCCTGCATAATGCTATTGGCTAAAACACAGGAGAACACTGCAGAACATGCACAACTTCAGGGCGCCATGCTCTTTTCTCCTGGGAGTAACAAGCATTTCCTAAATTACACAGAAATAATCCCCACCTGTGGTGAGGGGCTCTAGCAAGCTGAGGACAGACTGTTGAGTATCTGGTAAGAACAAACTCGTGAGAAAAAGATGTATCATCACATTCACTGTGTACAAAGGGGAGGACACAACATTAAGGACAGAGGCTGACGTTGTAAAAGGTACATACAACTTTAGAATTACCTGCAGGGCCTGCCAGAGCAAAGACTGCTCGTCTCCAGCCCAAGTTTCTGATTCAGGGGGTCGGAGGTGGGAGTAGGGTCACGAAGAAAATAGAAGATGCTTAACTGAATTTCAGCTTCAGATAAACAACGAATGATTTGGGGGGATATAAGCTGGCCGCAATATTGCAAATGTTTTTATCTTGTTTGCTAAGTCTGGCAACACTAGAATTTGCATTTATAACAAGTTTCCAAATGATGCTAATACCGCTGGTTTGGGGAACCTACTTTGAGAACCACTGAGATATCGGATATTACGTCATCATCAAAAAGGAAAACTCTGGGCCTGGGGGTGAGTAGATCAGGCAAGGGTTCCTGGAGGAAAGGACACAAGACAAGTCTCTAAGGATGCCTAAAAGCTAGCCAGGGGAGGAAAGCCTTGAGAAAGAGAAGGGAAATATGAAAAAGCCAGTGTTGCTGGTGCTTAAAGTTTAACGCAGGTGGTGGCAGGTAAAAACTGGAAGGGCAGGCAGGGTCCAGAGAGCACATCAGCCCCTGGGCACCATGTTAAGCACCTGAAGGTTATACTGAAAGACCATCAGGGTAAGTGACCAGGAGCAACTGAAGGGGTAGGGGTTTAATTAAGCAGAGGAGGGACAGGGTCAGATATGCTTTTTTTTTTTTTGTGCAAATGCAATTTTTAAAAAAGTGCTTATTTATTTTTGAGAGAGAGAGAGAGAGAGAGCGAGAGAGAGTGGCAGAGAGGTAAGTAGAGGCTCCAGAGCAGGCTCTGCACTGACAGCTCTCAATGAGGGGCTCAAACTCACCAACTGTGAGATTGTGACTTGAGTTGAAGTCTGACACTTAACCAACTGAGCCACCCAGGCGCCCCACTTTTTTTTTAATGTTTATTTTGAGAGAGAGAGAGAGAGAGAGAGAGAGAGAAAATGAGTGGGGGAGGGGCAGAGAGTGAGGGAGACAGAGGGAAAGAGAGAATGCCAAGCAGGCTTCCACCCTTAGCGCAGAGCCAGATGTGGGGCCTGATCCCATGACCGTGAGATCATGACCTGAGCTAGACGCTAGACCTGAGCTAGATCAAGAGCTAGACGCTTAACTGAGTCACCTAATCGCCCCCAGATACTCTTTTCTAAGAAAAATCATTTGGGTGGAAGATCAGAGCACTATTATTCATTAAGGAGTATCTGAAGTGCAGTTCAGATATTTATGGAGGCCATTTTTATCTAATTCTACACAGACACCAAGAAGGGAAGGAAATAATATGCCAGTCATGTCTTCTTTCCAACTAATCCCAGCTTTTGAAGACTAAAGCTTAACTATAGAGAGAGCTATTAAATTTATTTAAAGACGCTGGTAACCTAGCTCTCATTGATGCCAAAAGTACATCTAAATTTGGAAGACAAATTAAAAAAAAGATTTTGAAGTAAAAGAAAAAAATAAAGACGGAAATAAATAAAAAAGTAACTTTCTATCTAGTGTCAGCTTTCTCTTTTAGGTCTTAAACATGTTTAGGGCCCTTTCTACTTGTCAGAAATAAAACTCAGGACAGTGGAGATGTCCAGACTTAAGGATGAGACAAGGCTAAGTGTTAGTACTCTTAACACTATGCTGGGGGTTAGAAATCCCAGACACCAGTTCCATTTTACCACTGACTAAAATTCGCTCAACTGCAAAATGAGTTAAAGCAGATGATCTGCGGGAGCAGCATCTCCTTTTATTATGAATCTCTAATACCAGCAAAGAGCATCTTCACCTATTTTCAGAGAATATTTAAGAATGTTCATGTGTTGTCTAATGTGTGTTTATTTAGAAGCCATCAAAATATTCTTGGCTTAATCCAAGACTGTCTAAGATGCTACCGGTCCTAAGAAGGCCATGTGGCGAAAGGAGAATCCTTTAAGTTTTGTCTTTCATCACAGCACCAATATCTATATTTGAAAAAGATAATTAAAGCGCTGCCATGGAATGATGCTTGTTTTCACTGTCCATTCATAAAAAGATGCTGAGGAGAATCAGTTTTGTGAGTCTAAGGAAAAGTCAATTTGTCCACACTTCGTTTTTTCTCACTTAAAATGGAAATAATCCATAGTAACAAAAGCGAAAACGTAACATGGTGGCTATGAAGTATGCAGTACTTAGAGGCCTCTGGATCAAAGTTCAGTGCCAAGTTTTATTGCCCAAAAGGGCAGGCTGGCTGAGGAGCGGAGGCTAGATGTATCATCTAGGCAAATGATACTGCAAAGCTGCCCTGCTTGTCCAATACCCGGGATGTTTATTAGCTTGGTTCCTTGAAGTGGGCAGTTGAGGCCATTTGCAGAGATCAAGGTAAGTCTCTAGCGCACTCTGCGAGATCCCGACTCCTACCCCGCATCCTGGGACAACGTGTACCCACAAAGGCCGTACCTGTAATCGCAGAGCTTGGGTTGGCTGCCGCACTGCTGCTTGCAAACCACGCAGCAACTGCACAGGGGCACGTTGCCCCGGATCCAGTGGTGGGGCATGGCGTCCAGGGCCCTGCCGTCACTCTTAAGCATGATCTCCTTGCACTGGAAGCGCTTGTCGGCCTTCTTGAGGCAGCCCTCGTCCACGCGCAGCCCGCAGCAGTCGCAGAAGGCGCCCAGCAGAATGTGCTGCGTGCACACGCAGCAGTAGGTGGGCTGGCTGAACAGGTCCGTGTCGCGCCACCCGTGCTTGCTCTTGCGGAAGATGTCCCGGCGGTGCAGCTGGCGGCGGGACCGCTGGAGGCTGCACCAGAAGGTGATGAACACGGGCAGCAGCACCGAGCACAGCGTCCACAGGATCAGGTGCCCGTCGGCAAACAGGCCCTCGTAGGGCG
The DNA here is from genome assembly GCF_018350215.1 of Panthera leo. Lineage (NCBI taxonomy): Eukaryota > Metazoa > Chordata > Mammalia > Carnivora > Felidae > Panthera > Panthera leo. Next base: position 29,552,591 of record NC_056692.1, read on the forward strand.
CCGGCCGCTTCTCCCCTTCCATCTTGTCTAAGACCGATTTCTAACTGGGAGACAAACAGGCGGGGTCCGCCCGGGGCTCGCGGTCCCCGCTAGCCCGCCCTCCGCCTTTCAGGGGACACCGAGGGCGCCTTCTGCCCGGGTGGTCCCACGGTCTCCAAGGGGGAGCACGCGCCGCTTCTTCCCCGCCGCTACCCGGGAGCCTCCCGCCGAGCCGCGCCGAGGGGGCGGCGCCCAGCGCTGTCACGCTCCTCCCCGCGCCGGGCACGGGGTCGCCCACAGGAAAAACGGATAGGCTGCCCTCCGCGGGGACGCGGCCGCGGAGCTGGGTGCCCGGGTCTCTGGGCGCGGTGGCGCACGTGGGTCGCGCGGCGCCGCCAGCGTTCGTGACCGTTAGTTCGCGGCCCGCACTCCCCTCCCGGGCGCAGCCGCTCCGCCCGAGAGCGGCCTCCCGCCGGCCCCTCCCGAGGCCTCGCGACCGGCCCCGCCCCTCAGGCCCTACCTCGCGTGGGCGGAGGCGCGGCTCCGGGACCAGGCCTGGGGCCGCCCGCGCGCGGCCGCGCGCGCGCGCGCGCGAGCAAACCTCCGGGGCCTACCTGCCCGCCGACGCCGACGCCAGCGAAGGGCAGAGTGAGCCCTGCGCACGCCGAGCCGGGCGGCGCGGCCGCGGGCGGGGGCGGGGCCTGCGGCGCGAGCCCCGGGGCGCAGTGGAGGTGAGGGGTGGAACGCGAAGGCAGACTGGCCTGGGGGAGAGGGTGGAGCCGGGTGGGAGGGGCGGACTCCGAGGGCGTGGCTAAAGGAGAGCGGTGGGCGGAGTAACCATTAGGTGAGGTACGTAGAGAGGATGCAGGTTTGAGCCGTGCCGGTCCATAACCCACAGTATAGGAAGTTCTAGTATGAACGGTTTACGGTAAGCTTATCTATGACCTTCAACTTCTCCCACCTCCTTCAGTGGCGGAGGTGGGAGCTGGCACAGTTTTGAGTGTTGGGAGAAAACTGGAAATTTTGAGTATTATATACTGAAAGAATGGGACAATCCAAGTAAAAAATTGGTAGATGTCACCTGAGCTAGTTGTTCATTAAACCCACACTGGCTTAGGGTGAGCCAAACACTGTGCCAGGAGCCCCAGCTGCCACAGAGTGCCAGTCCTGTTGAAACAAACCCGACAAGAAGCATTACTTTAGACCTATTAAAAAAATGGCTTACTGCACCCCTGCTTCCATCTCTGCACTTGCTAGGCACCAGGCTGAGTTTATCATTCCCATTTTTCCAGATGAGGAAAACTGAGGCGCAGAGCGGTAGACAAACATGCTTGATGGCCCATAGGCAATGTTGGGACTGAGATCCCTTCATTTTAACTTGGCCATCCAAGTTAGCTTCAATCCAAATTAAACCATCAAAGAGAGAGTGTCTCTTATTTTGTTACATCTCTAAAAACCTTGCCTCTGGGGATCTTGTTAAAATGCAGGTTCTAATTCCCTTTCTTGGGGAAGTGGGGTGAGAGCCTGCATTTCTGGCACATGGTCAAATGATGCTGATGTTGATGGTTCCTGGGCTGCATTTTGAGTAGGGATCTAAAGTGTTTAACCATCTGGATTATAAAGATTGGTGGCAGACTGTGGTGAAGTGAGAAGACTGTGTGGCTTGGATCAGATGGATCCTGGCCATACACATCTGTGAATCCTATTGGAAGCAGAGCCCTTAAGTTAGTTTCGATTTGAAAACGTAACAAAGGATATACTTTAAAAAATTGAGGGGTTTAAAAAAATTCCCACTATAGAACATTTGGAAAATGTAGAAAAGTAAAAAGAGGAAGAAAATTATCCGTCTCTCACCCCGAAGACGACCTGTATTTGAACACCGAGGCATATTTTTTCATTATTTTCTATGGAAACTGTGGTTTATTTTTTTCTGCACATAATTTTGATTATATTCTCCGTCTGGCTATTTTTTTTCATTTACAAAATAACTTTTCCATGTTTTTATGAATTTGTATATAACGGTTGCATAGTATTCCATTCTATGGAGATAGTTCACAGTTGTGAGCTTACCTCTGTTTTTGGCCATTTGTCTCTAATATTTATATTATATTTATATTTGTCTCTAATAATATATAATGTTTGTATATGATTTATCATTCTCATTTTCCAGACGAAGAAAACTTGCTTGATGTCATACAACCAGTAGTCAACCGAGTTGGGGCCTTGACTTCAGTTAGTCGGATGCCAAAGCCTACCATGCTCTGAAGCCAGGCAGGTGGCTCAAGATGTGGTCTTTTGACCGCCTACATCAGCATCATGGAAGAACGTGGATTCCCAGGTCTTGACTAAGTCTCTCCAATCAGAATTACAATGGAGCTGAGATTCTGCCTGCTTAACAAGTTCCCCAGGTGATCCTTTTATTTTCTTATTCAAACTTTTTTGGGGGGGTTTAATTGTGAAATATATCACATGTTCAAAATATCTAATGAAACATATAAGCACATATACGCAGTTAAACATACGTGCAGTTAAAAACAATAATAGAATAAATACCTGTGTAACCCACCACACAGGTTGACGTATTGAACATTCGGAGCCTCTCCTGTGCCCACCTGATTGCTAGCCTCATCAGGAAACAACTACTCTCCTAATCTGTATATCCTTCATTCCCTTGCTTTTCTTTATAATTCTACCATCCCTAAAGTAGGCCCCCCCCCCCCCCCCCCAATATAGTTCTGTTTTGAAAAACAAGCCCAAACCTGGTCCTGAGGAGATGAGCTGAGTAGAGTCTGGGGCAGAGTCTGAATCCAGCTTCCCCGAGGAGATCCCCACCACCCCCGGGGACATCAGAGAGCATGGTCTTGGGAAGATTGCTAATCACAGTGAGGACAACTGAACAGGGCTGTAGTTTGAACATCAGGCAAAAATCTGGCTGGGAGAGGGGCTGTTTTCCATGTTTCCTTCTTAGCTGCTTAGGACTTCCTTCAGATTCTTAGCACCTTGCTCAGGGAGAAAGGAGTATTCAGCTGATCCAGGAAAAACGCATAGGGCTGGGGGAGCAGGAACCTTGTCAGCTCATGGTCATCAAAGTATAAATAAATAAGAACCTGGCTCACCCAGACAGTCTGTCCTCAGTGTGTCTTCGGTTGTGATGTAGATCACACCTTGTGCCAAAATGGACTGCCTGCCCTCTGCATCGGAGCACAGGGGTCATCTTGGGATTTCCCTTCACCACTCTTCTGTTTGTACCTTCTGTTCTCTGGGTCCTGGCACTTGGCCTTTCTTGGTGAATTCTCTTGTCTTTCTGGAGCTCACCCATCAGTACCTTTAGGAACAAAGGTACATGGGAGGTATTGTTTTGAGTCCTTGGATGTCTACAGATACCCTTATTCCACCTTCCATACCTGATTATTTTTCTGGGTATAGAATTCAGAGTTGGAAATGATTTCCCTTCGCAACATTGAAGACATGGGTCCATTTCTGCTTGCTTTTAATGTTGCTGTAGAGATGTCTGACGCTATGCTTATTCCTGATCCCTTGAATGGGACTTGTTTGTGCTTCCTGGAAACTTGGGAGAATCTTCTCTTTTTCTCTAGTGTTCTGAAATTTCACAGACAAGTGCCCGGTGTGAGTCTGTTTTCATCTATTTTGCCAGGTTTGCTGGGTGCTTTCAGTCTAGCAGCTCATGTCCTTTGGTTCCAGAATTACTTTGTTCATTTCCTCCTCTCTATTTTCTGTGATCTCCTTTTTTTAAAAAAAAGTTCATTTATTTATTTTGAGAGAGAGAGAGAGAAAGAGAGCGCATGCACAGGAGAGGGACAGAGAGAGGGAGAGGGACAGAATCCCAAGCAGAATCCAGCATCACAGATCCCGATGTGGGGCTCGAACTCAGAACCATGAGATCATGCCCTGAGCTGAAATCAAGAGTTGCATGCCCAACCAACTGAGACACCCAAGTGCCCCTATGATCTCTTTTTAAAAACTTCTCTTATTTAGATGTTGAAACTACTAGAATGTCCTCTTTCTCTCTATTTTTTAAAATAGACTTTATTTTTTAGAGCAGATTTAGGTTCACAGCAAAATGGAGTAGAAAGTACAGAGATTTCAGGTATTCCCATGTCCCCACACAGGCAGAGCTTCCCCCCACTGTCAGCATCTCCCACCAGAGTGGTGCATTTGTTACCAACGATGAACCTCCATTAACACACCATCATCCCCTCAAAGTCCCTAGTTTGCATTAGGCCTCACTCTTGGTGGGGCAAATTCTGTGGGTTTGGACAAATGTATAATGACATGTACCCACAATTATAGCATCATACAGAATAGTTTCACTGCCCTAAAAATTCTCCGTGTTCTGCCTGTTGATTCCCACCCCTCCCCCAATCCCCAGCCCCTTGTAACCACCGATCTTTTTACCATTTCCATAGCTTTGCTCTTTCTAGAATATCATATTGTTGGAATCATATCATATGTAGCCCTTTTGGATTGACTTTTCTTAATTTAGTAATAGGCATTTAAGATTCCTTTGTTTTCATGGCTTGATAGCTCATTTCTTTTTAGTGCTGAATAGTATTACATTGTCTGGAATATTACTTATCAGTTCATTTATCCATTCACATACTGGAGGACATCTGGTTGATTCCAAGATTCGGCGATTATGAATAAGGGACTATAGACCTCTGTGTGCAGGTTTTTGTGTGGACATAAGTTTTCAACTCATCTGGATAAATGTCCTCTCTTTAAAAATATTTTTTCTCCCTTGCTTTGTTGTTGTTATTTTTTTAAACCTCCCTCCTCCTCTCTCAGTATCTCTCTCTCTCTCTCTCTCTGTCTCTCTCTGTCTCTCTCTCTCTCTCTGTTTGGCTCTATTTTTCTAAAATAGATATTTTCTAAAATAGCTATTTCTATTTTCTAAAATAGCTATTTCCATAGCTTTATCTTTGGATCTTTTTTAATTTCTAAGAACTTCTTTTTTGTTGTTGATTCGATTTTGGAATATTCCTTTTTTCCCCCCAACTTCTTGTTCTTGTTTCATGAGAGCAAAAATATCCTCTGAGAAATCAGAGGATAGTGTTGGATAGTTTTCTTCCCCTTCTCTCCGTGCATAGTCTCTGATGGCCCCAAGTTGCTTTTCCCTTTGGTTTCCTTTGTCTTCATCTTCTATGTGAGAGGCTTTCACAGATGTTGGATGATTCTTAGCCGCTTAGGGTTAGGGAATCTGGGCTAGAGTGTCTCTTAGTCTCTCTGAAGCTTATCATCCCAACTGAGATCCCACAGAGAAAAACAACACAGATTTCAGGATCTCTTCCCCAGAAGAATCAAACTTTTCTCTCCCAGTTGAAGGCCTAGCACTTTTCCTGAATGAAGTGTAATATGACAGCAGCCTTAGAAGTGGTTTCACAAATTATTTGGTCCATGTTCCACTCCCCTAGTGTGTTTATTTGTACCACCGTACGTTCCCACACTTTGCCAGTACCCCTGTCATTCCTGTTTAGGTTGGAGAGAAGCCTGGCCCTGGCCATCAGGAATCTGATGCTGACCTTGGCTGTCCTTACCTATTGGGCAGATGTACGCTGGGCCAATGTCCTGGACCCAGCACAGAAATTACAGCCTACTTGTGGAAGCCTGCAGCAGGCCAGAAAGGCTCCTGTCCAAGGCCAAACCATCTTGCCATTGTATTATTGCTCCAAACAGGAAGGTATGTGTTTGTGTAGAAGTCCTGAGGATATGAGAAGGGAAGCCAAGGGCACAGGGTGTGGAGATGGAGGGGGAATCAACTCCTATTGAAAAGGGGCCGTGTTTTCTTTTCTAATAAAGATGGATTTTTATTTCAACAATATATAGAATTATATATCTTAATATGTGCTTGATTAATCTCTATGTTATTTGGCCATTCAAAACATTTTTTATGGACTTCTGTCGTGTGTCTGAGAATGGGGTGGGTGTGTGTATGCAAATATAAGCAAAGATGATTCACAAATCATCTTTCACGGATGAGAAGAAGGAATGGTAAGAATAGTGACAACACCAACAGTGGTTTCCAAGTATTAGATCCTTGCAATATCTGTCAAGTACCTTACATACACTTTCTCTTTTAAGTCTCAAAACAGGGGCACCTGGGTGGCTCAGTCGGTTGAGCATCTGACTTCGGCTCAGGTCATGATCTCACAGCTCTTGAATTCGAGCCCCGCGTCAGGCTCTGTGCTCACAGCTCAGAGCCTGGAGCCTGCTTCAGATTCTGTGTCTCTCTTTCTGTCTGCCCCACTCCCACTTGTGCTCTGTCTCTCAAAAATGAATAAATGTTAAAAAATTTTTTTAAGTCTCAAAACACCTTAAGAGGAAAGTTATATTGTAATTATTATAAATGAAAAAGCAGTCATTTGGACAGTTAAGAAATCTGCCCAGTTACAGCTTCAGTGTGACCTAGGTACTAAGTTTCAGAGCTAGGATTCAAGCTCAGGTTTATTGATGGCTCTGTGCTCCACAATCTTGACCATTATACCACATGGCCTACCCAGTAGATATTCATTCACTTTTGAGTGAAGCTTCCGGCAGGACCCTGTGATTAGCTTAGACCCAATAGCACCCAGTTATGGACATACTACCCATCTCATAAGAACCCCTTGTATTGGTTAGCTGTTGTCAGAGTGATGCTGTGTAACAAACCACTCCTAGACTCAGTGGCTTAAAATAACAATCATGTAATCTTAAGGATCTGCAGGTTATGGGCAACTGTACTTCATGCTGTGGTGGCTGGAAACTAGGTGGGGCTAGGTTGAGTGAATCTACTGCAAGCTGTGGATCTTTGTAGGCTGAGCTCCTTGCTCGGGTACATCTGAGTTAATTTTGAGACCAAGGTGCGGGGGCGGCTATCTGGAGGAAGCTCTTTTTGTAGCAATGGCAGCAATGCAAGAGGGCACAACTACCTGCACAAACACACTGCATATACCTTTGTCTGTGTTGTGGCTGATACCATCCCATTGTCTGAAGCAAGTCTCTTGGTTGAGCCCGAGGTCAAAGGGCGGGACTTCAAGGTCATATGGCAAAGAGCATGCATATGTGGTGGTGGTGAAGAATTGGTGCTAATGATTTAACCCACCACACCTGCCCAAACCTGACATCTGCCTGCACAGTGTGCCTGTATATTAACATGTATATTGTTCATGTACAGCTTACAGAGTTACTACTATAAAAGTTATAGAAGAATTATACACCATAAAAATATAGAATTTATAGTCTAGTGGGGAAGGTAGACAAAAAAAAAAAGAAAACAACTACAAAAAGGAATATTAGAAAATATTTAATTGACTCTGGGCCTAAAGAATGTGGACACATTATAATTCTCTTGGGACAGATTCAGCATCTTTCTATTTTATTTATTTATTTATTTATTTATTTATTTATTTATTTATTTATTTATTTATTTATTTATAAAGATGTGCCCTTGTCCCTGAAGTTTCTTTAGCTGACAGAATTTGAAATCACTGTCTTATCCTTTTTAGAGAATATCTGGTGGGATGATGTTGGAGCTTGATGGTGTCAGGTTTTTCAGATCTTTAAACATCAGTGTAATTTGAGAATTCCTTTTATTTTTTGTTTTTTAAAGATTTTATTATTAAGTAATCTCTACACCCAAAGTGGGGCTCGATCCCACAACTCTGAGATCAAAAGAATTGCACGCCCTACTGATTGAACCATCCAGGTGCTCCGAGAATTCCTTTTAAGAAGAGGGAAGCCAACACAAATATCAGCTGTGTTCGGATGCCTTGAATATGGGTGGTAGCATTCTTCCTGTTGGTAGTTGGTAATGCAGAATTTCTAGGCCTCAGCATCTAATGAAGACCTTCAGATTGATTCAGATCCTAGGAAAATAGTCTGAGGCACTGCAGCAACATCTCTCTCCATCTCCAGTGGATTCTCTGGTATTCCTGGCAGCTTCTAGAATAGTTAACCTTGGTGGCCTTGTTTCTTTCCCCTGACCTTGGATGTCCCTGGTTCTGCTCTCTAGTCTGCCACCTTGTGGAGCTTTTGGGAATTGCACCTTCAACTGAGAGCCCTGCAGATTCACCTGATTAAATTAAAAAAAAAAAAAACGCAAAAAAACCCACGTTTATGTATTTTTGACAAAGAGACAGAGAGTGAGCAGGGGAGGGTCAGAGAGAGAGGGAGACACAGAATTCAAAGCAGGCTCCAGTCTCTGAGCCGTCAACGCAGAGCCCAACATGGGGCTCAAACCCTCAAACTGAGAGATCATGACCTGAGCCCAAGTCAAACGCTTAACTGACTGAGCCACCCAGGCACACCCAGATTCACCTGATTGATCTGGCTTCTGCTTTCCCTGGGAATAAGGATAGGTGGTAGAAAAGAATTCTCCTCACTAGAGTGACGCTCACTACAAAGTGACCTTGCTCTTTTGGTTTTCCTATAGTTCCCCTTTTGGAACAATATGGGCACTGGCCCAGCCATAACAGCTGAAGAACGCTCTCCACCTGAAACCTTGAACCAATACGCCAGGGGAAGGGTGGGGGAGAACAGGTCCCTGACTTTCTCCAGTAGCACCTTTCCAGTCCACCAGAGGATCCTTTTTTCTTTTTTTTTTTAATTACAAAAGTAATACATGCTTCCTTAGAGCTTATAGTCCAGTGGAAAGAGACAGATTTTTAAAAGTAAACAAAGCCAGTATTTACACACTATGGTGTGTGCTAGGAGATGGAGTGTAATGGTAGTGGTGGGGAGTGGGCAGGGAACCTTCCTCAGGTTGGTGAAGGCAGGCTTCCGTGAGCAAGAGAACTTACAAATCAAAGCCTGAAGGATGAGAAGGATCCAGTCGTTAAAAGTGTGAGGAAAAGTATGTGCAAACGTCCTGAGGTGGGAAGAGTTTGTTAAGTAGAAAGTAACCACGCGTGGCTGGATTGCAGTAAGCTAGAGGGGTGTGGTTAGAGTAGGGCTGGAAAGAGCAGCAGGCAGAGATACCACAGGGTCCTGTAGTGCATGGTAAGGATTCTGATTTTGTTCTCGGTCCAGTGAGAAGATAAGAAAGGTTTCTTAGGCAGGGAAGTGGTGAGGTCCATTTCCTATTTTATATTTCTATTTTAAGAAGACCATCCTTGCTGCTGCATGGAGAATGCATCAAAGTGAACAGGAGGGGAGGTTGGGAGACTAGTTGGGAGCCTGGTGCCAGAAGCTGGGGGAAGAGTAACAGTAGCCTAGACTCAGGTGGTGGCCAGAGAGAAGGAAGGATCTAGACCCATGCCATCCAATATGGTAGCCACCAGCTACATTTGGCTACTGAGCACTTGAAATGCATGAACTTTTACATAAAATATATACTGTAGTTTGAAGACTTGGTGCAAAAAACCTCAGAAAATATCTCATCATTTGCTTAGTTTTATTACGTATCGACATAATAATATTTTGGGTATTCATGATACATAAAATAGAATATAAAAAAATTTCATTTTTGGGGGGCACCTGGGTGGCTCAGTTGGTTGAGTGTCTGACTTCGGCTCAGGTTATGATCTCGCAGTTTGTGGGTTCGAGCCCCGCATCGGGCTCTGTGCTGATAGCTTGGAGCCTGGAGCCTGCTTCAGATTCTGTGTCTCTTCCTCTCTCTGCCTCTCCCCTGCTCATGCTCTGTCTCTCTCTGTCTCTCAATAATAAATAAACATTAAAAAAATTAAACAAAAAAATTTTTTTTTACTTAAAAAATGTGGCTACTAGAAAAATTTTAATCATGTATGCAGCTTGCATCTGTGGCTCACATCATATTTTTATCACACACTCCTGATATGGACAAAAGTTACTGAATTAAAAAAACACTTTCGTAGTAAATTTACATTGGACACATTAGAAATTTCTGGCTGGGTATACATTTTCTTTTTCTGGTCCACTGAAAGTATTTATTTGATAAAACAATACGGTTAGTGTTCGATTCAACCACAAGAGCAAAAGCAACGACAGATTTGACAATGCACATAAAAAACCACAAGGTACATAATGTGACAAATATCTATTTCTAAAATAATGCTCCTAAAATTCCTCAGTTACTGAAAACTGCATAAAAACGGAAGGACGTTAATAGCAACCGAGAGCATAAAACTGAAGATCAAATTCTGAGCAACTTTGCTGACAATGCATGATTTTTTCCTCTTGTTTACAATTTGTTCAAACTGTCCTTATACCAGCAGAGTGGATAGAACATTCAGGTTCAATATCAGTTGCACAACATTAGCATCAATTCGGACAACTACAGAGAGAACATTGTTTTCCTCTGAGCTGGGCAAAGTGACCACAGAAACAGCAGATCATTTCTCTGACTTGAGAATCTCATCCCCGTAAATGCCGCATATCTTCCAGACATTTTAAAGAATCTATTTAATAATTTCTTTATGTAATATTTACAGATGATTTGAATTTAAAAGAACTTCAGATTACTGAGATTTTATTGTCTTTGTAAAAGTAACCTTGAGTCTGAAATGGGCTGCTTACCCTTCTAATGGGCAGCAAATTGCAGGAGGCCCTTTTGGGCATAATGGGAAGAGCAGTAGCCTTTGAAGAGAGGAGAATTTGGCTCTACATCAGCATCCATAGTCTGTGAACTTGGATATGGTTTCACCTCTCCAAACCTCACTTCCTTATTTTTTTTTTAACATTTGTTTGTTTATTTTGAGAGAGATAGAGAGCAAGTGGGGGAAGGGCAGAGAGAGAGAGAGAGCGAGGGAGAGAGAGAATCCCAAACAGGGCTCGAACTCTCGAATGGTGAGACCATGACCTGAGCTGAAATCAAGAGTCAGTCTCTACTGACTGAGCCACCCAGGCGGCCCTCACTTCCTTATTTGTAAAATGGATATGGTGCTAGCTGCTGCTTATCCTTCATCTTTAATCACGACCACAAGGTAGGGACTGTTCCTCCTTTGTACAGGGGGGGAGACCAAAGTTCAGAAAGGGTAAGTGATTTACCGAAGGTTACGTTGCTAGAAAGAGGTGAAGCTAGGACACGAACCCTGGGTGTTCTGGCTCTGAAGTCAGCTGAAAAAAACATTTTCCCCTTTACTACGCTCCTTGCAAATTTCCCTACCTACCTCTGAAACTATTAGGAAGGTCAAACCTAATTAGTGAATGGGCTTTGGAGAGATGTCATACAATGTGCAAATGTAAGAGACGGTTAATGAAAGAGATGAAAACAGGAGCAAAAACAGACACTCACAAACCAGTGTATGATGTAGCTGCGTCTGTTTAAATGAAGTCAGTATCACATGTTGCTTTCTCCAATTCATGCTCTGAAAGTCACATCACAGAGGGGTGATTTCCTTGCTCAGGATGAAAATTTATAGGGATTCGGAGGAAAAGTTTAGTGGTCATACTAAAAACTCAGAGTCAGATGCACTTAACATCATACCGTAAGTGTAGTTAGTCAGAGCATAAACAAGTGTGTGGGGGGGTGAGGGGATGGGGGAAGTGGGGTTGGGGGGGCGGAAGTGCTTCCTTTAAGTAGGCTGGCCCATTCAGGGGCGTTCATTCTGCAAGAGGCTGAGAGCGGAACAAAGACAGGATGAAGAAGCTATTTGTGCTTGTCCTCTGCCTCACCTTACTGACTTGCTTCTCAGGTGAGCGTGAACTCTGAAAACAGCCGTTTCTATGCTGACATGACAAGCTGGGATCAGTCTATTTTATATTTGTAAAATATTTTTTTCATTTCAAAGAATATGTAATATATAATAATTCAGTGCTCTTTTTTTCCTCCCTAAGAGCAGGCTCCCAGAATTGCTATCATTAGGGATAATTATTTTTCAGTCTTTATTTTTAAATTTTTTATTATTTTTTAAAAGTTTTATTTATTTAAATAATCTGTGCACCGATGTGGGGTTGAACTAATAACTCAGAGATCAAGAGTTGCATGCTCTACTGACTGAGCCAGCCAGGTGCCCCTATTTTATTAATCTTTAAATGTATTTGAATATTAATTCTCAGAAATGCTGATAAATCTTCAACTATACTGTCTTTTAGACTTCATATGACATCATCAAAACTTGACAGACTTTTATTTGATATCATTTGGAGTTCGTGCGTGATTATCAAAACTTAATATAATTTTATCATGATACCTTCTTTGAGAGATCATGTGTGATTATCAACTTTAACACAGTCTTGTTCTCACGGAGAATCTTCCAGTAACAACTTTTAGCTGATTTAGTGTTTTGGGGATTAGAAAAAAAAAGAAAAACCATCAAAGCAAAACTAAGGGACAAGAAACACATTGACCAGAGAACTGAAGAAAATGTGTTTTAAAAAACTTACTCAGGGGCGTCTGGCTGTCTCAGTTGGTGGAACATGCGACTCTTAGTCTCGGAGTTGTGAGTTCGAAAGATTACTTAAAAAAAAAACAAAAAAGAAAAAGAAAAAAAAATCCCGTATTCATTAAATTAGCACCCACTTTTAAAGAAATGCACCGTTGCAATAGGTAACTATGTTTATGTTGTGCAGCTTTGGCTCTGAGTTAGAAACAATTTAGAATTCTCCTCGGAGCTCTCTGGAATGCCACGTCCTTTGGGACAGGTCCCCGTGAAAGCGCTTTTGTGTTTGACCGAAATCGAACTTGCAAATCCTTCGCCTTGGACTGTGAGATGGTGCACGAGCTCCTGTTGCGAGAGTCCCGAAGGCCCCTTCCCGACATTTTTCAGGGGCCTCTCCGATTCTGACGGAAAAGCAGGCCAAGCAGCTCCTGAGATCCCGACGGCAGGACAGGCCGAGCAAACCCGGGTTCCCTGACGAGCCCATGCGGGTGAGTGCCGGGCTCCCGGCTATTGGAAGGGAAAGTGTGACCGCTTGAATGCTCATTCACTATGAAACCCAGCCAGGTGCTGGCCCCACTCCAGCGTGGGCCACTAGACGGAGGTTCTGCCGGGTCTCAGGTGTCAGGTGACCTCAACCTTTTACTCTCCCCTTTTCTCCCCCGGAGGCTCGAGCCCCACACACCTACTATGCACACGATATTTCAAATGGAAACAGTGTGGCCGATGGCCAGAGTCCCAGGATCCCCTGTGGGCTGCCGGATGCCACCCCCGAGCCGGATGTCAGGGCCCTGTGTCCTGTGACTGGGGCCAACCCCCTCTCCCTCCTCTTCCCTGGGGATCCCAGCAAGCTGGACCAGCATCCTTGGCCAGCGATGCTCTGTCTGGTCAGGCAGAGTCTGTGCCCTGTGGCCTGTGGGGGCTCTGCCCTAACCTCGTGACTCTGAGTTTGGTCTTTAGTCTCTGTCCTGCCCTGTGGGTTTGTGGCGGCCACCTGCCTTGTGTTTCTGAACCAGGGCACCCTTCCCTGCCTTCATTTTGTGACTTGTGGTGGGTGATATTAGACACTGCCCTAGTGGCCCCCGGCCTGGCTTGTCTCCCCATCCTGTGGCTGAAGTACTAACATTCCTGTTTTTTTTTTAAATCAGAATTAGTTCATTTAAAAGTCTCTTATTGAGATGCAGGATTGCACATTGCTGAGGAGTGCTGGCTCTGGGGCACACCGTCTGGGCTTTTCTCCCCATTTTCTAACTGTGCAAACTGGGGAAGGTTTCTTCATGTTTCTGTACCTCTGTACTGTCAGCTATAAAATGGGGTTGACAATAAATATTACCACTTACATTCCTATAATATTATTATAAATAATGACAGAAAATAGCTACTTTATAAGGATAAAGTAATTCCTAATAAGGCACTTATAACAGTACTTAGCAAACAGTGACTACTCCTTTGAATATTAAGTATCAGGGACCAGCAAGGTGCTGAGGCTGCAGGCTGTAGTTGCCTGGATTTCTGCTCAGAAGTTGGGAGCAGACAGAGAAGCTGGCGAATTGCTATTGTACAGAGTGGCTTAGAAACAAATCAAGAACTTCAGGATGTCAAGGGTAGATGTGGCTTCCCTCCCTCCCTCCCTTCCTCCCTCACTTCCTTCCTTCCTTCCTTCTTTCCTTCCTTCCTCCCTCCCTCTTTTCCTCCCTCCCTTCCTCCCTCCTCCTTCCTCTCTCCCTTCCTCCTTCCCTCTCTTCTTTCCTTCCTTCCTTCCTCCCTCTTTTCCTTCCTCCCTTCCTCCCTCCTCCTTCCTCTCTCCCTTCCTCCTTCCCTCTCTTCTTTCCTTCCTTCCTTCCTCCCTCTTTTCCTTCCTCCCTTCCTCTCTTCCTCCCTCTCTTCATCCCTTCCTCCCTCTCTGTATGTCAGATGTGGCTTGGAATATCTAAGTGCAGGGTGGAGGGGAATTGGGAGGTGGGCAGGAGCAAGATCAAAAAGGGTTGGAGTACCTTGGACTTTATCTTGTGTTCAGTGGAGGACAATGGGAGTTTTTAAATGGGGGAATGCAGACTGGAGCTTTAGATAGACAGTTTGAGAAGCAGTTAGAAGAGAAGAGGCCCAGGATTGACATGTGGGGACATCGACGCTCAGGGGTGGGCAGAGGAAGAGGGGCTCCAAGAGGCTAAGAAGGAATATGGGGAGATATTGGGGAACCCAAGAGAGTGTGGGGAGCAGGACGTCTGGCTTGAGGCCCCTGGGGGCTCTAACTGGCCCCTTGTGCTTTTGGCACGATGTCTGGAGGGCTTCCCCCTGGGGGAAGGCTGGTTTGCAGGGCTCCAAAGGAGCTGCTCCCCTCCAAGTGGTCAGGGGACAGGCTCTAATCAACAGCGGAGTTGGCCACTGGGCGTTTTCTCTGCCAGCATCTGCCCCTGGCTCCTCTGAGCTCTGACTTCACAGGGGCTGAAGGGTCTTAGGCCCTGGGCAACAGGTGAGTTTGGACTGTTGCAGCAGGTGGGCTTGGACCATAGCAGATCAGCTTCCTGCCTCCCGTGCCCCTCCCGTGCCAGCCTTCATGCCATGCTAGACTTGTGTCCCCAAACACGGCCTGATGTGGTCCTTCCCTGGCCAGAACTTCTGAGAGCTCCTTCTCTGACCATTTCCCTTCTCCTGGCCTCTGGTCACCACTGGTCTTCACCTGTGACAACCTTCAGCTTGCTTCCAATTTTGTGATTTTACTGAATATCTGGCTTTTTAAAAAATTTGTTCTGTTTTGGTCTTTTTTTAAAATGTATGTATGTGTGTTTATTGGCTTATTTATTTATTTATTTATTTAGGGAGAGAGAGAGGGAGGGGCAGAGAGAGAGGGAGACACAGAATCTGAAGCAGGCTCCAGGCTCTGAGTTGTCAGCACAGAGCCCCATGCGGGGCTCGAACTCAGGAACCATGCGTTCATGATCTGAGCCGAAGTCGGACACTTAACTGACTGAACCACCCAGGCGCCCCTTGGTCATCTTTTATAGGCTGATGACCAAGGCTATTGACTCCTCTTAATTGCCTTGAACCTATCGGATCTAGTTTCTGTGTGATTCTCTCTGGCCTCAGAACCCACCGCTGACCCCACCAACGATTTCCCATTCATCCTGCGTACAGCCCAGCCCTGCATGCCTGTCACCAAGACACTGATCCCATTGTCCAGAATCCTCTCTGCCACTCAGCCAAATTTGGAAAAGTGCTCATGGGATCTACCGTTGAAATGGGAAATAAACATGCAATAAATGATTTGGTGGCTAGTCTGCATCGGTAGTTCTCATCCAGGGATGATTTTGCTCCCCCAGCCCCAGGGGCATCTGGCAGTGTCTGGAGGCATTTTGGGGGCAGGAGGAGGGACAGTTTGCTCTTGGCATCTAATGGGTTAAGGCCGGGAATGCTGCTAAACATCGTATAATGCACAGGGCAGCTCCCATAGCAGAGAATAATCTTGCCTAAAATGCCAACAGCACTGAGGGTAAGGGACCCTGGCTACACCATGCTGAACAGTCTCCTTTTTTCCCCCAACCTTTCTCATTCTGTGTCACTTTGTGTGTCTCTTGCACTGTCATTCACTGTTGTATTGTACTATATTATATTGCATTACCCTCACGCAGAACCAGCTGAATCAACAAGCAGTTTCTGCTATCACATCTTTCTAGGAATGTGATTCTGAACCATGGCTGCATATGCTGGAACCAACTGCGGAAGTTAAAAATCTGGTGCCCGCTCCCAGAGGGGTGGCGTGGGGTGTGGGGTCTGGCCCGGGCCTTGGGTGGGTGTCAGAGCCCCCCAGGTGGTATCAGCGTGCAGCCGAAGCTGAGCCCCGCCGTGCCAGGCCTTGCGGGCCACACGTGATGCTACGTGTAATACCAGCTCCTGGGGTCCGGTCGGGAACACAAAAGCTAACAGCGCGAGGCATGTAGGAACCAACCGAAGGTTGAACTGAGTGGTATGGAGAGAGTCAATGCGCTAGTTTAGATTCAGTTCAGACAGAGGGAGGGAGAGGGTCACGTGGAACATGCAGAGAGCGCTCCTCGCCGGCCGAGACGTGCACTTAATTGTATTTCACATTGACTGGGCCTCACCAAGTGCCAGGCACTATGGACGTAAAATAAACTAGACGTTCTTCCTTTGTTCCATTGGGTGGAGACAGGTAGAGCCAGAGCCTTCCAGCTGGATTCAAGTTCTCTAATGAGGTTGAGAAAAGAGGGTCTCTCGCCCTAACTGGAAGGAGGGAGGGGGCTAGGAAGGCTTCCCAGAGGAGGTGTCCACCGGGCTGAGGCTTGAAGATGAAGAGTTTTCAGGCAGCGGAAGGGGTGGAGGTGAGGTGGGGAGAATATTCCACCCAGTACGATTTCAGTCCGTATTCTGCCACTGACTAGTCATGGACTTTGGGCTTTGGATTTAGGAGAAATCCGTGTCCTTTTTCTGGACCTCAGTTTTCTCTAAAAGTGCAGAGAATTTGCAGAGTAGCTGGCTAAAAGGTTTACTCCGGGGCTCATCTTTTAGGGTTCTGGATAGAGCTTCGGGGACGATGCGGGTTTCCTGCTGCCAGTCTACAGCTCAGAGGAAAAGCGTGGGCAGCAGGACGCGGCCCCAGGCGAGAGCCGGAGGGTTTACGTAGAGGCCCCCAGAGGCTTTCTCGGAAACGCCAGGGCCTCCTCCCTTCAAGCTGGCCCTGCTGCTGCACCTGAAATCCTGGACTTCTGTCTGGCCTCTCCCCCACCTTGGGTGTCGTGGCTGCCTTCTCCCTTTCGTGGGTTTGTCGAGAGCGTAGTGGGTGACCGGCCAGTCACCGGCTGTGGAAGAGGAGCCATTTGCTCATTTTAGGCGAGCGGCTGGCGTCACAGTGACCCTGGTCCTGCATCGCCGTTGAATGTGAGCACTGGACTCGGTGACCCCGTATGACTGTGTGTGTGAGGTTGTGTAGGTATCACATTGTCAGCAGGCCACGAGGAGGCCACGAGGCGGGACCTCTGCCGCAGGGGAGGTGGGGGCTGCTGGGCGGAACTGCCCCACAGGCTCACGTCCGCGTGGGAACCAAGGGGTTAAGTCGCCCTGATCTGTGGGGAACCACACTTTCCTGCTCCTTATCTTTTGCCAAGACCACCTGCTGCCTGCCTTGTTTCTCTGTGCAAACCATCTGCTCAGACGTCCCTTTGCTGGGGAGAACGGCAGGCGGGAGCATTGTCCTGTGTTTTCAGGATTGGAAATGTCATGTGTGTTGTGTATGTGAGACTGTGTGTGTATGTGTAAGGGTGTGTATTGTGTATGTGAGGATATATTGTGTATGCGAGGGTGTGTGTGTGAGGAGGTGTTGTGTATATAAGGATGTGTATACATGTGAGAGTGTGTGTGTCTGTGTGTGTATGCATGAGGGCGTGTGAGTATGGAAAGTATGTGTGTATGTGAGTGTGTGTATGTGTGTGTGAGGGTGTGTGTGTGAGAGTGTATGTACATGAGGATGTGTATGTACATGTGAGGGTGTGTGTATGTATGGGTGTGTGTACGACTGTGTGTGTGAGGTTGTGTATATCTATGTGAGCGTGTGTGTATGTGTGTATGGGTGTGTGTATATGTGAGGGTGTGTGCATGTATGTTTTGAAAAAGACCTTGCAGAATAATTTTTCAGAAGGTCTGGATTCCAATTCCCTCTCTTCCACTTTTGACCTTGACTTGAGTACCTGAAACATATGAAAGAACGGCGATGGCAAGAGAAGGTCCTCTGGGGCCAGGTTGGAAGGCCACGGCTGACAGCAGCAGAGTTGACTTCCGTTCTGTAGTCAGGAGGAGCCAGCTGGGATTTTAAGCAGGGGAGCGAGGAGATCGGAGCCAGGTGACAGGAGCCATGCAGAGGTCCGGGAAACAGCCTCTTCAACGCTGCCCTTCAGATGCCACTCTACATGGGTAATGGGAAATAACATTTTTGGACAGGTTGTCACTCCTCCTTGCCATGGTACTCAGGAGACAGACAGGTGGACGGGGACGAATGAGCAGAGGGAGTGATTTCTGGGGAATGGGTGTGCCCTTGGGACCTGAGCCTTGACTCATGTGCTCACCTCTAACTCAAAATCACCAAGAGATGACTGGTTGGGTTATTTTATCTCGCTTCTCCCCTCTGAGGGACTGTGCAAAAGAAAACCGGTTCAGAGAGAGGAGAGGCCAGTGATGGGAGTGAACCATTGGAGTTTTCGGGAGGTATTTGGAATTCAAAATGCAAATGAGTATGAAGATTTGCAGCAGTTCATGAGTATTTACTAAGCGATGTTTATAATCTTGATGTGTGGCTCAAGTATTGGCAGATGTTGGCTTTCTCAAAAATAGAGGCTTTTTGGAGACAGGTTCAGACAAGCTGTGCCCCCGCGTCCAGGGGGAGGGACTGTTCTGACCCTATGAATCCTGCCGGTGCACTGCAAGGACTGTTCTCTGACTGTGTGGCGGGGAGAACACGGTGCTATTGGAAAGGTCACTTGTGTGGCCTCGGGTTGCGGGGAGGACTGGTGTCCACCCCAGAGACGTGTAAGCATCCTGTTGGATACTGGCTAGAAGCAGGTAAAACGCCAGTGGGGATGGAGACAGAGGAGCATGGCTCTGGGGAAGAAAACAGGAGGGATGTTGGATGTATGGAGGCTGCGGGGCAGGCAGGGTGGGGGATGTGAAGAGGGGTCCGAGAGAGGGAGAAGCAGGTGGGAAGGTGGGGCCTCTGGAGGGCACACCACTGAGAAATTCCTTGTGGTAGCAAATAGCAGATACTTTTATTTTACAGCAGCGCCTGGCGTAAAACAATTTGCCATTGTTTTCTGCTCTCTGCGCCGTCGTTGCCCAGACCTTAGGAGCAAGTCTGCTAACCTAGTGACGTTGTGTTAGTGGTTCTTCGTGGGGAATGGCAGGCGGGTGGGTGATGTGTTGTGTGGTTGACAAAGGAGGGTGGTAATCGCTCGAATCTAGAAGCTGCCGTGGTGGCGAAACAGGCCATGAGACTGACTCGGGAGAAACACGGCCCCCGAATCTTCAGGGATTTGGGGGAGTGGATTCTAGACCTCACGGGAATAAGATGGGCACTTCCAGAAGCTTGGGGACAGCCCGTCTGGATTGGGTTTCCGCCGAATCACTTTGGAGTCTGCCTTAGGACTAACTACTTCTGTTGGTCAAGACATCCTGTCAGAAAAGCCCTGGTATAATGAAGCCTCAGGACCTTGATGGAGGAAAAACAATCTGCCTGGGCAGAACCTGATGCTGGGAAAGAAGGTCCGGGTTTATGTCTAAAGGGAAGATAGTGGCAACAATATTCTGAGCTCTCCTTGACTATTTCTCAGTCACGCTTGTGCTTATGTTAATTTTCAGGGTTTGGGTCTGTGCCCTTGCTACTCAGAAGGTGGTCCCCAGCCCTGGCCGCCGCCGGCCTCAGGCGCCCCCTCGCACCTCCAGTCTGCATCTCCTTCCGCCAGCCCTGGGGGTCCCCTGCCTGCTTTGGCTTGAGAGGACTGACTTCCGGTCCTGGAGGGCTAACTGCAAGGGAGGCTCTTGGCCTCTGTTCCCGGTGTCCTGGGGACCAGGAGCCCGCCCATGTTTGTTTCACGTGAAACAGCTGATCTCTCTCCCTTCCTTCCGGGCACCCTGCTCATTGGGGTTCCAGTCTTCCAGGACCCTTGCCCTCAGCCTCTCGTCCCCCTTTTTGGTTTCTGTGACTCAATGTGATTTGGTGAATCCTTAGTCCTTTAAATGCCAGAGTGTCCCAGGGCCTGCCTTCCTGCCTCGTCCAGTCCTGTGAGTTTAAACTTCTTTTTTTTTAATGGCCTTTATTTTTTCCTGGTTTGTTTGTTTACTTTTAATATAATTTATTGTCAAATAAACTTTTTAAAAAATGTTTATTTTTGAGAGAGAATGACAGAGCGTGAGCGGGGGAGGGGCAGAGAGAGAGGGAGACACAGAATCCGAAGCAGGCTCCGGGCTCTGAGCTGCCCGATATGGGGCTTGAGCTCACGAACTGCGAGATCATGACCTGAGCCGAAGTCGGACGCTTAACTGACTGAGCCAGCAGGTGTCCCAGTCCAGTGAGTTTAAATATCATATCTATGGTGATGGCTGCACCCGGCGGAGCTCCAGACTCATTTCCGTGACTGTCCACGTGACTGGCAGCATTTCACAGGCAGCTCAGACCCAGCAGCCTTAGGTGGGATTCCTGACTGTACCATCACACGGGTAAATGGTGCCACCTCCTCATTGTGTGGGCCCCACATCCAGACTCTGGCCACTCCTTCCCCTCCATGGCTGCCAGTGGAGCCCCGAGAGGAGACTGGGCAATCCTCTCTAACCCGCCTCCCTGCTTCCTCTCTGCACCCCTCTGCGTCTGTTCTCAACAGGGCAGCAAGAGTCCGATGTTAAAACCGGGGTGCCTGTGGGGCTCAGTCAGTTAAGCAGGTCATGATCTCATGGTTCGTGAGTTTGAGTCCCGCCTCAGGTGAGCCCCACTTCTCTCTCTCCCTCTCTCTCTGCCCCTTGCTCACTTGTGCTCTCTCTCTCAAAAAAAAAAAAACAAACCAAAAAAACAAAAAAAACAAACCAGTTCTGGTCCCTCCCCTGCTCAAAACTTTCCAATGACTCCCTGCCTTGTGCTCAATAAAATCCACAGTCCTACAGTGGCCTCCAAGACCCTAGTCTGTCAGCCCCCTCCCCTGTCCCCACCTCCATTCCCCTCTGCACGCTGGCCTCCTCACTGTGCCCTAAATATATCAGGCTCACCTGTCCCCTCACTGCTGAAGTAACACTGTGTGGGAAGCAGGGCTTGGTTGATTCTGCAACTTGCTTTTTTTTTTTTTTTTCACTCAACGATACATTTACCTGAAGCACAGTATAAATGTATTATGCTGTGGTGTCTCCCTCTACTCCCCAATTCATGTGTCGATGTCCTAACCCCCAGTGTGATGGGATTCGGCTCCAGAGAGCTCCCTAGCCCTCTCTGCCAAGTGAAGATACAGGGAGAAATGTGTGACCCCAAAGGCCCCCCACCCCCGGCCCTGCTCGTGCCCTAACCTTGGACTTTGAGCCTCCAAACTGTGAGAGGCAAATTTCTGTGCTTTATAAGCTACCCGGTCTGTAGTGTTTCGTTAGAGCAGCCTGAATGGACTGCTGAAATATGGACATATTTCAGCTTACTTGTTTAGCCATTCCCAGGACAATGGACATTATTAGTTATTTCCAGTATGTGATGAAAATCCTTAAATGCGTGTGTTTTGCTGAATTCAGTGATAAGAAATGGAATTGCTGAGTCAGAAGGTTTATGCACTTTTAACTGAATTAAATACGGCCAAATTGCCTAATCAACTGTACCAATTCCCACTAGCGGTATGCGTAAGGATCCTTGGGTCCCTACACTTTCAAAATGGAAAGAAATTTTTAATGTTTATTTGTTTATTTTTGAGAAAGAGAGAGAGACAGAGAGAGTGAGTGGGGAGGGGCAGAGAGAGAGGGAGACACAGAATCCGAAGCAGGCTCCAGGCTGCATGCTATCAGCACAGAACTCCATGTGGGGCTTGAACTCACAAACTGTGAGACCATGACTTGAGCTGAAGTCGGACACCTAACCGACTGAGCCACCCAGGTGCCCCTGGAAAGAAAGAAAGTTTTAAAAGAAACCTCACTTATCTACTCTTCTATCTGTACTTATGTGTGGAGACATGTTCCCAAATAATGGCAGTATTTTCTCAGTGATAAGATTTGGGACAAATTTTTACTTTCACCTTTTATACCTTTTGGTATTCCTCAGTGTCTCCATTTCCTATGGCTGCCATAACAAAGTACCACAAATGGGGTGGCTTCTCACAGCAGACATTGATCCTCTCACTGATCTAGAGACTGGAAGTTCGAAGTAAAATGTTGGGATGGTTGGTTCCTTCTAGGGGGCTCTGAGGGAGAATCCGTTCTGTGCTTCTGTCCCTGCTTCTGATGGTTGCTTCAGTCTTTGGTGTTTTTTGACCTGTCTCTGCGTCCATGATCACATGGCCTTGTGTCCTGTGTGTCCCTGTGTTCAAATTGCACTAATCTCATAAGTACACCAGTCATTGGACTTAGGACCCACCTTAATCCAGTATGATCTCATCTTTGCATGGTTACATCTGCAAAGACCCTATTTCCAAAGAAGGTCACATGTGCAGGTTCCAGATGAACACAAAATTTGGGGGGGGGGGGACACCACTCAGTCCAGTACACTCAGTTTTCTATTTTCTTAAATGTTTATTTATTTTATTAAAAATTTCTTTAATGTGTATTTATTTTTGAGAGATGAAGAGAGACAGAGCATGAGTGGGGGAGGGGCAGAGAGAGGGAGACACAGAATCCCAAGCAAGCTCCAGGCTCTGAGCTGTCCACACAGAGCCTGATGTGGGGCTTGAACCCACAAACCGCGAGATCATGACTTGAGCTGAAGTGGGATGCTTAACTGACTGAGGCACCCAAGTGCCCCTGTTTATATATTTATTTTGAGAGAAGGAGAGAGAGAGAGGGACAGAGACAGAGAGAGCATGAGCAGGGGAGGGGCAGAGAGAGAGAGAGAGAGAGAGAGAGAGAGAATCCCAAGCAGGCTCCCTGACGGGCTCTTAGTCCCACAACTGTGAGACCATGACCTGAGCTGAAACCAAGAGTTGGACACTCAACCAACTGAGCCATCCAGGAGCCTCACAGTTTTCTATTTTCAATAAACATATGTATAAGTCTTACAAAAACAACACAGGAGAGGGGCGGTGGTGCTCCAGGGAACTTTATAGTTGATGTTTGAATTTTAAACAACAATGTGTTCGTGTAATACTTGTGTAATTACAGATAAAAATTTAAGACATTCATATTTATTATAGAAACATTGGAAACCAAGAAAGAGTCCAAAGAAGAAAATCAGGTTTCCTCTCCCCAAAGACAGCATTGCCATTTTTTGATGTTTTGCTTTCTAGTCTCCATGTGTATATTTTAAAATAAGTGTGCTCATATTTGATCTATAGTTTTGTATCCTGGTTTTTCTTTTAATATGATAACATATGCATTTCCCATATTGTTATAAACTCTTTATAACAATAATGATACCGAATTACTCTCTGTTAGATAGTTGTATCATTTCCACTGTTTTTGTTACTAACAACACTCTGAACATTTTTGTTATTAAAGTGCTTTTATTTTTTGTTTTATTTTGTTATTTATTTATTTATTCTTAATAACTTATTTATGTTTTAATTAGCTAGCATAATAGTGCAAGTTAGTGTATAGTGCAACAATGATTTCAGGAGTAGATTCCTTAGTGCTCCTTACCCATTTAGCCCATCCCCCCTCCCAGAACCCCTCCAGTAACCCTGTTTGTTCTCCATATTTAACAGTCTCTGATGTTTTGGCCCCCTCCCTGTTTTTATATTATTTTTGCTTCCCTTCCCTTACGTTCATGTTTTGTATCTTCAAGTCCTCCTATGAGTGAAGTTATATGATATTTGTCTTTCTCTAATTTCGCTTAGCATAATACCCTCTAGTTCCATCCACGTAGTTGCAAATGGCAAGATTTCATTCTTTTTGATTGCCGGGTAATACTCCATTGTGTATATATACCACATCTTCTTTATCCATTCATCCGTCGATGGACATTTGGGCTCTTTCCATACTTTGGCTATTGTCAATAGTGCTGCTATAAACATGGGGGTGCATGTGTCCCTTCGAAACAGCACATCTGTATCCCTTGGATAGATGCCTAGTGGTGCAATTGCTGGGTCATAGGGTAGTTCTATTTGTAGTTTTTTTGAGGAACCTCCATACTGTTTTCCAGAGTGGCTGCACCAGCTTGCATTCCCACCAACAATGCAAAAGAGATCCTCTTTCTCCGCATCCTCACCAACATCTGTTGTTGCCTGAGTTGTTCATGTTAGCCATTCTGACAGGTGTGAGGTGGTATCTCATTGTGGTTTTGATTTGTATTCCCCTGATGATGAGTGATGTGGAGCATTTTTTCATGTGTCAGTTGGCCATCTGGATGTCTTCCTTGGAGAAGTGTCTATTCATGTCTGTTGCCTACTCACTGGATTATTTGTTTTTTGGGTATTGAGTTTGATAAATTCTTTATAGACTTTGGATACTTCAAAGTGCTTTTAATATTTTGGACTATTTGCTAAGGAGAGATTCTCAGAGAGTAAATTACCAAATCCAAGGATATGAATTTTTTTTAATGTTTGTTTATTTTTGAGAGAGAGAGAGACAAAGCACGAGCAGGGGAGGGGTGGCAGATAGGGAGACACAGAATCTGAAGCAGGCTCCAGGCTCGTGCTGTCAGCACAGAGCCTGACACGGGGCTCGAACTCATGGACTGCGAGATCATGACCTGAGCCAAAGTCGGATGCTCAACTAACTGAGCCACCCAGGTACCCCAGGATATGAATATTTTTAAAGCTTTTAGTGTATATTATCGAATTGCTTTCCAAAAGGCCTTTCTTTCTCTTTCTTTCTTTCTTTCTTTCTTTCTTTCTCTCTTTTTCTTTCTTTCTCTTTCTTTCTTTCTTTCTTTCTTTCTTTCTTTCTTTCTTTCTTTCTCATTTGTAAGAGACTCACCTTAAATGATACCTTTTTGGGGACGCCTCCCTGATGTCCCTACCCTCCTACCATGAATGAGAGCATCCCTTTGCATAAAACTCACAGCACAAGTTAGCTACTTTTGACTTTTATTTTTTTAATCTGTATCTCCTACTAGACTGTTCTATACTGCTTGAGCAGATGGACTCTTTGTTGCACATCTGGGTCCCCAGCACCAAGGACAGTATTTGACATTTGCTAGATGCTTATTATACTTATTCCCATTCCTGTTTCTTTCTTTCTTTCCTTCTTTCTTTCTTTTCCTTCCTTCCTTCCTTCCTTCCTTCCTTCCTTCCTTCCTTCCTTCCTCCCTTCCTTCCTTCCTCCCTCCCTCCCTCCCTCCTTTTCTCTTCCTTCCTTCCTTCCTTCCTTCCTTCCTTCCTTTCCTACCCCCATCCCTCCCTTCTCTCCCTCCCTCCTTCCCTTCCTTCCTTCCTTCTTTCTCTTCAGGGAGAAATTTTGTAGGTAGGCCATAACTCTACCCTATAACCGGGAGGTTATTTCAAAGAAATCTTTTCTATGGCCTCACTTAAATTCATTAAATTTCTCCTAATCATCCCAAAATTTAGGGAAGAAATTATCTGCCAACTGCTGGGGTAAGTCATGGAAATTCTTTAGAAAGATGACATCTGAGCTAAAATGATGTCTTTTGTGAGTGCATTGGTAAGTGCTCATGTGCCCTGGGAATATGCTTTCCATTTTGGCCTGTGTTGCTTTAAGGAATGTTCTTGTTGGTCAAGTATAAATCATATTAGCTTTATTGTAAGTAAGTCTTTTAAAAATATGCTTTCGTGTTTAGCCCCTTGATAAATATATGTAGTAAGTACTACTCTTTTGTCCCCCATGATCTCAAAGGCCAGGTTGCAGTGACTGTGATGTAAATTGCACACGTCACCAATCTGCCTTGTGTTAGGCCTAAACCTTCTGGTGTCCCCAGGTAGTTAAGTTCTGGGCTACCTTTCTGCCTATGTGCTTACCTTGCTCCTACTCGTGAGCAAGATAATTCATCCAATGTTGATGGGCTCTTAATTTCATGCAAATGTCAGAGGAAGGATTTTTCCTTCTTGGAACAAGTTCCTGCCTTGATAGATTAACTGTCCACTTTATGTTTCTCAGCTTAGATCAGGGCCCAGTGGGTATTTAATTTCATTATCACACCTCCAGTGCCATAATAAAGGATCACTTCCAATTTCCGCTCTAATTACTGAGAAATTATTTGCTTAAATCATAACAGTTGGCATTGGACGTGGAATGCAGATATTAGTTTCTCTGTTGCTTTTAATTTTTTTTCCCCTTAAAAGAAAGGAATCTAAAAAAATTAAAACTTATTTTCCATCTATCCCTTCTTTCTCGATCCAGGAACATTTGAGTTTATCATTAATGCCGGGTCATTACCAACTCTGCCAATGCAATTGTTGAATTTGTGGTTTTCAGCAGATTTGCAGCTTGGCTTTTCATCTTTGACTAATGATTGCTTTTCGGCCTTTGTGGCATATCCATTTTCCTAACATTTTAAATAAATAGGGAAATGTCATGGAAACCAGCGCTCATTTCTTTCTCTCTCTATGTGTGTGTCTGTTTTGGTTGTTTTTCTTCAACGATGATTTCAGCTGCTATTTAGGAGTGTGAAATATAGATTACCCTCTGATGCTTTTTATGTACGTTTGGCCCGGGCCTTTATAATGAGTGGATCAACACAGATGTCTAGGAAACTTCCAAGGAGGATTTCGAAAGGTTACGGAAAAAGAGCAGTCATTTCATTTATTTGTTTGTACGTTTCTCCAGTGGTTTTTTATTGAGGTCCTACTATGTGCCAAGCGCCGAGCCATGTACTAGGTAGCCCTTGGTCCCTGCCATCAAAAAGCCAGTTGGAGGTTTGGCTGATTAGGACAGGGATTAAGTGGGCAAGGAGGCAAATGAGCATATAATGGTAAGAAGTGTACAAATGCTCTATACCAGCGGTCCCTGAGCGATCTCATCAGAAAAGTCGGTAAGTATGGAAGCTGTCAGGTTTTTCAAAATTCTCATTTCTCCTCGAAAGCTTGAAGTTTATCGCTTTAGTAACTAATACTGGCAGTTGTTTTCCTTGAAGTGACAGGCTCACTTCGTTCATTTTCAAGGAGACGCCTGCCAAACACAGCGAGTTCTGTCCTTGACATCAGCAATCACTCAAGGGTTCTTCTTTTTATTTATTTATTTTTATGTTTATTTATTTTTATTTTTTTTTTTTAAATTTTTTTTTCAACGTTTTTTATTTATTTTTGGGACAGAGAGAGACAGAGCATGAACGGGGGAGGGTCAGAGAGAGAGGGAGGCACAGAATCAGAAGCAGGCTCCAGGCTCTGAGCCATCAGCCCAGAGCCCGACGCGGGGCTCGAACTCACGGACCGCGAGATCGCGACCTGGCTGAAGTCGGACGCTTAACCGACTGCGCCACCCAGGCGCCCCTTTTTATGTTTATTTTTGAGAGAGTGAGCACGAGTGGAGGAGGGGCAGAGAGCGAGGGGGACAGAGGATCCAAAGCAGGTTCCGTGCCGACAGCAGCGAGCCCGATACAGGGCTTGAACTCCCGAATCGTGAGATCGTGACCTGAGCTGAAGTCTGATGCTCAACCGACTAGGCCACGAGGCGCCCCTCATAAGGGCTATTCTTTGAGGAGACTGTCGTACTTGGTCATGCGATAGAAGTGCTGTCTTCATGCTTCCCGTTGGGTCACTTTCTTCCGCTTCACGGGGTGGGAGGTGTTCTTCAGGGAAACTGGCATTTGAAGAACGTTCTGTATTTATTCATGGATTTTAACTGTGAGTGTGTGATGGTGAAAGATACGAGGACAGTGATAGTGGTTGTCACTGCCCTGACTCTGGTTAAGGCACCTGTTTTACCCGCCAGTGCACACAATGAAAAGGCCAGTAATGTCTTGGGATTATTCTAAAGAGAGTTCTGACCTCGTGGACCCCCGAGGGGAGCACAGACCAGAGCTACTTTCGTCTTTCACTCAACCGGCACTTATTGACAGGCTCCTGTGGACCAGTTCCTGGGAGAGAGGCTCCCCCCTCAACCTCAAGTCAGGCTCAGATCTTTCTTATTTAAGAGTATCCGCAAGGAATCGGGCAGAGCTTGATGAAGAGACTTTTTGCAAAGGCATGGCAGCATTCAGGTCACCCAGCAAGGGATGATGATAAAGGATCCAGGGCTAACAGCCCCTGGGCTTGATGGGGAAAGGCAGGTTCCCGGAACAGGAGAGGGCAGCCCCCTAGGAGCAGTGGCCTTCAGGAGACAATGCAGCCAGCCGACCCGCTGGAACTCCTCCGGAGGCACCATGGGAGGACACACCGTGGCCTCTCTCACCCCTACCTCTAATCCCCTGCTGGCATCTCTGTGTCAAACCCACCGGGAAGCCCCAGGTCAAGGGAGTCTGGTTGCACTTTTAGGCCAGCCTCTTACTGCACAGGCCCAGGTGAAGGAGGGGAGGAATGGATTCAGACGGGCAGAGGGAGACTACGTATGTGGTACAGAACTTGTGTCATCTCATTGAATCCTGGCAACCCAGGGAAGTAAGTGCTAGCAGCATCCCCGTCTTGCAGATGGACGCATCACTTGACCGGAGAGGTGTGGATTTGAGCAGACCCCCAGCCAGGCTCACACCTGGACCTCTTTGCCTCTCTCCCACACCGTCTGGCACACAGGCAAGGAGACGGCAACATGGGCTTTCTTCGGTGAGCTGCTCCCACTGAACGGTAGAGTAAGGGTCATTGTGTGCCGGGAAGACTCTGCTCTTTATTTACAAGACCCCACATTGCCTTCCTTTCCCCCCAATTCTTCTTCTTCCGCCCAAAGACTCCCCAGACAGGCAAATTATAAAGATATACGATGATTGTCTCCTCGGCATTGCATTTGGCCACATACTTGTTTACTAAATAAAATATATTTTTTTCTCTTTAAGCTAGCTAAAGAAAATATTCTTGAGTAGGGTTAGTTCTTAAAGCAATAAACAGAAAACATGAGCAAATAATAAAATCAAAGAATGACAGCATGTCAGGGCTGGAAAGGACCTTGGGCTGTGTCCTCATTTATTCCAGGCAATCTTTGGAGCACACGCCCCAAACTGCCCCAAACACAGGATTCAGCCCCAACTCACAGACGGGTCCTGCTGCTGGGGATTCACCGTACACACAGTGGGGTCCTGCCGGAGCCTCTCACCATCCGCCCCCTCTCTGGCCGCCCCACAGACCCCCTGCCTGGGACGAGTCAGATGAGAACTTTGATAAAACAAATTCAAGCTGCATGGTTCCTGTGGGAAAGAAAATTCAGGAAAATTAGGCGCTTTATAATTCATGCCTTTGCACAGTCATTATTTTTTTTTTAGGGGCACCTGGCTGACTCAGTCGGTTAAACGTCCGACTTCAGCTCAGGTCATGATCTCATGGGTCATGAGTTCGAGCCCCACGTCGGGCTCTGTGCTGACAGCTCAGAGCCTGGAGCCGGCTTTGGATCCTGTGTCCCCCGCTCTCTCTGCCCCTCCCCTGCTCATGCTCTGCCTCTCTCTCCTTCAAAAATGAATAAATGTTTAAAAAAAATTTTTAAAAATTTTTAGAGCTGTGTTTAATACGGGATGCAGACTTCGTAGAGGATTTCATAGAGACTGAAAAACTTAAAGTTCTAAACTGGATCATCTCTTAAAGCTTTATCGACACCATAGGAGGGTGTTCAGGATTTGGGATTTTTATGATATCGATACATACCAAAATAGTTTAATCTTGTACAGATATTACTGAATATGACTACTCCCTCCCGGGGTGAGATGCCACTTCTCTGATTATTTGCCTGCTTTGGGGTTATAAATTGTTTATGTGGATCTGTTTCATACGTTGTGATGGTTCACATCCCATCATTGCAGCACCCGGGCTTCATTCAGGGCAATGTCAACGGCATACATCCTCCAAGTTAAAAGTCATTCCCAATCTCCACCTACTCTCTTTTGAGGAGAAAACATCAAGTTCGTGTGTCCACCTGTGAGCCCGCCCACATGGCACCTCCACTAAAAAATGTGATGTGGGCCAATTAAGTCCTTACTCTCAGGGACAGAGGTCACTGCCCACCAGAGCGACCAGGGCTGTGCTGGGGGACATCCAGGGAGCGCTGGGGTCACAGGGAACCTGAGAAGGCTTCCTGGAGGAAGTAACATCTAAGCTGAGGCCTGCGAAGTCGGGTAGAAGTGTGATGGGAGAAAGAGAAGGCATGTGGGTGTTCTAGGCAGAGAGAATAGCGTAGGCTGAGAGAGCAGGGCCAGTGTGGCCCATCCAGGGAAAGCTCGGGGGGCAAGGGGTTGATGGTGAGGGGAGGTCAGAAGATAGGCAAGGCCAGATCACAGGGAGCCTCACAAACCACATTAAGTGATTAGAATTTTCTCCTGAGCCCCGTGGGAGCCATTCAAGTATTTTAAGCAAGGAAGCAACATGGGTAGATTTTTTTTTTTTTTTGAAATCACTTTTTCTGGGTAGTCTGGGTGGTGTTCAGCACCACTTCTCTGTTTGCACCAGGAGGTGGAGAGACGAGGTATGCGGGGAAGGAAGAGACTTTTGTCACCAAGGAAGGAGAAGTAACACTTTCCCTCTTAAGAAGCAACCTGCTGTTTTATCATTTTTCTGTTTTGTGTATCAATTACACGAGGTAATACGACGAGAAACAATGTGGGATAGGCCACAGCCTGACCTGGCTCTGTTGAGGACCGAGCTGTGTTGGGAAGAGACCACCCTGACACTGGATGTGACCCTCAGGTGTATGAAGACCAAGCTTGAGCAAACAGGGAGGAGGGCGGGGAGAGAGCCACTGCACGCAGAGCAAACAGTGGTCCTCCCGAGGGCGGGTCCCGGTGCTCAGTGTGTTCAGTGGGCAGCTTCTCTGCCCCAGACCTCAGAAGCATCTGTTATTTGTGTTCTCTGCTCCCTTCTTCTGGCAACAGCGCGCCCCTTGTGCCCATCATCCTGGCGTGGCTGCTGGCTTCCTCCACCCCATCCCCCATCCAGCCTGCACCTGCTCTGCCCAGCTCAGGTGGCTGGCCCCCGTGGACCGCACTGCCAGCTTCCCTGGCAGGCTGGCTTCTGCTTGGGCGAGGCAGGAGATGGGGGGCAAGAGGAGAGAGACGATGGGGCATTTGTTCCCCGCTCCCTCCCTGCCCTGCAGAGGCTGTGCCCCTCCATGACCCTGCAGGTCTAGGCACATCCATGGCTTCCCTCTATTGCTAGTCCTTGGGTGCTGGAAGGTTCTTTGGTGGTTCCCTTAACCCTGTCCACATGGCCCCTTCGGTAAAGTCCCTTGAGGTGAATCGTGTGAGGGAGAAAGTGATTCTAGAGAAGCTCAGAGATCAACATGGCTGTGGTGACAGCCGTGGAGCTGGGCAGGAGACAGGGCCTCTCTCTGTCGTGAAGCGTGGGGAAATGGACTGAAAAACTTAAAGTTCTAAACTGGACCATCTCTTAAAGCTTTATTGACACCATAGGAGGGTGTTCAGGATTTGGGATTTTTATGATATCGATACATACCAAAATGTATGTACAGGGAGCTGCCCTCACCTGCCGGCTACAGTGATGCTATTCAGAGCTGCAGCCCAGCTCACCTGCTCCTCCTTCCCGGTGGGTGGTGCTGGTGAAGGCCTGAGGACAGCCGTGGCCCCTTTGGGCAGCATTTTGGACCAGTCACTGTCAGGCTGGAGCAGAGATGGTGGGGGCAGGTGAGACGTGGGGTGGAGGGAGGGGGGGGCAGGGTGAGGAGTGGAGGGGTGAGGAGGCTGTCATAGCCTGGGTGGGTGGCACTGAGGGCCCGACCCACAGACATGGCGGCAATGAAAGGGGAGCATCTGGGACCATCAGGAGTTGACTCGAAGTCCTCATGCCCCGCGTCGCATGAGTTTGGGGGTGAGGGAGACGAGGAGGGTCCGCATTCTGGCTTGCGTTCCTGAGTAGATGGTTCCAGCGATGGACACGTCAGACGGTGAGCTGCTCTCTGCTATGAACACGTCCACGTGCAGGGCTGGCTGCATTTCATGGAAATGGGATCACACAGTATGTGGTTCTTCGTGACCGGCTTCTTTCGCTTAGCATCGTGTTTCCAAGGTTCATCCCTGTCGAGGCACGTGTCAGTACCTTATTCCTTTTTATGGCCAAATGATATTCCATCGTATGGAGGTACCACATTTCGTTTATCTGTTCATCAGTTGATGGATATTTGGGCTGTTTCCACTTTGTGGCTATGATGAGTGATGCCGCTCTGAACACCGTGTGCACAGTTAGTATTTCTGTTGGGCATGTACCTAGGAGTGCAATCACCAGGTCACATGGTCGCTCTGTGTTCGACATTTTGAGGTTAAACTATGCTTAACATTTTGAGGACCCCTTTTTGGGTTGTAAAGTCTCTTTTGTTTGATAATAGTATAGCGACTTCAGCTTTCTTATAGTTATCCCTTGCCTTTTATGTATTTATTTTTCCCCTCACCTTTTAAAAAAGATGATCTTTTTAAATCACAAATGCACGCAGCCATAAATAATATTTTATTTAGCGATGCATGTTTTGAGACTTTAAAGCATGATGTTACGCTGTGAATGTTGTTCTTCTTGGATTTGTTCTTTCACTCAACATGCTATTTTTTTTTTAAAGTTTATTTATTTATTTCGAGAGAGACAGAAGACAGCATGAGTGGGACAGGGTCAGAGAGAGAGGAGACAGAGAATCCCAAGCAGGCTCAGTGCAGAGCCTGATGTGGGGCTCAAACTCACGAAACTGTGAGATCATAACCTGAGCTGAAGCCAAGAGTCAGACACTTAACCCCAGGTGCCCCTCAATGCTATTTCTAAGACTCACTATGTCAGATGTAGCTGTAGTTAATTCATGTTCACTGCTGTATAATATTCCATGGGGGTGACCCTACCACAGTTTATGTATCCCCCCTCCTGTCAGGGCTGTTTGGCACAGTGCCAGTGTTTTGTCACTACAAGTTTATTGCTTCTGTGAACATTCTTACACGACTCCTGACACACGTTTCTCTTGTTCTCAGAGTGACCAGCAGCACCGGCATTGGCTGGAAACTTGCCCAAAATGTAATAAGTTCTGGAGCCCAAGCCCAGACCCGCTGAATCAGAAACTCCGGGGGTAGCACCCAGCAGTCTGAGTTTTGACAAAGCCTCCAGGTGCTTCTGATGCCTGCCAGCGTTTGAGGACCACTGCGTAGGGGCATCATTGAGGAGCGGGATTTCCGGATTGCAGGCCACTAATTGTTTTTCTGAGTGGTATTTCCATGCTACACCCCATTAGTGTGTGTGAATTCCCATAGACACACACCCTTTCAGCCCTAGGTTGTCAGATTTCTTTATTTTGCCCATCAGCTGGGCCCGTCTGACTGCTTTTCCCTGCGGACAGGCGCAGGCATGGCGGGTTCCCCGCTGGTCTGGCCTCCCAGCCTCCCTTAGCCTGGTCGCCCTGTCTCGGGAGCACGGCCGTGCCGTGCTGCACGAGCTCAGCTGTTGCTGAAAAGCCGCTCTGCCGTGTGGGTTTGTTTTGACAGGAGTACATGCATCATCTGCTCCGCCTGGAGCACCGGGCCGAGGAGCAGTTCCTGGAACACTGGCTGAACCCTCACTGCAAGCCCCACTGTGACAGGAACGTGGTCCATCCCGTGTGAGGGGCTCGGGACCAGCCTCTGGTACGTTCCTCCCCCCACCAGGCCTTCTGGTTTAGGGGGACGGCGGGGGATGGCACACGCATGGCTCAGAGGATTTCGAGAGCCGTCTGGTTAGCCGGGTGTGGGCTGGGGAAGTGGCAGGAGCCAGGCAGGGGTGAGAGGCGGCAGCCAGGTGGAGAGGGGCTCTGGGCACACACCAGGGAGCCTGACGCCTACTGACTCACCAAGAGATCCCAAACAGGGGAGGGCTGTGACCCTGTTTGCTGTCCAGAAAGGTCACACTGGAATGCAAATCTGGAGAAGTATGGCTTGTGGAGACTCGGGTCTTTGCAGGTGGGGTCAACAACCCTGGGCCTGACCAGTGACATCCATTACGACCATCACCACCGTCACCAGGACCAGCAACTTCTTTCCTTCCTTCCCCTAGCCTTCCGGCCTGGGGGTCTGCCCGGCCCATCCGTTCCGCCTCCCCCTTGCCCTGGGTTTGCTCTTTTAGGCCCCTGAACTGGACTGTCAGCACCTGCACAGTCCGCCGGGCACCTCTGCTCCCTCGCGAGGCGGCTTGCTTCTTTCCTCCCGGTCTCTCTCCTCCTTCCCAGATCCTAGTAGATAAAGTAGCGAATCCCTTCAGAGGGTGAGCTTAGCGGCTGTAGTTGCTCCTCTGTAATTTTTACGGACAGAGCAGGACAGGATATAACTGGGTGGTTTATCATCGGTGGTCGGGAGAAATCTTCTGTCTTCATTGTTGTTGATTTGGTGCTACTGCGAGCCGACCGAGGAACACTCCCTCTAGAGTATCGCTCTTTGTAATTTGCAGAGTGCTCTCACATAAACTCTCCTCTTTGGTCCTCTTCGCACCTCTGTGCCATTTGAGGGCTTACGGTTTAACCTCATGTGATGGAGGAGCTAACTGGGCAGGATTACGCCCTAACTCGTGCTGGGCAGTGGTTGGGATGTCAGTCTTCTGGCGACACCACACCCCGCACCCTCCCTGTGGACTCCCCTGGAGTCCCTCCGAGGGACAGTCAGCAAACAGTGAGGGGAACATCTGCTTGAGGGGTAGGAGCTGGACTGACATCCCTCCAGAAAGGGAGGCACCTGTTACTGTTGTGGGAAGAGTGGTTTGTGGGCGAGCGTGCCCCGCGGCAGCTCCCTCCTCTGCCCCTGGGTGGGATGGGCCCTGCTGCTGAGCCCGCCCGCCCGGGTGTGGACCTCCGGCTCCCCCCGCAAAACCCAGATTGCAGCGAGGCCTCACGGCAGGCAGCTCGCACTTACAGGGAAACAAGGAAGCGGCGGCCGGAGGGGCGGGGCGCACCAACTTGGAATGCGGAGTCAGGGAGCGCTCCGATCATGAAATCTGATCTCGGGAAAAAGTGTCCAATTTCCCTCTGTCTCCTCATCTGCAAAACGAGGGTAATAAGGGCTCCTCCCTCACGTGGTTGTTCTGAGCATTAGAAAAAAGTCAGCGCGTGGCAAACGGTGGCGGCCTGGCACACACGGGGGAAGTGCTCGGAAACGACAGCTTGCCGGCTGTTTCCCCCTCCTCCTCCTCCTCTTCCTCCCCTCTCCTTCTTTTTATCCACAGGATCCTCACACAGTTTATTCTCTCCTTCTTTTCCAGCAAACATTTTCACAAACACCCACCTGGCTACTGTCGAAACAGGACGAGGCTCCTTCTTTCATTTGTTTTTTCAGTTGCGGAAATGGATGGGTTCAGACCTTGTGAGCTGTGGGCACAGCAGAGGTTGCTTTGGGGATTGATGGCAAATATATACACGCTGCTTCATTTTACTAACCTGTGTCAGTCACTAAAGCCAATAGCTTAACGTATAACGGGCGTGTCCCCCCCCCCCCCCCCCCCCCCCCCCCCCCCCCCCGCCATGGTCTTCCTACAGGTTTGATTGGGTGGGCAGAAGGGGAAGCTTCCCTGGGGCTGATGAGCGGGCAGTTGGGGCAAGCTGCCCACCCTGACGACTCGAGGAAGTCTTGCACTGAGGAGTGAAGCTCACCGAGGGGGCGGTGGGGGGGACGGGCGCTGCCGAGCTGCTTGGTCATCTATTGCCCCCCCCCCCCCCCCCCCCCCGCCACCGCCCCGTCTGCTTTAATAAACGTTGGTGTTAAACCTGCTGTCTGCGGTGTCTCTTCTCTCTAAGAAGAAAAGCTGAGATGCCCTCCCCCCACCCCGTGTATCTTTGTGAATCCAGCATCAAAAGCTTACGGTTCTGTGAATACGTGGATGAAAATCCAAGCACCCAGCAGCTTTTCACGAGGGCCATCCCTTTTGGTAAAGAGATGACTTTCCCAAGGCCTGCTCTGGAAGTAGAGCCATCGCGGTATAGCAGGTGCACCCTCTGGTCTTTTAGTCAAGGATACATTTTGGGGGTGGAAAGGGGGTGGCGGCTCCTAAATCCCTCACGTGCCCACAACTCCCAGAGTCAGAGATTGCTCTGTCAAAGAGCAACAAAATCAGAACTGGGGAGGGCACGGGAAAATGGACCGAACGGTCCCAGGGAGAATCTGGCATCCTCAAAAAGAGGTAAGGAGAGATGCCCATGTACCCTGGGCTACAGGGGAGGGCCCGCCCCTGTTTCCGAGGGAGCTTGGGCAGACTTGTCTAGGGAGAAGTTCCAGAGGGTCTTGGGGCCTAGCTCTGCACAAGGGTTTTTCCATACACGACCTTGTTGAATCATCACACCTACTCTACAGGGTAAATGTGGTTTTTATTCCCACTTTAGAGATGAGAAAACAGGCTTACAGCATTTAGATGGTGTATTCATTTTCAGTCTTGGCTGTAGCAAAGTACCAGAAGCTTAGTGGCTTAGAACAACGTGGCTTTATCGCCTTACGCAGGGCTGCGTTGTTCTCTGCAGGCTCTAAGGGTGAATCTGCTTCCTCACCTCCCCCAGCTTCTAGAGGCCGCCTACAGTTCTCATCTCCTGTCCCCCTCCTCCATCTTCAAAGCCAGCAGTGACAGGCTGTGGCTTTCTCACACCACATCATTCTGTCTCTTCTGCCTCTCTCTCCCACTGTTAAGGACCTTTGTGATGACACTGAGCCCATTCAGATAAGCCAGGACAGTCTCTCTATCTTCGGGTCAGCCGATTAGCAACGTTAATTCCATCTGTGACCTTAACCTCCTCTCTGTCCCTCGAGGTAGCACATTTACAGGGTCCAAGGATTAGGAGGTGAATGCCTTGGGGGTAGGTGGGTGGGCCTCACTCTGCCTCCTAGAATTTGTCCAAGTTCACACGACTGGTAGGGAGAACAGCAGCTGGGATTTGAAGCTAGGAAGCCCGTCGCTGCTCTGGGCCCCCCAAACGCTCTGCATCTGTGCCCTAAACCTGCAATCCTTCTGCCTTGGATTAAGTGGTTTTCTCAGCTGAGCTCCCTGAGGGCTCAGGATGTGTCTTTACCGGGACAACATTGCACCCCTCACCCGCGAGGTGGGGCATCAGTTGGGTGCCAGACCCATTTCGTGGACTCTGACACTGGACACAGGGACTTGCCCTGGGGCACGCAGAACAGCCACGGACAGAAGCTGCCGCTAGTGAACCATGCCACCTGCCTCTCAGGGTGCTTTTTAAGAAGTAGGAGCTGAGAACGTGTGTGTGGGACAGATGCAAGGGGCTGAGACTAACAGGTCAGAAAACAGAGAAGGACTGGAACAGAATTAAATATACAGGGGACCCAGAGGGAACCAGGGTCTTCTATCTGAGCAGAGGAGGGACCTCCTTGAGCTTCTAGGAACCCTGGGCGTGGTTCATTTCTCAGGAGAAAAGCTCCCCTTATGACCACAGGAGATTCTTCATCTGTCGTGTACAGCCCAGGTTTTAACCTCTTCCCCTTGACACACACGATGGATGTGCTTACCCAGGACATGCACCCCCGAGGCCCAGAGACAAAGGGTCTAGAGCTCTGCAGTTCACAGTGATCTCGCTGCCCCTTCTCCTCCCCTCTGCTCACAACAGCTCCTCAGTGAGTGAGAGCAACAGCACGACAGGACTATCTTGACAGCGGCTGAGATCAGTGGTTCAGGATCCAGGCTTGGAGCCAGACTGCCTGCATTCTACCCCAGGCTCCACCACTGACCGGCTGTGTGCCCTCGGGCAACTTGATGGACCTCTCTGGGCTTCAGTGTTCTTATCTGTAAAATGGGAAT
Source organism: Panthera leo (assembly GCF_018350215.1). NCBI lineage: Eukaryota > Metazoa > Chordata > Mammalia > Carnivora > Felidae > Panthera > Panthera leo. The sequence goes on from NC_056692.1 coordinate 29,590,302, forward strand.
AATAATAATAATAATAGTACCTAGTTCAAAACCTTATTGTGATAATTCCTTTATAGAGTAAGCACCCCATAAAAGTAGCTATTATTGCTTAAAACGATTTTTGGGCATTACTTCATTAACCAAGATAAAGTCTCTCTCCCTTTATTTACCTTTTTACTTAGGGAAAAGGTAGAGAGTGTTTGTGGCATCCAGAATAGAGAAGGGATGCCTCCCCACTTAGAAAGACTTGCTCTCTGGGCTCTGTGCTGACAGCTCAGAGCCTGGAGCCTGTTTCGGATTCTGTGTCTCCTCCTCTCTCTGCCCCTCCCCTGCTCATGCTCTGTCTCTCTCCCTGTCAAAAATAAATAAACATTAAAAAAAAAAAGAGAAAGACTTGCTCTCTTTACATTATTAAATCTTCTTACCTGTGAGCATGGTCTATCTCTTCACTTATTTAGGCTATTTTAAAATTTCCATTATTAAAATTTTATAATTTTCTTGGCAAAGACTGTGCACATCTTTGGTCCGCATTGTTTATAGGTACCTTGCAAGACTTTCAAAATTATAACCAGACCCATAACCATTAAGGAAATTGAAGTAGTAACCAAAAATATGCCAAAAAACAAGAGTCTAGGGCCAGATGGCTTTCCAGGCGAATTTTACCAAACATTTAAGTAAGAGTTAACACCTATTCTCTTGAAACTATTCCAAAAAATAGAAATGGAAGGAAAACTTCCAAACTCTTTCTATGAAGCCAGCATTACCTTGATTCCAAAACCAGACAGAGACCACACTAAAAAGGAGAACTATAGACCAATTTCCCTGATGAACATGGATGCAAAAATCCTCAACAAGATACTAGCCAACCGGATCCAACAATACATTAAAAAAATTATTCACCACGACCAAGCAGGGTTTATACCTGGGATGCAGGGCTGGTTCAATATCCGCAAAACAATTAACGTGATTCATCACATCAATAAAAGAAAGGACAAGAACCATATGATCCTCTCAATAGATGCAGAGAAAGCATTTGGCAAAATACAGCATCCTTTCTTGATAAAAACCCTCAAGAAAGTAGGGATAGAAGGAGCATACCTCGAGATCATAAAAGCCATATATGAAAGACCCACCACTAATATCTTCCTCAATGGGGAAAAACTGAGAACTTTCCCCCTAAGGTCAGGAACAAGACAGGGATGTCCATTCTCGCCACTGTTACTCAGCATAGTATTGGAAGTCTTAGCCTCTGCAATCAGACAACACAAAGAAATAAAAGGCATCCAAATCGGCCAGGAGGAGGTCAAATTTTCACTCTTCGCAGATGGCATGATACTCTATGTGGAAAACCCAAAAGATGCCACCAAAAACTACTAGAATTGATTCATGAATTCAGCAAAGTTGCAGGATATAAAATCAACGCACAGAAATCGGTTGCATTCCTATACACCAACAAGGAAGCGACAGAAAGAGAAATCAAGGAATCAGTCCCATTTACAGTTGCACCAAAAACCATAAAATACCTAGGAATAAATCTAACCAAAGAGGTTAGAAAAATCTATACACTGAAAACTATAGAAAGCATATGAAAGAAATTGAAGAGGACACAAACACACACACACACACAGGAAAAAGATTCCATGCTCCTGGATAGGAAGAACAAATATTGTTAAAATGTCAATACTACCCAAAATTATAAACAGAATTTTCCTTTTTTTTTTTCAGTATTTATTTATTTTGAGAGAGGGAGGGAGAGACAGCATGTGTGCGCACTCGTACTTGTGAGTAGGAGAGGGGCTGGGGGAGAGTGAGAATCCCAAATAGGCTCCACACTGTCAGCGCAGAGCCAGACCCGGGGCTCGACCTCATGAACCACAAGATCATGACCTGAGCCAAAACCAAGAGTCAGGCACTTAACTGACTGAGCCACCCAGGCATCCCTAGAATTTTCTTAAAATTACATTTTCTAGTTGGTTCTTCTGGTATGTATAGGAATAAAATTGAGTTTTATATATTGGTTATATCCAGCCACCTCTCTGATATCTCTTACTAATTCTTATAGTTTGGGGTTTTGAGATAATTACTATATATGACTTTTACTTCTCTTCTAAGGTTAGAACAAACTGAGAAGCAGATGTAGGAAGTCAGAATAAAAATGATCCCCTTTATTACCAATAAGTTTCTTTGGAAAATATAGATTAGATATATACTACAACAGGCTCTTTAATACTCCATTCCAGAATTAAATGTGTCCTGTCACAGACAGAGCTGGAAAACTACAGGCATCTTCTATGGGCCCTGCCCTTGTAAAAATCCTGGAATGGGGGAGCAGAGAATGAGTGCTTCCTAGAGGCAGGCTTGTTCCCCAAGACAGTGGAGAGGAAGGTACTGAGCTATGCAGATCGAGTTCCTTCTCCAAACCCAATAAATTACTCTTTTGGGGTGAATGAGAGAGCAAAGAGAGGACAATGGTGTTATTCTAATGCAGTTACCACCATGAAGAAACATGAAATAAATGTCTCTCACATATTATAGATTTCATTGCATTCTCTATATAGAAAATAATATTGTCCAATACAGTACTGTTTTTTTCTTGTACAATCCTTATACTTCTTATTAGTTTTTCCTGTCTTATTGCTATAGCTAGGACTTCTAAAACAGTGTTGAGTAAATTAGAAAAAAAAATTTTAACTTTTTTATTTTTGAGAGAGAGAGAAAGACATAGTATGAGTGGGGGAGGGTCAGAGAGAGAGGGAGACACAGAATCCAAAGCAGGCTCCAGGCTCTGACCTGTCAACACAGAGCCCGATGCGGGGCTTGAACCCATGAACTGTGAGATCATGATCTGAGCTGAAGTCAGATGCTTAACCAACTGAGCCACCCAGGTGCCCCAAGAACAGTGTTAAGTAGATGTCATAATAATGTGTCTTCTTGCTTCATTCCTGTCTTTCTTTTTTCTCCCTTGCTTCCTCCCTTCCTCCTTCCCTCTCTCTCTCTCTTTCTCTTACTCCTTCTCTCTCTCTTTCTTTTTCTTTTTAATTTCTTTCTTTAAAGGGAATAAATATGATTGCTGTACGTTTTTGGTAGAAAGCTATTATCAGGTTGGGGTAGTTCCCTTCTGTTCCTAGTTTGAAAAAAAATGATAAATAGGTATTTAATTTTTCAAATGCTCTTTTGCATTAATTGAAATGACAATATTATTTGTAATAGCATTAATGTAATAATAAATTTCCCTAATGTTAAACTATCCTTAAGTTCCTGAGCTAGTATGACTTGTCAGGGAAGTGTTCTTAGAGGGGGTGCTTTCAATGATTGTGAAAGGATTACCTGGATAAGAAAAGATGGAGAGGGGATGAGAAGTAGGGAAAGGTGAGGGTGCAGATGGGGAGTGTTGTTGCAGGCAGAGGCAGCAGCAAGTGCAAAGGTCCTGAGGTGGGGAATGAGCTGGTTTGTTTGAGGAGCTTCCACAAAGTCAGGGTGACCTCACCTCTGAAGAGAGAGGGAGAATGTCTGCCCCAAGTAGGTAGCCAGTAAATCTCAGAACAGTTAACATTCTCCTCAAACTTGTGAACTCATCTGATAGAAAACAAGTCTCTGCTTCAGAGCTTTTTCAACTGATTAAAATGGACTACTCATTTTTTTGTGTGGCTCAGTTTTCAGGTGGTTCAGATCTTTCTCTCTTCTAATTAAATGTGGGCCCTGCCTTTCCTCTATCCTGGCTGTGTCAAAGTTCTTCTCTTGCAGTTTAATGGTAGCACAGGGCAGTTGTTCCTAAAGTGTGGCCCCCAAGGGCCAGCAGGAAATTGTCAGACATGCAAACTTTCAGGCCCCACTTAGACTTTCTGAATCAGAAACTTGGGGTTGAGGCACAGTGATCTGTGTTTTAGTGAGCCCTCCAGGTGATTCTGATGTACCCAAGAGTTTGTGAACCATTGAGTTAGAGCCTCCAGGAGCTTTCTGGAGCTTCCTGCCATTTTGGAAAGAACCCAAGACCAAGAGCTGGTAGGCCTGGGCTCTGATCCATTTTACTCATTCCTCTGACAAGTATGTTCTGAGGGCCTACTGTGCACCTCACACTGTTTGAGGCCCTGTGGCGCAAGAGAGGAAAAAGACAGAGGGGCGTCTGGATGGCTTAGTTGGTTAAGCATCTGACTTGATTTTGGCTCAGGTCATGATTTCATGGTTCATGGGTTTGAGCACCGCCTTGGGCTCGGTGCTGCTGGAGTGGAGCCTGCTTGGGATTCTGCCTCCCTCTCTTTTTGCCCCTCCTCCCTCACACTCTCTCCCTCAGAATAAATACATAAACTTAAAAAAAAGAGAGAGAAAGGCTGATTCTTTTTAAATTATTTTTTTAATGTTTATTTTTTTATTTTTGAGAGAGAGAGAGAGAGAGACAGTGTGAGCAGGATAGGGGCAGAGAGAGAGGGAGACACAGAATCCAAAGCAGGCTCCAGGCTCTGAGCTGTCAGCACAGAGTCAGATGCAGGGCTCGAACCCACAAACTGTGAGATCATGACCTGAGCCGAAGTCAGATGCTCAACTGACTGAGCCACCCAGGCATCCTGAGAAAGGCTGACTCCTAAAAAAAGCTATAAAATTCATGTAACATCAAATCCACCATTTTAATAAATTTAAAGCATAAAATTTAGTAGTATTTAGTACATTTACAATATTGTGCAACCACCAGCCTAGTTCCAGAACATTTTATGATCCCCACATGAGACCCTGTACCCATGAAGCAGTCACTTTTTATTTGTCTCTTTCTCCAGCCTCTGGCAACCCACAGTCTGTTCTCTCTCTGGATTTACCAATTCTGGACATTTCATGTAAGCGGAATGATACAATATATGGCTTTTGTGTCTGGCTTCTTTCACGTATCATATATTTTTAAGAGTCATCCATGCTGTAGCATGTATCACTCCTTTGTATGGCTGAGTCCTATTCATTGTACATATAGATAGACTACATTTTGTTCACCCATTCATCAGTTGACGAACATTTGGGTTGCTTCATATTTCAGCTATTGTCAATAGTACCACCAGGAACATACGTGCGCAAGGTCTGAATAGCTGTTTTCACTTCTTTTGGGTATATGCCTAGGAGTAGAATTGCAGGGTCCTATGGTAATTCTATCTTGAACTTTTGAGGAACCACCCAACTTTTCCACAGGGGCTGTGCCATTTTACATTCTCACCAGCAGTGTGCCAATGTTCCAATGTCTCCACGTCCTTGCCAACACTTGTTATTTTCCTTCCTCTTCTTCTTCTTTTTTTATTTTTTTGGGATTACAGCCAGCTGAGAGGGTGTGAAGTGGTATCTGATTATGGTTTTGATTTGCATTTGCCTCCTGACTAATGATGTTGAGCATCTGTTCAGGTGCCTGTTGGCCATTTGTAGATCTTCCTTGGAGAACTGTCTAAGTCTTTGGCCCATTTAAAAACTGGGTTGTTGGGGTGCTTGGGTGGCTCATTTGGCTAAGCGTCCGACCATGGCTCAGGTCCTGATCTCACAGTTCGTGGGTTTCAGCCCTGCGTCGGGCTCTGTGCTGACAGCTCGGAGCCTGGAGCCCGCTTCAGATTCTGTGTCTCCTTCTCTCTCTGTCCCTCCCCTGCTCATGCTCTGTCTCTGTCTCTCTCAAAAATAAAATAACATTTAAAATAAACAAACAAACAAACAAACAAATGAAAACCTCAGTTGTTGAAGGGCTGATGTTTCTGATGTGCTAGAAGCAAAGCTTACCAAGGGTAGACTCTTGGACAAGTGTCTGAACCTCTCCTGCCTCAGTTTCTTCTTCTGTAAAATGAGGATTGTAACAGAACCTGCAGTACAGGATGACTGTGGAGACTAAAGAACCTACTGTGTGCAAAGCCCCGGGGACCCTGCGAGGCACAGGGTGGGTCTGTGCTGTGTAACTGATAGCCCTTACTTTGTACGTGAGATGAGACTAACAATAGTAACTAAGCAAGAAAATTACCAGAGATTAATGGGTGCTGGGAAGAAAATAAAACAGTGATGCAATAGAGAGTGACTGGAAGGCTATTTTAGGTTGGATGGACAAGGCAGGCTTTTTGGAGGAGGTGACACTTAAGCTGACACCGGAATGACAGGAAGGAGCCAACCGCATGAGGATCCCTGTACAGGAAGAGCATTCCAGGCTGAGGGAATGGCCAGGGCAGAGGTCCTAAGACAGGAACAAGCCAGCCAGTTCAAGGAGCTGCTTGAGAGAAGGACAGGGCTACAGGGTGGGGGCCGGGAGCCTGGGCTTTCCCTCTGTGGGGATGCTGGCAGGCAGTGACAGCATCAAGGGAGGATGTGAGCCTCAGAGTCAGGGAGCCTGGGGGGCCAGGTCTCTCCGTACTGGGAAACTTCAGACAAGTGACTTAGCCCATTTGGAAAAGGCCTCCGTTTTCTCATGTGAAAAGTGGGGCTGGTGATTCCTACCTCGTGGGGCTGCTCTGAAGCTCAAGTGACATAAAATACAGAGGGACACATACATTTTAGATGGTAGTAATCCCAGGAGGGTGGCCCTGCTAAGCCCCGTGCGCTGGCCAAAGAAGAGCGTGGGTGTGTTTGAAAATACCTTATGGCGGGGGTCGTGGTGGAGAATGCCACCCCAGCAGCATGGTTCACGCAGCCCTCTCGGCCTCCCTCCTGTCTTCCCACCTTCCTTGAACCTTCCTTCGAGGTCCAGCACCCCCTGTGTGCCAGGCATGAGGCTGTGGAGGTGAACGACAAGGTCTGTGACTTCCAGGAGCCTCAGTACCCCTTCTCCACAAGGCGTCTTCCCTCCGAGGCAGTGACAACGACTGCTCACTCTCCTGTGGCTGCGGCACTTTTTCTTTAGGGGATCAAGGAAGTACGGGGCAGGGCTGGGGTTTAGAATCCTGGCCACCCTCTTACCAGGTGGCATCCTGGGTACAGGCAGCCCCGTGTGGTGGCTGAGAGCCCTCTGAAGCCAGACTGCTGCGGCCTAATGCTGGAGCCACCACTCACTGGTTACTTCACCTTTCTGTGCCTCAGTTTCCTTATCTGTGAAATGGATATAACAGTAGTATTTACCTCATAGGGTTGTGATGAGGATTCAGTATGGGTAGTTTTAATACAGGGAAAGCACTAGAAGCATGCCTGGCAGGTAGGTGCTATGTAAATATCAGCTTATTCAAATAAATACAATCACATTCTCTCTGTCGCCTGGGCAAGCCATTTGATGGTCAGAGCCTCACTTTCCAAATCTGCACATTGGAGCTGTTGTGAGGCTCTGGTGGGAAAAAGCCTCCATGGATGCCGGCTCCCCTCCTCCCTCTCAGGCCTGAGTCCTGTGGCCGCCCTGTCTGTCTTTCCCTCAACTCCTCAACACCAGACAAGCAGGCCTTATCTGTAGCCCAAGGTCAGCGCCCTGAAGGTTCTTAGGAAATCCACGCTCCATGTAATTGGAAAAGGAGAAGAAATTGGACGTGAAGGGGGTGTGTGTATGTCTGTGTGTGTCTTTGTGTGTGTCTGTGTGTGCATTGGTGTGTATGTCTGTGTCTGTATGTTTGCGTGTATATATGTCTGTGTGCACGTGTATCTGTTTGTACGTCTGCGTGTGCGCGTGTGTGCTCTGGGGCACCCGCCAACCCCAGCCCACTCAGAGCTGCGGGGAGGAAGGAGCTATTGGCCCCAGTCAGGAGCGGGGGCGGGGTGCAGGGGCTGCGAGGGCGGGGTGCAGGGGCTGCGAGGGCCCAGCCGGCCACTAGGGGTCAGTGTGTCTCCGCCGCAGGCGCCGGGGGCCGCTTACCTGATTGGGGCAGGCGCCCGCTGACAGTTCCTGACAGTTTGCAACATCTCCTGCCTAAGGTTAAAAAAAAAAAAAAAAAAAAAAAAAAAAATTAATTAATGTATCTGTCTTCGGAGCAGAGAAGGGAGCCCAGACGACCGAAATAACAAGCCGACTCTCTCTGCAGGAAAATGCAGAAGGTGGTTAACCCGGCCCCGTCCTTTGCATTCCTGGGCTGAAGGACTGAGAATCCAGTTGTGGTTTCTGCTCTGGCTATCTCGGTGCCGCCGAGGGTGCCTGGGGGGAAAATCTGCTGAATTCTTCCTTTTCTATTTTCTGCCTGGGCGAGGAGGAGGGCGTTAATGCCGGCTGGCAGTTACTTGAAACTGAGATGGATGGTAATGGGGTGTGTTAACAAACAAGGGCAGGAAATAAAGTGTCATATTTTCTGGAGGGCGAACCGCTCCCCGGAGACAGAGCAGCAGGATTCTACAGAGGAGACACTTTGAAAGAAAAAAACAAAAAACAAAAAACCACCCTGCATAATCTCCCCCTCTCCCTTCTCTCTCCCTTCTTCCCTTTCTGGTGCCTCTTTGGTGAGACATAAATTCAGTCTCATCCTGGGGCTGGCTAACAGGCAAATAATAGGGCACCAAAAAGAAAACAAAATTCAGTTACATTCCTGCTTAGATGTTTAGTTGTTCCTTTGTCTCAGGCTGAATCTGGAGACACAGAAGACTTCACAACATCAGGGCTACCTGCCCGGAACCCGGTTCCCGTCTGTGGGCAGTGGCCACCCGTCCTCAAGCCCCCTGACTTGCAAATGGAATATACCCTGAAGCGGGCCCCTTGCGGTGCTTTTGCACACGCAGGAAACAACCTCACCCCATTTCCAAGCATCCTTGTCACTTTCCTCCATGGCACCTTCTCTTATTCCTTCTGCAAGGACCCAGGACTGCCACCCTCCTTGCCCCCTCTCCCGCTGTGGCTGTATCACAGCGTTTCTGAACAATGCCCTCATGGCAGGCCTGGGCGCTATCTCATCCTTGGTTTGCCCAGCACTGGCGCCATGCCTGCTACACCGTTAGGAGGTGCTTGATCTGTGTTTGGGAGTGGACAAATGGTGATGACCCGAAGCTCTCTGCTAGAAATAATAATAGCCAGTGTTTATCGAACACATTCCCTGTCCTAAATGCTTTGCAGGCTTTTTCTCACTTAATCCCTACGCCATCCTTGTGAGGTAGGAAGTGGCGTCATCATCCCCATCGTCGTCATCGTCTCCATTTTATAGATTTGGAAGTGGAGCCTCAGAAGGAGAAACTGATCTGCCCACGACCACAGAACTTGGCAACCAGAGCAGAGATGCGGACCGGGAGCAGGATTGGAGGACCCGCCCCCGCTGCTTGGGCAGCCCGATCCTTGGCCCCTGGGTCCCTCACGTGGCACTGCACACTTACTTGCTCGTTCATGCTACCGTAAAGCGGTGTGCTCCTTGAGGCCAGGGCCGTGCTGGAGACTTCGAGAGAGTGAAGGCCAAAGCAGGGTGGGGTCTGAGTCCTCCGGAGGTGGGTCCCCCGGCTTGACTTTGACTTGGACCGAATGCATCCCCGTGGGGGCCCCCCTCCTTCTGGACTCTGGAGCCAGGCTCCCTGGGTTCCAGTTCTGCCTCTGCTGCTTACTAAGTGGGCCATTCACTTAACCTCCCTGAACCTTGGCTTCCTCATTTGCAAAATGGGGATAATAGCAGCACCCACATCGTGGAGCTGTGGTGAGAATGGATGAGCCCAAGCAGTTGCGAGGAATGGCGCTTGGCACGGTTACTTACTACCTGTTTAAGACGCTGCGTCCAGAATCTGCGTTCCTTGCTGCCCCTTCTGAACTGTGTGTCTGTCCCCATAGGGTTCATCAGATGTCTGTGGGCCTCGCAAATCCCTCTTTTTCATTTAAAAAGTAGGCATTCCATTAAAAACAAACAATACCCCAAACCAACAACAAACTTGCGCCTTTCAGATGACAGGGGAAGGCAAACGTTTGGCATTCTGCCTCAGCCATCCACTTCACGTCACTTATTAACAACATATAAAGCAACGAGGGATGCCCATATAAGGCCTGGTATTCAATACGTTCAGCGTATATAGCTGCTTTGGGTGGACATACGCTTACAATTAATGAAGCCAGCCGGCTTCTCCGGATGGCTATAAATACTCTAGGAAGAGAAACCCAAGACCAGAGGCTCAGGACACCCCACGCGGCCGGCACCAGCTGAGGCTCTTCCTGTGCATGATGCAGCATGACTCGGTACTGCTCCTTCCTGAGAGCTGGGTGAACCCACTACGGCCACATTTTTGTCAGCGTTCCCAGTGGTGTTACCAGATACCATGTTCTCTAAGACCAGAGTGCATGCCATTGAGTTTTTCTTTAAAAGGTGCACCAAGAGGAGTATGGGTGGGGGTTTTCAAATGGCTTGGGGGTGATTCTTATAGTTATCACTCAAGTCTCCAAATATTTACAGAGCACCTGCTCTACCCTTGTAAGTGTACTAGGTGTGGGGACATCGGTGGGTTCCTGTCTCCGTGGAGGGTGCAGCCTGATGGGGAATGGCTAAGGGACAAGAAGTGCTGTGATGCTAAGCATTGTGCAGGAGAAGCTCAGGTGTTTATATGGGGGTGTGTGTGGGGCAGGGTAGGCTTCCCAGCTTGCCATCCAAGCTGAGTGGTTAGGAAGGAGCAGGAGGAAGTGAGGCAGAGAGGGGGAAGATGGCCTGTTCCAAGCTCTTGCAAGTCTCTAAAGGTGAAGAGAAGAGGAGGGAGCCCTGTAGGGCCGGAATGAGAACAGAGCAGGGACCGTGAGTTGAGGTGAACCTACAGAGGTAAGGAGGGTGGGCCGTCTAGAGCCTGCATAGCCATGTTAGGGATTTAAGGATTCATTACAAGGTTATAGGATATAGTTGAAGGAAAATAAGGTAATGAGATTTATATATTTTAAAACGTGTAATTAAATTATATATTGTAGCTGCGACATGGATTGGAGATTAGAGAGAAGCAAAGGTGACCCTAGAAGACCAGTTAGGAGTCTCCGTCGTAGGCTGGGGGAGAGATGCGGGCAATCTGCAGGAGGGTGGGAAAGGTGGAGAAGGGGATTCTACAAACACTTAAGTGATAAAATCCTTTCACAGGGTTGGATGTGGGGCGGGGGGTGGGGTCAAGGGAGAGAGAGGAATCGTAGATGACTCCCAGGCTTTGAGTTTGAGCAAAGGAATGGATGTTGGAGGGAAACAGGTTTGGGGCAGAGCACTGTTCAATCTTGGACTTGTTGAATTTGAGGTCCTGCGGATCCGTCCAAGTGGGGGTATGGGTCGGGTCTGCAGTGCACGGACAGGCCGGGCTGGTGTTAGAGATTGGGAGTCATTGGCCAAAGATGGCACTGGAAGCCCGAGAGTGGATGAGGTGGCCCAGCTGGGTGACAGGTCAGTCCTGGAAAGGAGAAAGTGAACAGCATTCAGGGAATTGAGGCGGTGGCTAAGGCAAGGCTGTGGATAGTGGGGAAGGGCTCCCTTGTGGCCAACTTGGCATTAGTCTGGGTGACCCATCTTAGGTGGCAAACCAGTTTTTGCACTCTTTGGCTTTGGAAGAAATGCCAGTGACATGGGCCTGTGGAATGTCAGCCCCACAATGAGAATTTACAGTCATTTCTTAGTCTGTTGGGGGGGAACTGCCTAAACTTTGTTGGGATCTAAAAGTCACAGGTCCTTTGCTGCTGCCTGTCTTTGCTCTGTTGAAATTCTTGCAGGAACAAGGACCTCTCTTGGGCACTCTTTCTGTTTCTTGGTCCCTTCTAGTCCTCTCTAGGCAGGCGCCAGGGAAAGGTAGGGATTCCTGATCAAAGAAAGGTTTGGGGGGCGGGGTCCGCTCTCAGCTGGTGGGCTCTCTGGCTCCGGGTTAACAAAGGGGTAAGAGCTGCTTTGGAGGGAAGGGTGCCTCGGGCATGTGGGTGCATGATCTGACCCTTGCCCGCTCACCTTCACACTCTGATTCTTTCCCAGCACAGGCGATGTCCTCTGCTAGTGGCGTGGGAGATGATTTTAACTGGTAGAGGGACAAGACGTTAAATAACATTAAGTCACAGAATGAGAAACTTACCTCGTTTTCAACAGTGTTTATGGAAAGGAGACAAACTTGTACTAATCTTTCCTGTGAACGAAGAGCGAGCAGGTTCCTAGGGCCAGAGAGAGGCTTCCACCAGACCCGCTGTCAAGTGACAATTGCTTTATTTTCATTTATTTTAATGTTTCCTTCACATGAGATGCTGGTTTGCTTTTACGGCTGTAGTGCCCTTGATGGTGTCTTCTCATCCGTGTTTTGCGGGGTGCTTTGTTGCCCCAGCGAACCTGGCCTATCCTGACTGCTGCAGCCATGATGTAAAATATTCGGTTTGAAATAAATGTATCTGAGTGATTTTACCATTGGTAAAACCCAGTTTTGGCAAAACACATGAGGGTGATAACACGAGTGGCAAAGTTTGGAGAATGATGGGTGAGATCGTAGAATTTTAAAAAGGGGGTGGTGACCTAATCAGGGTGATCAGCCATACCACTTTTCCTGGGATCGTGTTTCTGGGACGTGGGACTTTCAGCTTTAGAACCGGGAAAGTCCTTCACCAGGTAGGTGGGGAAACTGAAGATAGTAAAGTGATTTGTTGCAGGTGGCACAGGTAGTTAAGTGGCAGAATGGAGAAGAGAACCGCATCTCCTGACGGTTGGTTCTAGTTAGCTTTCTTCCTCTGGGTCCCCAGCTAGAGCTCTCTCTTTTTTTAAAAAAATTTTTTTTTAAAGTTTTTATTTATTTTTGACAGAGACAGAGGGTGAGTGTCTGGGGAGGGGCAGAGAGAGGAGACACAGAATCCAAAGCAGGCTCCAGGTTCTGAACTGTCAGCACAGAGCCCAACATGGGGCTCGAACTCACGAACTGTGAGATCATGACCTGGGCTGAAGTGGTACACTTAACTGACCATGTGACCCTGCCTCTCTGGGCTGGCATGCTTTACCAATCCTGCGTATTTTAATTAATTAATTAATTTATTTATTTATGTTAAAATTTTTTTAATGTTTATTTTTGAGAGAGAGAAAGAGAGAGAGAGAGAACATGAGCCAGTGGGGGAGGAGCAGAGAGAGAGGGAGACAGAGGATCTGAAGCAGGCTCCAGGCTCTGAGCTGTCAGCACAGAACCTGATGCAGGTCAGGTCGAGATCACGACCTGAGCCGAAGTTGGATGCTTAGCCGACTGAGCCACCCAGGCGCCCCCACCCCTGCCTATTTTATTTAATTTTATTTAAAAAATTGTTTTTAATGTTTATTGATTTTTGAGAGATAGAGAGACAGAGTGTGAGCAGGGGAGGGGCAGAGAGAGAGAGACATACACAGAATTGGAAGCAGGCTCCAGGCTCTGAGCTGGCAGCACAGAGCCCGACGCGGGGCTCCAACTCACGAGCCGTGAGATCATGACCTGAGCTGAAGTCCAATGCTCAACTGACTGAGCCTCCCAGGCGCCCCAGCACCCCTGCCTCTTTTAGATGGTGAACTCCCAGGGGCAGTGTCCCAGTTTACCCGGTGTGCTGTAGTGGAAAGCGTTCAGGTGTAGCCCTCAGGAGATCTGACTCTGCATCCTGGCTCCAGCATTCATTCAAAATGCCTGGGCTTCACTTTCATTGTGCGTCAAATGGAGGAAAAATTATATCCTGTTTTTCTCTTCTGGTCGTCATAAGGATCACATCCAAGTCAGTCTGTATGACAGGTCTTTGTGAACAGCAAAGCACAAAACAGGTATAGTTAGTTTCTGTAAAACAGACAAGTGGCCCAATGAGATGCCTGTTAAAGGCATGATAATAGTGGGAAAGCCAGCTGTGAAAAAGCAATGGACGGGCTCATTAGAAAGGCCCTGATTGAAAGTCTGTATGGCAGGGACATACACAGTACGTGCTCAGTAACACTGTTGAAGGGACGAAGGAAAAGCGAGAGCTGGAAAGCAGAGCCGTGGGAGAAACCGTGATGAAACGAGACCTGGTATCACGCCGCTATTGTTAGCTGCATGTCACGGGTGACGAATCCACCGCGCACCGCACGCAGACCCCTGCGCCTGCGTCAGACTGAGTTTCCTGCCAATCCTTACCTTTGGGGCATGGGTGGGTCGGGACCTGTCTGAGCCTCGTTTGCCTCCCCTTGCATTCAGGGTGGCGCGGCTCAGATGAAATAAAACCACCAAGTGCTCTGCACAGTGCCGGGCACCTGGGAATCCCTCAGTCAATATTAGCGATTATTATTAGCGGCGGAAGGACCTGGTTTAAAGCGAACCAACGGCCGCCACAGGGAAGATGCTGATTTGCATAGATCTCTCTCCACCGAAACGCTGGAAGGAGTTAGTTGGTAGGGAGGTTGTGAAATCTCCCTCTGATTTCAGAACCCCTGGGGATCCTTTCTGGAGGCAGGGGCTGCCTTTCGAGACCCCTTGCAGCCCCTCGCGTTTGGGTCCAGCCCGCCCTCCGGGTTTGGGTATCTCTTTCAGCTAATCCTTTAACTCTTGGAGCTTTAGCGAGGGGTTACCAGATGCAGGGACGAGCGTTCCCACAGATGCCTTACAGCTTCCCTTCAAAAACGAAATGCTCGCTGCTAACAAAGTGTCTTTCAGACAGCAGAGGCACAGGGCGCGGGGCCGCCGCCGGCATGCGCTCTGGTTTCCCGCTCCTGGGGGCGCCGGCCCTCTGTCCTGCCCTCCCCCTCTCCCTGCCACCCCCAGCATGTTATCTATGGGGATTGGAAAACATTATCAGAACAGGCCCCATCTGTTCCTGAAGTCGTGGAAGAATACTCGTGTGATAAATTTACAGGGTCACTGGAAGACCCTCTAATTTTCTGGGAAATGACAAGGCGTCTGTGGCCACGTTGTGTAAAATTTCCTCTTTTATACCCTAGTTACATGCCATGGACTATTTACTCGGAGTCTGAGGGTATATTTACCATTCAGGCAACATCACAAGCCGTCAAAGAAATCTACTCAGAGTAGGATGTGTTGGGTGTCTCGCCTTTCTAAAAATGACACTCAGTTTTTTTTTTTTTTTTTTTTTTTTTTAATAAATCTTTTTAGGCGCTATGTTCACAGTGCAAATAGCTCAGGAAAGACACTGGTAGGGAGTCAAAGTTTAAGTCAGGGCAGACGTCTTGCATGGAAACAGGACCCAACCCCGCAGCTTTGCCGAGAAAGGAAGCTGGCTGTGCATTGGATTCCTCTGCAGAGCTCCCCCAAAGCTGATTATTGATACATTGATCTGCCGAGAAAGCACCTTGTGTGTGTGTTCCAAGCCTCAGTGTGTCATTCGGAGCCGGCTTCGGAGAACCACACGGTATAGAGAAGTTGTCTCCAAAGTCAATAGCTGAAGGAATGCTTTGGGGAGAGCTTGAAGAACATGTTTTTCCAAATTTAGAACCCACTCACATTTCGTGGGTTCTGAGATTAATATTGAACTTGAACATAAAGTTCTGGCAAAATACAATTTCCTGATTCAAAACAAGACTGTGTCCAAGGGAGCCTGCAGAGGTGTCTTGGAAAGTCCTCTGTCTCTTGCAAAACAGCCTGTTTGAGGATTCAGATGTGAATGAACTGGGACCAGGCTGATTCCCTTCCCTTTGAGCTCCGTGTGGCTTTTCCAATTAAGTAGCAGTGCAATGGCAGTGGGGGTGTGGAGTGTAGGAAAGAACTCTGGAAAAAGTGTGTTTGAGGTTTTGCTGACCCGAAGACGTTTGAAAAGTACTTTGAATCCTTCTGCTGGGTCCTGGCCGTCCAAGGATCTTGCAGACTCTGTTTTTGGTCTGATAACGAATCTCCAAGAGGAGTTGTTGGAGAAGAGAGTGGACACGAAGCCTCCCTGAAAAAAGGAAGGCCGGCCTGGGGCTCTGCCTGCCTGTCTTTATCACAACACTGTGTCCCTAGGATTGACCCCGTGCGGTCCCTACTCCCAGGGAGGGGAAGGAATGGCTGCCTTGCAGGGGGTTTGGCCCCGAGCCTGAGCCTCCCACAGTTGAGCGGCCCCATACCCAACCCCTCCACTCTTGCCAGACTCTCTCATCGTGTCACGTCTAAGTTTAAGGTCTCTCAGCATCAGCAGCTCTGCAGTCATAGCTTAATGTCCACAGTCCTTAGCATGGCCACCCGAGCTTTCTGGCCTTGCCTCGTCCACCTCTCTGGTGTTTCTCTCGCCGCCCCTGCGGACTTCATTCTCCAGCCCTGCTGGCCCATTTTTGTGCACCCCCCGAAGCACCATGCCTCTCTGGCTTCTCTGTCCTTGTCATTTGTTCTGCTCGAAATAGCTTCTTCCCATCTCCCTTTTTACCCGGGGGTCCCTCCCAGAACCTAGCTCTCTTCTGTGCTACCTTGCATGGGCGTCCTGAACTCACCCTGCTGTGGTGCTTGCCACTGCCTGTATCCTAGTGGTCTATTTGTGTGTGTGCCAAGTTGGAGCACGTGATAGTCACCAGATGCTGGGGACAGCCAACTGTCCTGGGTATCTCAGAGAACTAGAGGACACTCCCAGGGGCCTGTGCGCTGGGGAGGGTCCCATGCTCATAGCTTGGGATTTTGGAAAGTGGAGGGTTATTGGGGGAAACTGGCAAGATGACTGTAGAGTGTGGGACATAATCCTTCACCGGAACTCCTCAGGTCTACAATAAAGTCATCAAATCTATGAAACCACTAGAATTGTCTTTCTTGTGGAGCATGGTAGAGGAGCCTGGGGCCTCCTCCCAACTGGCTCAAGGCCATATTGGCCTTATTGGCAGGAATGCAGACAGGGTCAGGAGGAAGCAAGAATTTGCATGAATTGTGGGGAGGGGGTCTGGATTCTCACAGGTTATGAAATTGGGGATTTGGGCGATGGGTAACACTTGTTGTCTAGCCACTGGACGATGAGCTCTTTGGAGGCAGATAGTGTGGCTCATTCATCTCTGGATCCCCAGTGTCTAACATAATACCTGGCGCATAGCACACGGGGCTCAGTGGCTCAGTGAGTCGTTGCTGGATGAATGGGTAAATGGATGGGTGGAAGGAAGGATGGAAAGACGGGAGGATGGAGGGATGGGTGCGTGTATGCAGGGGTAGACAGATGGAAGGATCGATGAATGGACGGTGGATAGACGGAAGGAAAGACGGATGAATAGATGGATGGGTGGCAATTCTAAGCACGCAGACACACTAGTTGTGATTTTTTCCTCTGCCTCAGATGCCTTTCCTCATGCTGCTCCCCCCCATTCCTCAGCTGGCTAACTTGAAGTCGCCCTTTGTAACAAAGAATTTCGAGCAGAGGGAATCATGTAAGAAAAGGCTCGGAGGCCCGAGGGAGTCAGGCCCAGCTGGGAAATTGCAAGAAGGTGTGTGGGTGTGTGTGGTTGGAAAGCACATTTTAAGGGAGGGGGCAGAGGTGGGTGGTGCAGCTGGAGAATTTTAATCAGGGCTCAGACCACGAAAGGACTCCGTACCTCAGTCCAAGCCTTTGGACTCTGTCCTGAGAGCAACGGGGCCCATTGAGAGGTTTCCCGCTGGGCAGTGTCCTGCACGTTTGCACGTTCCGCTTCTTTGTCTATACTGATTTTAAAATAAATGCTTAGAATGGCTCTTCTAGGAACACCTCAACCCCTCGGAGCGGAAACCAGGCCGGCCTTGCCTCTGACCTGGGTTTATTTTGCGGCTTGCCCTTTCGTTGCTAGCTGAGTGGCACTGGCAGTCCCCCCTTACCTTGTGCCTCAGTCTCCTCGCCTGTAAAATGAGTAACATCGAGTTTGCCCAGGGCTGGCTTCGTGGATGTGCAGTCCCCCCAGGACCTGGTGCTTACAACGATCCCGTCCCTGGTTTAATGCTCTGCAGTCACTATCTTGAAATCTTTACAGATTTTTGCCCAGAGAGCCCCACATTTGCATTTTGTACTGGGCTCCAGAAATTATGTAGCTGATCCTGAATCCATCTCACAGGAATGGTATGAAAATAAAATAACAAAAACAATTTTTTTTAACATTTGTTTATTTTTGAGAGACAAAGACAGAGCACGAGTGGGAGAGGGGCAGAGAGAGAGGGTGACAGAATCTGAAGCAGGCTCCAGGCTCTGAGCTGTCAGAGCCTGATGAGGGGCTTGAACCCATGAGCTGTGAGATCATGACCTGAGCCGAAGTCGATGCCTATCCGACAGAGCCACCCAGGCACCCCCAAAGGTCTTTAAGGATGATGCAGCACTAACCCAATGGAAGGCCTTATTGATATTATCCAAAATGAGGTAGTCTTTCTAGGTTTGTCGATCCTCCTGTATGCCAGGTGCTGGGGACCCAAGATGATTCAACCTAGTCGCCATCCTTAAGGAACTCTGGGAGATTCAGTGAGGGACAGAGCTGGGAGCTGAGCCCTTGCCAACAACACCCAAGTTAGGGCTCTTTCTTCTACAATCAGCTCTTGCTAACACACCTGCCTGCTCCACTGTCCTCTAAGAGACCTAGTGTTCAGGGCATCTTCCCCATCCTCACCGTGCCTGGAACGATGTTTTGTACATGCAGGTGCCCAGTAAATGTTCGTTGGATAAATTAATATATTTGAGAGAATGACAAGATTATGTTTCAAGTGTCCCTGTTTAAAGGCTCCCTACCATTCTCAAGACCCAAACTTTATGTCTTTGTGTGAGGCCCTCAGTGGACAGGCGCCTGCCTATGTCTCTGTTCTCCTGTCATGCCCCTACCCTTGGGCAGCCACTCTGGCTTCCTTTTGGTCACTCACACCCACCATACCCTTGCTTCCCCAGGACCTTGGCACATGCTGTTCCTTCTGCCTGGAACACTATTCTTCGCTCCCGTCCATTGCCTGGTTACCCCCAGCTCGTTGTTCACATTGCATCCCAAGCTTTGCTTTCTCAGGGTGGCCTGTGCTCACCACCCCGCCCAGATTACCCTCCTCCTGAAGATCTCTCCAAGCCCTGCAGACCTCACGGTCCTAGCACTTCTTGTGACTATGGCTTTGCACACACTGATGACTACATTTCTTCCCCTGGGCTAATTCTGGGTTAGCTGGATCTGTATGGTTCTTTCCAGCCTGTCTTTCCTCCTGCCCTAGCCACACCATCCTTCCTGCTTTTTGAACGTGTGAAGCTCCTTCCTGCCCACAGCTCTGGCACCTGCTAGGCCCTTTGCCTGGAACATCCCTCCCTCTGAGCTTCAGGTGGCTGGCTGGTTCCTTGGTGTGCAGATTTCAGCTTAGGTGCCACAGAGAGGCCTTTCCTGCCCACTTGAACTAATGTGGGGGCCCCACGCCAGTCAGTCTATTACCTGGGCCTGGTTGGTTCACTGCGTAGACCTTAAGACTATTTGAAATTTTGTGTGTGTGTGTGTGTGTGTGTGTGTGTGTGTGTGTGTGTAACTTATATATACTATAGATATACATACGATTTGTATATAAAATATAATTTATAATCTTTCTAAATAAATATAAAATTTTATCTATCTATGGGTTTTTTAGGGGTCTCCTGTCACTAGATCCATGGAAGCGTGGCATTGGGTGTCTCCTGTATTGCTGCTCCCGTATTTTTAGCTCTCAGGAGGAGTGCAACGAGTATTTACTGAATGCATTGGAGGGTCGACTGAATGAGCGAAAGGGTGAAAGAATGAGTGAATAGTTCTGTGCTCTCTAAAGCACCGAGGATGGAGAGACATAGCAGGGAGGGAAGGTCAGGCAAGATCAGGGCCCCTTGCTTCCATTGTCAGAAGCCCAGCACCAACCCCAGAGCTCACTTCCTGCAGCATTGTAAGTGCCCAGTAGTCATTCAATACATGAATTCATTTAACCAGAGCGGCTGTGGCATCTGCCCTGCTACGGCATCTGTGCTTGCAAACCCAGTAAGAATTATCCTGAAGAAGGATCACGAGAATCCAAAAGAGCTCAGATGAAAGGGCCCCTCCTACCCCACCCTCCTGCCCTTCCTCCCTCTTCTACCAGAGAATGTCAGCGTCCAGCTGCCGGAAGGCACAGCCTGTTTGAGTCTGACCATGTCACCCAGGAAGCTTGTGTTCAAATTTTGGGAGCATTTCCAAAGCTCTCAGATGTTCTGCTGATATAGAATCTACAGGTCTCCAGGGCCTCCAAGGGTTTACATCTGATATTTTAGAAAATGTTCTACAGCGTGAAGGAAGTGTACTCTCGGCCCCACTCAGGCCTGCCACGCCCCCTCCCCACCTCCCACCGCCCACCGCCTGCCTTCCTGGTTTACCATTTGATACGTTCGAGTTGCCCAGGGGCTGGAGAGAAACTGGAGAGATTTTATTTTACATCCTCCAGCTGTTGCAAAGCTGGAGAAACCCCCACATATTTAAAATAGTGAAACGGCTTCCAGGCTGAGAATATCTCTTCTTCAGTGTTTCGAATCTGGAGCCTGCTATTCGGTAAATACAATAAAAAAGTAAAACGTGAAGATTTTCATCCTATACCGGTTGCCCTCAAGTACGTAAGAGCAATTTAAGCACAGCATGGTGACTGAAGTTAATAACGCTATACTGCACATTTGAAAATTGCCCAGAGAGAAGATCTTAAATAGAAAATCCATACTTTGTAACTAGGTATGAAGACAGATGTTCAGTAGGCTTATTAGGGAGATCATTTTGCAATATATATTAAATATCAAATCGTTATGCTGCACACATGAAACTCGTATAATCTTATATGTCAATTATACCTCAATTAAAAAAAAACAAATATGGGGAAGCAAATGAGAAAAACAAGAGAGCAATTTAGGCTGAATGTAGTATTTGCTGTTTTCACCTGCTTTCCAGACCAACTCTCCAACCAGAGAGGTGGGGAGGCTCGGTGCTTCGACTGGGCAGTGTCTCCTCAGTGAGAAGAAGAGGTCTGAGACTCCCTCAAGTCTCTCCTTGCTGCCCCTGGGCTGGCCCTCAATTCGCCGCCCAAAGAAACAAGAATCTCAACACTTTTGAGAGAAGGTGATTTCACAGTCTCGCTGGGAGTCCTCTTTTCATGGGCCAATAAGCCCTTACAGTCAGGAAGTCGTTTCTTGGTCTGACCTAAGGCTCTTATGCTGCATTAAACCGTGCTGATCTTAAAGGCTCCGAGTTTCCTGGATGGCACCTATCTCGGGCTTTCCTGGGGCCCACGAGGGTAAATGAGCTGCCTTTAAAGGCACATTTTAGAGGAAATCTGTCTTCCTCTGTCTAATGGCTGGAGTGTTCCTGCTGCTGGAGCCTTTGATGATTTCCTTGCTCTCCAGAGCTGACTGCCCCACAGCGGGGAGGCCGCCCTGACTTCCGCAGAGTCGTCTGTCCTGCGGGGATGGTCTCTGAGGCAGGATTCGGATGAGGGTTGCTGTGCTGGATTCCAGTCCTCATCCGTCCTCAGGGGCCAGTGCTGAGAGTGGTCTTGATTTCATTTTGTAATTGCTTTGCTAACCCCCTGGCTCCACCTCATTCTTCACGCCCCTCTTTGGGATACCCCGCTGGAGAGGGGGGTCCCCGTAGAGAGGCTGCCTCCAGGCTGCACCCAACAGTGGCCTCGAGGACTGCAGGCGCTTTCCCCCGTCTAACCAGTCTGACCTCCCCTTTCCAGCCTCGAATGAAAGCCCTTGCATCACAGCTGCGTGAAGTGGATGGGCAGTAGGTATTTGTGAATGGAGAGGTTCATGAATGGATGGTGCGTTCCCGTGTGTCCCAGACTAGACATGCTGGCATTTTGGGTTTTCAGTTGCTTCCCTGTTTAGCCGTGGGTTTTTTGCCTCCCACTAACTGAGATCACAAAGCACATTTAGTAAGTAGAGAATTTGCCAGTAACCCAGGACAGGGAAGACCCAGCTGGGAATCCGGGAAAGACTTTGACCAGATTTTGGCTTCGGCACTCAGCCATGAACCAAGCAGGACAGAGGCCGAGGGGACAAAACTGCCCCTTGTATTGGTGGCATCCGCTCCCAGGTGCTTTTATGACTCCACCTTCAGGATCCAGTAAACTCTTCTCTCTACCCTTCTCTGCCTCAGGCCTAACAGAGCCAAACCGAGGAGAGCAGTGTCAAGTTCAAGGTCCTCTGAACTAAGAGGTCAGCTTACTCTCCTGGAATTCCTAACCAGGGGTATGCTATAAATACTATGTCTGTGTCTCCCTGTCCTCCCCTGACGAGGCAGCCCCCGGAGCTTGGAAACCTGGCTTCTAGAATAAAATGTAATAATGTAAACTACTGGACTGGAGGGGTTGACCCTGTTTTATAGAAGCCACGTATAAGCGATGAGTTTGGTCACTGATTGTCCCAGGGATCAGATCCCGCTCCACGAGGTAAAAAGGGAATTTCGACAAAAGAAGCTGGTCTCTTTAATATTTCTGTTAGGCACGTAGTAACTCCCCCTCTCTAGCACACACCCTGTTCCTCCAGACCAGCAGGGACCCTACAGCCTGCTGCTCATGAAGCCCAGGGCCTGGAGTGAGTGTGTGACCCTCTCCCAAGCCTCCGGTGGGAGCTCCGGGGACCTAAGCTCCCCAACAGCCTCAAAAAGCAAACCTGCACATCAGCCCTTATGAGACCACATGACGCCCCCAGAATCAGAAGAGCGCAAACAGTGAACCGGCAAATGAGCGAGCCAAGGAGCCAGTGACATAGTACTTCTTCCTACTTGTTCTCTAGTCAATGGAGCGAATTAATTAACGACCCTCTTCAGCTTTTTGCAGCATGAAAAACAAAATAAAATACAGTAAGGTAAATCCTGAGTTTCTCTCTCTTGGAAGGTGCTTTAAACTCCTTCGTTCGTCCCCCCCACCGGCTTCCTCTCTTTCCCAGGAAGCAGGATGCCACTCTTAGGATGTGATACCCTTTCTTGAAGCTCACATGAGCTCTGACAGGCCTTCTTTATAAGTCCCAAGTTTACTACTGAGTTCCCAGGCAGGTGGGAAGCTGTCTTCACTGTAGGAAATTTTCTCCATCTGAATTTTGCCCCACTCACTGTACTTGATGGTCTTTGGGGAAAAAAAGGTTGTCTTGCCTGACAGACTAGCATGTATCTTTTAAAGGCTCACTTCATCATCTTTTCCTTTATGCTCTGGCCACCAGGAAACTCACGACAGCTCTTTGCTCAATTGCACTAGTTTTCCTTAATATAGGTTTTTTTTTTCTGGCTCTGATTCTGGCTTTTCTGTCTGAGTTTTAATCATCCTCTTCTATTTGTTCTGCCTTCCAGTGCATGGGAATCCAGGGGATGTTGAGACAGCTTCGGGGTGGGCATCTGGGAGGGTTTGTGACGAGAGCTGTTAACCAAGGAAATCTGAAGAAGCCATGTGATGTTGGGCAGGATCATAAAGGAGAGAACGCCAAGTCGGAACCAGGAGGATGAGATAATGTTTAGTCTTTCAGCAGGACTGGAGCCAGAGTAGGGCCCTGGTATGAGGTTATTTTCAGGTGAAAGATTCAGGATTTTGCTCATACATTCATTCATTTATTCATTATCCATCCATCCATCCATCCATCCATCCATCTGTCCAAGCATTTATCATTCTATTTATTAAGGATGCATCCCATGCAACATATTTTCCAGACACTGGAAACAGAGGGAACACATCTGGCAAATGTTTTTGCCTTCGTAGAGCTTACATTCATTACGTTGCACAAATATGTGAAATATATCATGAGGAGACAAATAAGAGAGGTCAGTGGGTGGGAGGGTGGGACAATGGGAGCCATTGAAGTGAATGAAAAATGTATACCAGGGAAGCCCATTTACATGGGGCCAGGCATGAGTTGGCATGATCTAATAGTCCCTTCTAGAAGGAGGAGGGAAGGTACAGAAACAATAATTACTGTAGAGATTTTCACACCGAGCTTAAGCACTCATCTGAGTTTGCACACACTTGGAGACTGCTTTCCATCTTCTCCTCTGTGTCTCCCACTAAGCCGACGGTCTTCTGAGCAAACAGAGTGTCTAGTGTATCCTCTCAACTGGGCAAAAAGGCTCTGAAAAATTGAAGGTGTGAGGAGGGATAGAAATAGAGATAGAGAAGGAAAGACAGAGAGAAATCTCCAAAAGATTTGTGGATATAGCTTTTGGTGCTAAAGCTGAAACGAATACAATTCACAGAAAACTTACAAAGTTTTATTGGTTTATTTTTTTTGAGAGAGCTTGTTGCCCAAACTGCCAGATCTAGAAGAAAATGAGGTTGTTGGAGATGTAAACAAATGTCCGGGTCCCCACCTTTCTTTGGCAGTGCTGCTCTCTGCTAAGAAGGACATACTCCCCAGGGGACACTTCAGAAGTGCCCAAGGCTGAGAAAAAGGGAGGAAGGGCCTCTAGAGGGCACAGCATGGAGCCCCAGAGAAGAAAGGACTAGGGAGCAGGTCTGAGAATGTAGAACAGGGTCCAAACCAAGAAATATTCTCCACTTCCGGATTACTCCCACTTCGGAGGGGAATGTTTTTGCAGTGATTCTGTCTTCATTCCCCCATTGCATGTTGGGCGTGTCTGGGGAAAGCAACTTGTCTTTCTGATTTTTAGGTCCCTGGATCAAGAGGAGCTTCAATGAGATCTGATTTAGGTCATGAGTTTCCAGCTCAGCGTCAGGATTGGATGCGGTGTTTGGAATGTCTTAGGACTCAGAGAAGTGTATTTTGCATGCGGGAAAGGATATTTGTGACCAAAAGGGCAGAGGGTGGGCGTTTTCTGTAAATATTCATTCTTTCCTCTTTTTGTCCAAGGTAAGTATACTTGGCTTTGACTTTGGGCTTAGTTATTTTACTTGTTTTGGCAAATGAGATATTAATGGATGTGACACGAGCGGGGGCTTGAAATGTGCTTGTGCTGTTGAGGTTGCTGTCTTGCACTTGTGCCCATGCCATGAGAAAAACATGACACGGGCTCAGGAGAGTGAGCGGCACATGGAACAGTGTTGCCTCAGGTGACCTGCAGACGTGTAGCTCAAAGCAGAGTCACCCCAACTGACTCTCAGGCGCTTGGGTGAGAAACACTTAGTGTTACATGCCACTGTTATATTTGTGGTTGTTACATAGCAGTAGCTGACTGAGACAACCCACAATAGCAACCTAGAGCCCCAGGGCTTCATGAACCAATAAATGCCTAACAAACAGGGAGTGAGTCAGTGCCAACAGAAAGGAGAAATGATCATAGCCTTGAGAGGAGCTGAGAACGTTCTCCTGACTGCTCTGCAAACTCAGCATAAATAGTGGGTCCTGGCAAGGCGGGAGGCTGTACAGAAGCAAGTGCACCTCAAAGTCTCCCATGCTGGTCAAAGGGAAGGGATAAAGAGTCGGTTGAGGTTGTGGGTGAGGCGAATGGGTTTATAGACTGTGGCTGCCCAGGAATCTCAGTGCATATATACAGTGCACATACTTAGTGTTTGATATATTTGCTATATAGTCATTTTCTGATAATTAAGCTTCTTAATATAACTTTGTGGTAAGAGTGCTTTCCCCACATTCCAGAGATTACCAGGAGGCTGACTTTTTTTTTTTTTTAATCTTGTTGTATTGTATATATTTTTAGAAGGAGGTAAAGTAAAAATAAATAGATTAACCAGGAGTGCTGGGAAAGGGGGTTGGGTGGGAAAGAAAAAATGCCATTCAGAAATAGACCATGAAACCAATTACCTGGATAAACCAATGTAAAAAAATTTATTGTTTGAGACAGAGGTCATAAACTCAAATGCCTTAGGGGCCAGGCAGGTGACATAAACAAGCAAAGCAGACTGGGTGGGGATTTGTGCTGATAGGGAGAATGTGTGCCCTGTCCAAGGTGGGCAGCAATGAATTGGTTCCCTCCAGCTGTTGCAATGTGGGCATGGGGCCTAGTGTTGCCAAATCTGAGCTTTACGGCGAAGCAGGGCTGCCCTGTATGCTTGTGCAGGTTGTACACTGCACAAGACTGCTCAGCTGATAGGTCAACCGGAGACTGAGCTACAGTCCAAGCTCCACCTAACAAGCCCTGGGCCAGGACCATGGGACTTGGGGAGCAGAGGTGGGCTGGATTTTGACCCCCACCCCCATCCTTTTCAGCTCACCTTTGTGTAGCATGAAATTGTCCAGTGTGACCCCAGGGTGGAGTATCTTGCTTCCCATTGTGGAACTCCTCCCTGTCCATGGCAGCCAGGGCACAGGGGTCCTTCTTAGGTTCAGTTAGATGCTCCTTTCCAGGGCCTGGCGTCTCACGTTAAGTGTCAGTAGCCAAAGAGATGGAGAGATTACATGGGGCGGCCCCAGCTGTGTTTAGGTGTGTTTGAATGGTGGTTGATACAGCACTTTTGAAAACCCTGAGCTGCCAAACAAAATTCACTGGCATGCTAATTGAGCAGTGGGTCCCCAGCTAGCCACCTTTGGATTACTTCCTCCAAGCATAGGAGGCAGACTGTGAGTATATTTACCTGTTGTCAGTAACCTTTGCGCATGCGTGGGTTTCTGCTTCGCGAAAGTCCCCTAAATTGTGTGTTTCACCACAGTGGGGTGTCCTTCCTGGGCATTACAGTACAGGGCAGTAAGGTTTGCATTTGGTCCAACTCTATGAGAGCTTGGTCCTGGAGCTTATCAGCTCTGTGATCTTGGTCAAGTTTTGGTCATTTTCACCCTCAACGTTCTCACCTATAATGCTGTATTAGAATGCTGGTTCTCCTGGTCTCCCGGGAACGCTGTGAGGATCAAGTCCAATGAGCTGATGCACGAGAAAGTACTCTACAAAATCTGATATCGTGGAAGCATCAGGTGCCACACAGCTGCTGAAACGTGACGATTTATGGTGCTGTTTTTTTAAAAACACTTCTTTTTAGTATTTTTTAATGTGTATTTTTGAGAGAGAGGGAGAGACAGAGCGTGAGCGGGGGAAGGGCAGAGAGAGAGGGAAACACAGAATCCGAAGCAGGCTCC
Organism: Panthera leo; assembly: GCF_018350215.1. Taxonomy (NCBI): domain Eukaryota; kingdom Metazoa; phylum Chordata; class Mammalia; order Carnivora; family Felidae; genus Panthera; species Panthera leo. The sequence continues at coordinate 29,616,958 of NC_056692.1, forward strand.
AGGCTCTGAGCTGTCAGCACGGAGCCCCATGCAGGCTGGAACCCGTGAACCGTGAGATCATGACCTGAGCCGAAGTTGGACGCTGAACCTACTGAGCCACCCAGGTGCCCCCCATGGTGCTGATGTTTTAACCAGAGATGAAAAGGCCACTTGCTTATTATCAAAATGCTGAAAAAAAGGACTTTGCACTTCCTCCCCAGGCTACTCACCCTGTTCGCTGCTGCGAACCCGTGCCTTTCCCATTTCAGTGAATATTTGTATTGCACCTTCATGTTCTTTTATTTGATGCTCACAAAAGTCCTACCTATTTTCTGATTAGGAGATGGGTTCAGAGAGCCCAGGGTAATGCAGCTGGCAAGGAACTTGTAGTTCACAGTGGCTCCTCATGGTCTCCTGGGACCATCAGAGGCCAGCCTGGAGCTCATCGGCACCATCAGTGGTAGGAAGGACTCAGCGCTCAGGTAGAAGATCAGCTGGACTCTCTTCTCTCCATCTTCTGCAAACAGTAGCCTCCACCCCTCCTTTTGGGGAACTGCCTCCTTCTCTATTAATGTCATTTCATGCAGAGCTGCTTCTCAGGCCTGAGAGGGGCCTGCAATTTATTTATTAATTTGTTTTCATTTTATTTTTTTAATTTACATCCAAGTTAGTTAGCATAGAGTGCAACAATGATTTCCTTAGTGCTCCTTACCCATTTAGCCCATCCCCCTTCCCACAACCCCTCCCGTAACCCTCAGTTTGTTCTCCATATTTATGAGTCTCTTATGCTTTGTCCCCCTCCTTGTTTTTATATTATTTTTGTTTCCCTTCCCTTATGTTCACTTGTTTTGTCTCTTAAAGCCCTCGTCTGAGTGAAGTCATATGATATTTGTCTTTCTTTGACTAATTTCACTTAGCATAATACCCTCCAGTTCCATCCACGTAGTTGCAAATGGCAAGATTTCATTCTTTTTGATTGCCGCGTAATACTCCAATGTATATATACACCACATCTTCTTCATCCATTCATCCACCGATGGACATTTGGGCTCTTTCCATACTTTGGCTATTGTTGATAGTGCCGCTATAAACATGGGGGTGCATGTGCCCTTTCGAAACAGCACACCTGTATCCCATGTATAAATGCCTAGTATGGCAATTGCTGGGTCATAAGATAGTTCTATTTTTAATTTTTTGAGGAAGCTCCATACTGTTTTCCAGAGTGGCTGCACCAGCTTGCATTCCCACCAACAATGCAAAAGAGATCCTCTTTCTCTGTATCCTTGCCAACATCTGTTGTTGTCTGATTTTTTAAAAAATTTTTTTTTTAACGTTTATTTATTTTTGAGACAGAGAGAGACAGAGCATGAACGGGGGAGGGTCAGAGAGAGGGAGACACAGAATCTGAAACAGGCTCCAGGCTCCGAGCTGTCAGCACAGAGCCCGACGCAGGGCTCGAACTCACGGACCGCGAGATCGTGACCTGAGCCGAAGTCGGCTGCTTAACCGACTGAGCCACCCAGCTGCCCCTGTTGTCTGATTTTTTAATGTTAGCCATTCTGTATTTCCCTGATGATGAGTGATGTGGAGCATTTTTCATGTGTCGGTTGGCCATCTGGATGTCTTCTTTGGAGAAGTGTCTATTCATGTCTTTTGCCCATTTCTTCACTGGATTATTTGTTTTTTTGGGTGTTGAGTTTGATAAGTTCTTTATAGATTCTGGATACTAACCCTTTATCCGATATGTCATTTGCAAATATCTTCTCCCATTCTGTTGGTTGCCTTTTAGTTTTGCTGATTCTCTCCTTCGCTGTGCAGAAGATTTTTATTTTGATGAGGTCCCAGTAGTTCATTTTTGCTTTTGTTTCCCCTGCCTCCAGAGACGTGTTGAGTAAGAAGTTGCTGTGGCCAAGGTCAAAGAGGTTTTTGCCTGCTTTCTCCTCGAGGATTTTGATGGCTTCCTGTCTTACATTGAGGTCTTTCACCCATTTTGAGTTTATTTTTGTGTATGGTGTAAGAAAGTGGTCCAGGTTCATTCTTCTGCATGTCGCTGTCCACTTTTCCCAGCACCACTTGCTGAAGAGACGATCTTTATTCCATTGGATATTCTTTCCTGTTTTGTCAAAGATTAGTTTGCCATACGTTTGTGGGTCCATTTCTGGATTCTCTATTCTGTTCCATTGGTCTGAGTGTCTGTTTTTATGCCGGTACCATACTGTCTTGATGATTACATCTTTGTAATACAGCTTGAAGTCTGGGATTGTGATGCCTCCTGCTTTGGTTTTCTTTTTCAAGATTGCTTTGGCTATTCGGGGTCTTTTCTGGTTCCATACAAATTTTAGGATTGTTTGTTCTAACTCTGTGAAGAATGCTCGTGTTCTTTTGATAGGTAGAGGGGCCTGCAATTTAATCTAGACTAAGGAGATACATGCTTCCAAGCATTTGAATCTTGAAAGGTTACACATGTGGATGGAGAGAAGTTGCAGCTGGGTCATTCCAGGACCAAGCCTTGCTCAGTGGTTCTGGAGCTTGAGTAAGCACCAGAGTCACCCAGAAAGCTTCGTAAAACGGGTTGCTGGGCCCACCTTCAGAGTATCTGATTCAGGAGGTCTGAGAATTTGTATTGCTAACAAGTTCCCAGGTGTTGCTGCTGCTCAGGGGACCTTAGTCAGAAGTTCTCAACCAGAGGTAATTTTGCCCTGCCAGGGGACATGTGGCAATGTCCAAAGACATTTTTGATTTTCACACCTGGAGGGCTGCTGCTAGCATCTAGTGGGTAGCGGTTAGGGATTCTGCTAAACGCCCTACAGTGCACAGGACGACCTTCACAACAAGGAATTATCTAGCCCAAAATGTCAGTAGTGCTGAGGCCGAGAGACTTTGCTTGAAAGGAATGGTCTATGTGCTCCATAGACTGAGGACCCAGAGAGGCCATGTTCCTGCCTCTCTCTATGCTCTTCCTTGAGTCTCTGGGCTATGCCAGGATCCTTCCAAAACATTCTATTTTCTTTTATCTAATCAGAGTCAAGTTTTGTTACCTGCAACCAAAGATCTGATGGAGATGAAGATTTAACTGTTTTAGAAGCTCAGGTGGGTGTAGGAAGAGCACAGGCTGGTTTCTGGATTAGAATGACACGTGAATTTCTCTCCTTTTCTCCTGTGACTCTCATCCCTCCAGGTAACTGCTGTATGCTCTCCCACGTTAAATATATACCATAATTTGTTTATTTTTGGTGATAATGACTTACATTCTTTGCCTTCCCCTTTTAACTTTACTCTTTTTCTTGCTTATTTCTTAGTGGTTTATAGGTACCATGATATATTCTGGGTATCAATCCATTATCAGTCATATGAATCGAGGATCTATTCTGTGATTTGCCTTTTAACTTTGTTTATGGGGTCACTTATTATATAGAACTTTTAAATTTTACTTCAACCACATGTACTCATTTTTTTCCTTTTGGAATTTTTTGTTCTTTCTGTTTTAAGGCTCTTTCTGTATGCCAGTATACTAAAGATCATGTCCTCTATTTTCTTTAAAAAATGCAAAGCACTTAAAACAAAAAAGTCTAGTCTTTAATCCATCTGGAATTTATTTCTATTTGTAGAGTGGGCCAGAGATCTCATTTTAATTTTTCCATATGAGTAGCTAGTTGGCCCAGCACCAATTGTTGAACAACACATCTTTTCCCCATTGATCTATAATGTCACCATCGCATGTGGTTAGTTTCTATTTATTTGCCGGTCTGTTTCTGGGCTCTCCATTCTGTTCTATTGGTCTGTTTGCCAGTGTCTGCACCAATGCCACACTGACTTAATTACTGTAAATTTATAATATGGGGAAGCATGAATATTTCCTCCTTGTTTGTCTTCCTACAAATTGTCTTGTCAAACTACCTTTTAGTCTATATATATGACTGTATGTGTGTGTGTGTGTGTGTGTGTGTGTGTGTGTACATATGTGTATGTATATAAAGCACTATGTGTGGAAAATCTCATTGAAATATTGATATATTAAATATATGGAATAAATTAGGAAAAATATATTTATGTTACTTTTGCCTTGTTTTAAAATGTGAACAGATAATTACGAATCATCTAATATTTGAGAAACATCTGTAATGAGAAGTGGGGGAAGAGATAGAGAGAGAGACACACAAAAGGTGGAGAGAATGACTAAGAAAGACACTTTGGAAGATACAATTTAGAGAGCAGAGAAGAATTACAATTAATATTCTAATTGTAATTAATTAATTAATTTTCTAATTAATATTTCTAATTAATATTCTCAGAGATTTGAGAAGATACTATGCCATGATAACTAAGCATGCGCCCAAACCTAACAATTACAGAATAAGATCTAGTTCTTCGAGATGAAAAATACCAGTAATATGAAAAAATTCAATGGGTGGCTTGTTTGATAAGGACAATGAGATAGCTCAAAGGTAGAAATTGACAGAGGTAGAAACTATGAAAAATAAAAGGCAGAGGTTGAATCCAGGAGAGACAATATTCAACTTACAGGAGTTCCAGAAAGAGAATAAAGAAAATAGAAGGGAAGAATTTGTAAATGGAATGTTTAAAAATTTCCAGAGCTGATGGACATGAGTTTATAAATTGAAAGGTGAGTGAAAAAACAGGTCAAAAAGGGAAATTAGTGTGAAATTTCAGAGCACAGAGGGAAACGAGAAGATCCTAAAGGAAGGAAGAAAAAAGGAAAGAAAGAAAACATGTCATCTACACAGGAATCAGAATCAGATTTCTCATCAGTGATGCTGGGTCCTGGAATATGTAATGAAGCAAATGACTTCAGCGGTATGAGGAAAAGTAATTTTCAAAAGTAATTCAGAAAAGTTATTGAATAAGTGAAAGATGTTTTCAAAAGATACAAGGATTTGGAGAAGGTATCTCTTACAAATTCTTTCTTAGGAAGTTACTTGAGAATGTGCTCCAGTGAATTTGAGGGAGTAAATCGAGAAAGAGGAAGTCATAAGCTTTGGAATATTGTAGAATAACCCAGGAGAGCACTTTGTGAGAATTTTCAGAAGGACTAGACAGGAAACATGCAGGAAGATGGCGTGGAAGTTGGGGTAAGGATGTTGGGCAGTGTTGCTAACTGAATACTTTGCCTGATGGAGAATTTGAAAAGAAAAAAAAAAGGTGATTATAAAGATAAATAAAGTAAGAAAAAAGGCAATTAGAAACTCAAGGGAAAACATAAAGCTAAGAATAAAGAAAGCATAATCATGATATATTACTTAGGAATATTATTTATAATAATAATGTAAATACTGCTCATTTTCATATTTGAGAATATTTCTATAGGTAAAGAATTGAAGATTTAATTATATTTGCCAAACAACAGAATGTAAATGTTATCAATGGACAATGTAAAGGTACGTATGTCAGAAGTTAGGAGATGGGTGTGGGGAGGAGAGCTAGAAAAAGATAGAGGCCCTAATATTTTTATAAAGTTGAAAGTTAAATACTAACAATAGTTGAAAGATGAATATAATGTATAGATATTACTTGGAGTTACAAATATAATTAATCAACAGTGATGTAAATATTTGAGGAGAATAAAGAAAGAAGGTAGAAAGCAGCTAAAATCACATCTTGATATCATAGCAAGGAATCAATAGCAAATATACAAAATTGGCAAATGAAGAAATAATTAAGTAAGCATATTTAGAGATTTCGAGTTAACTACCAGAACCACCAGGTGAAAGAGTTAAAAAATAGTTATTTTTGGAGACTGGAACTAAGGGTGGGGAGGAATGAGGCCTTTCTTTACTATTTAATATTTTTTAAGTTTTATTTATTTCTTTTGCAAGAGACAGAGACAGTGTGAGCAGGGGAGCGGCAGAAAGAGGGAGAGAGAGAAAGAGAGAGAGAGAGAGAGAGAGAGAGAGAGAGAGAGAATCTCAAGCAGTCTCCGCAGGGTCTGTGGAAAGCCTGATGCAGAGCTTGAACTCACAAAACGGTGAGATCATGACCTGAGCCAAAACCGAGAGTCAGACTCTTAACTGACTGAGCCACCCAGGCGCCCCTTTACTATTTAGTTTTTTAACCGTGTGATTAATTTTACTTACAAACAAAATAAGACAAAAGTCATGGGTCTTAATCAAGCAATTCGTATGTTATTCTCCTGTATTTGAAATCTTTGATACTTGCAAGCTATGTAGGTGTCTGGCCCAGAAGTGGGGGCTAGGAAATATACATATATATATATATATATATATATATATATATATATATATATATATTTTTTTTTTTTTTTTTTTAATTTATTGATTGATTTTATTATTTATTTTTTAAAATTTACATCCAAGTGAGTTAGCAGATAGTGCAGTAATGATTTCAGGAGTAGATTCCAGTGATTCATCCCCTACATATAACACCCAGTGCTCATCCCAACGAGTGTCCTCCTTAATGTCCCTTGGGGCTAGGAAATATTAATTTCCTATCCCTTCTTCTGAGGTTCCTTGTCGTTACCACCAGGAACGAAGCCTTCTTGGCTTTGTTTTATTCAGCCCCTGACCCTGTGCCCTGAACAAGAAAACAGAACTGCTGTGCCAAAATTCTGGGAGGCACTTTGTCACATGTAGTTTCCTTACACATGTGACCCTAGCTCTGGACACATAATAGCACTCAGCAAATATTTGCTGGAATGGAATGGAAATGCCTAGAGAGACCGATGCCCCCAGCGGGTTCTGTCTGTGGGCGTCTCTCCAACCAGAACCAGAAACAGCCCCATGTTTATTCATTCAACACGTGTTTGTGCAGAGCCTACCGCGTTCCTGCGCAGGCAGTGAGACATCGCCTCAGCCTTCACGGAGACGGGCATGCAATGACTCTGTCTGTAATTACACACTGCAAAAAGTGCCTGAATGAAAAGAATTGGACGGTTAAGGGAGAATGACTTAAGTGAAGGGAAGATGGAGGGAGGCTTTTCTGAGGAAGTGGCATATGAGTCCAGGATGAGTGGGGCCAAGCCAGGCCAAGAGAAAAGAGGATTGTCTAGATGGAGGGGGCAGCACGTGCAAAGGTCCTGAGGTGGAAAAACTGGGTGTGGGATAGTGGTGCATCTCACACTTTGGGGTGCACCTGGAGATATTATCAAAAGGCAGATTCTGACTCGGGAGTTCTGGGATGGGTCTGAGCTCCCGAATTTCCACCCAGCTCCCAGGCGATGGCTGGTGCCGCAGCTCACCTTAGAGAGGCACCGTGTTAGAGGAACTGACCACACACGGAGAGCAAGGATGAGGGTGAGGAGAAGGGACTAGAAGAGCAGACAGGGATCAGATCCGCAGGATTTAAAAAAATTTTTTTTAATGTTTGTTTTTGACAAAGAGAGAGACAGAGCATGAGGGCGGGGAGGGGCAGAGAGACAGGGAGACACAGAATCCGAAGCAGACTCCAGGCTCCGAGCTGTCAGTACAGAGCCCGATGCGGGGCTCGAACTCACAGACCGTGAGATCATGACCTGAGCCAAAGTCGGACGCTCAATCGATTGAGCCACCCAGGCACCCCAGATCCACAGGATCTTATGGGCCACCTTCTAATTGTAAGGAGCAGATCCACACGGTCTGATTGGACAACTGATAAACTACTTCTTACATTTTGTAAATGCTCTGTAACATTGCTGACTGCTAGTGGTTGAATCGGACACGCCCTTGGGAGATGAGGACGCCGGGCTCGTTCCTTGGTGCTGGAGAACTCTAAGAACCAGGGGGTTGCTAGAGGTGCTCAAAGTAGAGGCTGGTAAACCAGGCAGCCAGAAGCCCACCCCGTCTGTCTCTCGTCTTCCCTCTGTCCCACCCTCAGATCCGCTGCGTGTTTACAAGAAAGGCAGTGTGGTACGCTGGAAAGAGGAGCCTGAGGACGCGGGGAGAAACCTCAGTTTACCACCCGTGTTTGTCTCTGGCCTTGGGCACGCCCTTAATCAGCCCGAGCCGTGCTTCCCGCAACTGTGAAATGGAGGTGCCTCATCTCCCTGGCAGGCAGGGCTGTGTGCAGTGAGCGTGGCCGTTCAGCAAACGAGATGTGTTTTTCCTCACTCCCAACCCCGAGTCCCGAACCCCGGGGAAATTTCAAAATACGCCATCTTCTGCATAAAGTGTGAGAACCGGAGACTGGCGCGACCTTCTTTATCTTGACATGCCACTCTACTCGGAGAAAGTTCCCCCGTCTTAAGTAAGCCAGCAGTATCTTGGGTTAGACTGGTAAAATATAGGCAAAGAAACAAGAAAGTGAATATTTTCTTTTTCAAAAAGAAAATTCTCTGTAGGAAAAAAAAAAAAAAAAAAAGACCTGGGTTCCCTTGCTTAGGTCTGTGCTGACCTTTTCCTGCCTGTCTGTCTGTCTCTGTCTTTCTACTCAACAACAGGATGCCCTCCTTCCCCCCCCCCCCCCCCCCACTGGCTGCCACCGAGCGGAGCCGCTCTGTCTGCCGAGCTGTGCTCTGTTTAAAGGAACAGACACCCGTTTCTCACAGAGGAACCATTAGGTAAACAATAATATATTTTTTTAAGCCCAGAAAGTGGCTCAACACTCTCAGCATGGAGTGAATGTCTCTAGCATTCCCCAGCTAGTTTTAGGACAAAGGTCTCCAGGGGAAGGATGCCTCTTTTCTTTTCTTTAAAAAGAGTAAAAGAGGACAACAGGAAACCTTGGCTGAGCGGGGCGGGAGGCCTGAGGCCGGTAGGCAGGAGCCTTGTCTCGGCCTAAAGAACCCCCATAGGCTGCTCTCGGCACCCCTGGCCCAAATGGGCAGGAGAGGATGGGTGGCTTTCGCTCTGATACCCTCTCTCCCCTAAATGCACCTCCTGTTTGCTGAGCACTTCCAGGACTGTGCAAAGGCCCCTCTGACGTGACCTCAGTGCACCCCCCTAATGACACCCAGAGGTATGCATTAGTACCCCTACGTCACAGATGAGGAGACCAAGGCTCAGAAGGATAAAGTAATATGCCCGAGGTCAGAATTCACATCAGGACTCAAAGCCGAAACTCCGAAGTCCGTTTCTAAACAACATCGACTTCCTGGATCCAAGCTTTTTGAATAACTTGACCTCACCCCATTGCTTCCCAGGAGAGGGAAAGGACCCATTTTCTAGCCCCGGAGGAGTGCGCTGCTCTGGGTTACCGGCGGGGTCAGGAACAGGGCTGAGGTTCCCAGGGTCCTGACTCAAATCCCCAGGGCTGGCGGTTTCTTTCAATAAGAGAAAAATCCAGAGGTGCCGTCAGCACCACTGTCTCCTCGTGCGGATGCTCCACTCTGGGACTTGCCCCAGTGAGCTCTTCCCGCCCGCAACCCCCATCTCCACCCGTGGAGGCCGGAGACCCCGGCTGTGCACCCCTGTTCCCTTGTGTTCGTGACAACAAAGAAATACAGCAAACCCTCTTGTGCACAGTTTTGCTTTCTGCCCTGTCAGTTACCTGTGGTCAACGGTGGCTCGGAAACAGATGACCCTCCTTCCGAGGGAGCATCAGAAGGTCCACGGCAGCCTGCCCTGACGTCACTTCCTCTCATCACATGGGCACGTTATCATCTCACATCCTCACCAGAAGGGTGAGCGTAGTGCCCTAAGATATTTTGAGAGAGTCATATAGCTTTTATTACAGTATATTGTTGTAGCCGCTCTATTTTATTGTTAGTCCTTGCTGTGCGTCTCTTACTGCGCCTGATGCAGAAGTTAACCTTATCGTGGGGAGGCGCCCACGGCACAAAACATAGTGTCTGTGGGGTTTGGCACTCTCTGTGGTTTCGGGCATCCACCGGGAGTCTTGGAACGTATCCCTGGTGGATAAGGCAAAACTACTGTAATTACCAGAAAAATAAAGCCACAGAATGTATTCTCAAGCTGAGTAGAAAGAAAATATATTTTTGGCTTCTTCAAAATATAGTGACGGTGCCCTGATGGGGGATAGGTCACCTGGGAGGGGTGTTGTGGGGTGGGAGGTGGCGTCCCACTGGCTCTGGGCGAAGGCAGACCCGGGGCGGAGAAGAACTTGCTGGTGTGGGTCGGTGAGAAACCGCTTCCTGGCCATGATCTTTGTTTCCTCATGTGTCACATCTGTACTCCGGGGTTGATGTGGGGAAGAGGGGGTTATGGAAGGCTTCTCTGTGCCAGGTTGTCCTTCTCTCTCCGCGGCAACCCGCAGAAGGGCCGCATTACGGTTTTCACAAGGAGGAAAGTGAGGCCAGAGGGGCTCGGCAGCCCTCCCGGGGTTGGCCTGGCTGCCCAGTGAGTGTTCCTCATCAGACCCCGTGAGAGCTACACTGCCTGTGGGTGAAATGTACCAGACACACCGCGCGGGCTCAGTGTGATTCACGTCGTTGGTTCCTTGCCTCCAAGGGCACGTCACAGATGGAAGGCCTGGCTGGTAGGCTTCACGGTAGCTCGATGGTAAGCCAGGCAGAGGGTTTTAAAGCTTCGGTGGAGATAGGGGGGTTTTGACGCTTTGCTGCGCCCTGTGAGATGAGACATGGCGCTGAAGGTTGTCATCTTTGTGAATTATTTGCTCCCTACACAGACAAGGGAAAACCAAGTTCCTGCACTGGCCTGGAGGAAGGAGGGGCAGGACGGAGCCGGGGTGGGGGGAAGCGTTCTTGCAGTCAGTAGTCTGAAACCGAGACCTGGAGCTCGAGGAGCGCCTCCTAGCGGCAGGAGCCGAGCCCAGCTCTTCATAGCCGGCTGCCGCTTCCAGGACAACAGTGGCACCGCTGGGTGTGACAGCTGTGTCCTCCAGATAGCTTCTTGGCCCTGCTCTCCATGCCCGGGAGGCTGGACTCCTGGGCTTGTCTGAGATACTAGCAGGACATCAGAGGCCCAGAAGAGAGAGGTTGGGGGATTTCCTCCCTCCCCTCGGTGTTGCAGCTCTGTGTCCCTGCAGTGGCAGGCCCTAGCGACGGGCCCTTCCAGTGCCTCCAGCTCTTACCAGGGCCTCAGTCCTGGGGGAGGTAACAGCTTTCTTCCTTCACTAGGCTCTCTTCAAATCTCCCTGCAGAGTATGCCTTCTGTTCCCTGCAGCCCCCCCTGCGTGGAGACTGCAAGGTGCTTCTTCCTCCGGTTGGCAGAGGGGGAGGCTGAGGCCTGGCATAATAGATCTTGCCAAGGCCAGAGGGCTCATGAGGGCAGAGAGAGGACCCAAGCTAGAATCTTCCCAAATCCACCCCCCATCGCAGAGAGGCTGGCTAACAGGGAGACTTGGCGAGGCCTGCACAGGGATCCCCTTTGTTACTTCCGAAGCCAGCTCCTGGGTGTGGGGGAGGGTTGAGGGAGCACGTGGCGTGGGAGGTCAGCCCGACCGGCCATGTGTCTTCACCGTAAGTGACCTGTGCCTCAGACAGATCCAATCGCTCCGCCTGACCGACGGATTCTTCTATGAGCTAAGCTGGGAGACGGCAGGGCACTATTCCCTGAACCCACTTTCCAGCTGGGGACACTGAGGCTCCGAGAGCTGCAGAGCTGCCCGGAGGGCGGCAGGGGACTTGCAGAGGGAGGTGTTGCTGCTCCGGAGGCTCAGCTCCAATGGGGCTTGTAACGTTTGCCCTGAGAGCCACCAGCTGAGATGAGCAGGTACCCTGTCAAGGACCACCTAAAGCTCTGAAAGATGGGAAGAAGGGAAAAGACAGGAGGGAGGGAGAGAGAGTCAGCATTTTGGGGAACAAATGTGATAAGAGGCTAGACCCTCAGCTACCTCACTGTGTCGGCTTGACCACCGTTTATGATGACATGCGTTGTCCAGATGACGAAACACTGACTGAATAGGTTGAGTAACGTTGCCCAGCTCATCAGTGGCAGGGCTGGGAGTGTAGTTTCAGTCTGTCTGACCCCAGAACCTTCTGTATGCGTCAGCAACATTGCCTGTGCCCAAGAGAAATAAAAAGAGAGGAGGGAGGGAAGACTGAGAAAAGCAAGAGAAAGCCACTAGCTGCTGGACTAGAGGCCCTAGGGGAGGTGCTGGAACATTGCAGTGAAATGGTGGGTTCTGGAGGCAGGCTGCCTGGATTCAAATCCCCACGTCTCTACCTACCAGCTGTGTGATAGTTGGATATGTTACTTAACTTTTCGACGCTGCTTTTCTTCACGTGTAAACAGAGATAATAGCACCTGTGCTGGCCTGGGCCTGTTGGCCTTGATAATCCCTCTGTACCTTCCCCCTGCTCGGCATCGAAGAGGGACTGACCCTTGTGGTTGCCAGCCTCCAGGAAGGTTTAACCAAGGGAAGGGACTGACAGAAGCTCGGTGAGCAGGGTTGGAGAGGCCAGAGTGTTCTTTCTCTCCCACACTGCCTCTGGTCTCTGGAAGCGGCTCCTTCTCCTTCATGGTGTTTACCCTTGCTGCACAGGGCCGCTGTGATTCTGGCTTCTGGATGATCCCAAAGCCGTAACACCCGCTCTCTCTGTCTGCCCAGCCGTAGCTGGGGGCGGCGTAGAAGCTTCTTCCTGTTGCTGCCCTCTGATGTTTGGCCTCTCTGCTCTTCCAGCCCTAAGAAAGCCAATTCTCTGTATTACATTTTTCTATTCGAAGGACTCAAGGTGATTTCTCTTTTCCTAATTGCTACCGCATACGGTTGATGTGAGAATTCAATAAGTTAATCAACACCCAAGCACTCAACACGTGTTAGCCTCCAGTCTCGTCATTGCCGAGGCCCCGGGTTGTCCAGCCCGGCTCACGTGTTTCCGAACCGTAGGCTCCTCTGTGGCTCTCTCCCCCTGGGGGCGGAATACTCTCTGCGTCCATTTGTCCCCCCTCGCCTAAGCACCGATTCCAGCCAGTCACCTGCGCTGTCTGCACCCCGCGCAGCAGGTGTTATTATTCCCATTTTACAGATGGGGAAACAGGCTCCGAGCCATGGTAGCTGTTTGCTCGAGGCCAGGGGCGGGGTGGAGATTCAAACTCAGGTTTGTGAGATACCATAGCTGGAGTCCTCACCGCCATGTGGGGCCGTGGAGAAGCTGCAGGCCCATTTTCCATGAGTCAGAAGGGAAGCTGGGTTGTGTTCCTGAACTTTCTTGTAGAGTTTCCCTGTGGATGCTGCTAGCACTAACAGCCAGGTTGTGTGTGTGGGGGAGTGTGGGTGGGTGTTGGGGGTTCTCTCTTCCTCCCCTAGATCCTGCTGGAGCTGATCTGACCCTTGCCACCTGTGGTAAGGGAAATACCGGATCTTGACCTAGAGTCTTTACGGGTTAGCTGAGGGCGCCCCTCCCTGAGGTGGGGGTACAGGAGGGCGCCATACTAGGAAGGAGGAACTAAGAAGGGGTTTCTCTTTTACCAGAATCCTGGTAGCCACATTTGTGGATGTGGAAAGACACCCACAGTCTGTTGTGCTGTGAGAAAAGCTGGCTGGAGGACTGCACGTTGACGACGAGCCTATCTGTGCAGAGCTGGGCACGTGTGCATGTCTGTGAGTAGACAGGTGCCTGGGAGCCGCACGGGCACACACGGAAACTAGCTCTCTGTGGCAGGGGGGATTTTGCATTTTTTAAACGTTTTTAAACGTTCCTGCATGATTTGACTCTTTTGCCAATCAGTAGTGAATCGATACCCTTTTATTAAAAGAAAGAAAGCCCCTCAAGGATTTCCACCTTAAAACTCCAGGAGTGGACTTACGTGGATCCTGAGAAACTTAACAGAAACCCATGGGGGAGGGGAAGGAAAAAAAAAAAGGTTAGAGTGGGAGAGAACCAAAGCATAAGAGACTCTTAAAAACTGAGAACAAACTGAGGGTTGATGGGGGGTGGGAGGGAGGTGAGGGTAGGTGATGGGCATTGAAGAGGGCATCTTTTGGGATGCACAGGGTTTTGTATGGAAACCAATTTGAAAGTAAATTTCGTATATTAAAAAAACAAACAAACAAAAAAAACAAACAAAAAAAACGTCCAGGAGTGGAAAACAGAGAAGATGTTGTAGACGCGTGCCTGCTTGCAGGGTCCTCAGCCAGGAAGGTCTCAGGGAAGTAAGTTGCCACTCAAGGCAAGGACAAAAGGCTAGGACTTTCTTCTTTTTTCAGAAAGGGGGATGTGATCAAGCATTTGGGCTGAGGGAAGGGTGCCCACGGCTGGGGAAATGACACGGATAGCAGAGGGGGGTGTGCTCCTTGGTGGGACAAGGGCTTAGGGAGGTGGGGGTGGGGTGGAATCTTGGCACAGGTGGTGGGATTAGCCCCGGACAGGGGGAGGAGGACCCCTTGCACGCAGCAGGAAGGGCAGTGTAAGTGGGCAAAGGTCGTAGGTGGGGTGGCAGGAAGGCGAGGGCGTCCTTTCCTGATTGCCTCTATTTTCTCTGCGAAGTAGGAGGTGAGGTCATCCCGTGAGAGTGAGACGGTCAGCATCCCAGGCTGGGGGCTCGAGGGGCCAAGGGAGGTTTGGAAGGTGCTGTGGGGGATCGAAGAAGGGCTGGCTGGTGGGGACCAGTGGAGGGACGGTCAATCTCTGTTGAGGACAGCTGCTGTTAGAGACCTTTCGTCTGGACCTCGTCCAAACGTCTTTCTCTAGTGGAATTCCGGTGTCTGGAGCTGGCGATGGAAAGGGCACATTGGTAGGTTGACTACACAGCTTTGAGGCTTTATGGGTTGATGCGACTGGGGGACAAGGTGGGGAAGCGTTGGCAGTGACCGCAGGAGAGTGGGTTAAATGAGGAATCATGACCCTTGGGCCACCTAGGAAGGGAGGGAACTCAGCGTGTAGGAGAGAGAAGTCTCAAAGAGAACAAAGGCTGGGCTCTGAAGGAGTAGATGGACGGGAGGAGGGTGTCTGCTGTGGCAGGGGATGAGGTGCTGGTGTGGGCGGTGGCAGCTTCCCGAGTGACCGTGGGGGAGGGAGTGGAAATGGACAGGAGTCAAAGTCCTTGAATGGAGGCCAGGGTGAAGGACGGGCCATCCCCGTGTTGAGGTGGAACTTGGAACGGAGAGGGAAAAGTAGGAGCTAGGAGCCTTAGGGAATGGATGTCGGGGAGGGACTGGGTGGTGGCGAGATCAAAGCCGTGAGAGGAGATGGGGAGGCTCAGGATGGCCAGAAAGAGACGTTTTTGTTCAAGGTGGGAAGAGCAAGACAGATGAAGTCTGGAAAGTGAACGTGTGGGAAAAAGACCAGGTCCTGGGTCCCGGAATGTCACCGGGGAGCCTGGAGGCCACGAAGCACGCTTCGCAGTGGGGGGAAATCGAGACAAGAGGAGAGGACGTGCGATGCTCATGGCTAATTAGCAGCAGAGACCATGTGCTCTAACACTAGGCGAGAGCTTCTTCCCTGTACTGAGATCACAGAACCACGAGCCTTTAGTGCTGAAAGTCATCCCGAGAAGGCATCTGTAGGCCAATCCTTAGGTTCTAAAGCCGAGCAAACAGCAAATTGGGAAAGTTCAGTGAAGCTTAGCAGAGCTGGGACCAAACCCAGGTGTCCTGACCCACGGTTTGTGCCCGGTGCTGGCGTGGGATGGGGGAGAGAGTGGGTCCAAAAGGGAACGCAGAAGGTAGAGCGTATGGATGTGTAAGGGGGTGCGTGCACGCGCGCATGCACGTGTGAATTCACACGCACAGGTCTGTATTTGTAAGAAAGCTGGAACCAGGACTATGTTTCTCTTTCCCAAGAAAAACACGTGGCTGCCTTTGGAAAAGGTGTCAGTCAATGCTTTTCTTTGCCAGGAGTGGCGACGGGAGAAATGAGTCACCCCATCCCGTATCTCCTGATTCCGGAGGATGCACACTGGGGAGGCAGCTCCGAGTATGCTTTGTGACCTCACGGGGCACCAGAGCTGCCTGCATGTGGCCGTACCTGCTCGAACCAGCAGGCTTGCAGGCCCACACTTCCCCTGGTGTGCCAGGGGAACACCAGGACGCCCACGCTGGGCACACGTGCTTGGTCAGGCCTTGTGGTAGTCTGCTGGGCTGGCCCTAATAACGTACCACAGACTGGCGGGGGGCGGGGGCGCTTACACAACAGAAGCTTATTTTCTCCCAGTTCTGGAGGCTGCAAGTTTGAGACCAAGATGGCAGGGTTGCCTTCTTCTGAGGCCTCTCTCCTTGGCTTGTAGATGCCCATCTCCCTGTGTCTTCACACGGTCTGTCCCCTGTGTGTGTCTGTGTCCTAATCTCTCCTGATAACGAGACCAGTCGTATTGGGTCAGGGCTTACCCTAATGACCTCATTTTACCTTAATCACCTCTTTAAAGACCCTGTCTCTGGGCGCCTGGGTTTAGCGGGTTAAGAGTCTCTGGCTCAGGTCATGATCTCACAGTTTGTGAATTCAAGCCCCGCGCCGGGCTCTGTGCTGACAGCTGGGAGCCTGGAGGCTGCTTCGGGTTCTGTGCCTCCCTCTCTCTCTGCCCCTCCCCTGCTCGTGTTCTACCTCTGTCTCTCTCTCGAAAATAAACATTCAAATTAAGCCTTAAATAAAAGAAAAGAAAAGAAAAGAAAAGAAAAGAAAAGAAAAGAAAAGACCCTATCTCCGCATACAGTCATGTCCTGAGGTCCTCGAGGTTAGGACTTCAACATTCAATTTTGAGGGACAAAATTTAACCCCAAACAGGATTATTTTGGTGGCAAGGCACAGAACCCCACTCAAGTTAACCAAGTAAAAAGAGGGTTTATTTGTAAGGATGAGGCCACTCAAGGGGACTGTGAACTAGAAAGCAACTCTTTCCATTTCATTCCTTCCTGAGGTGGTGGTTTTAAACTATGGTCACAAGTTCTTTGACACCCCGCTGCCATAGAGAGGTGGGTTCTATATCCCGCCTCTTGAATCTGGGTGGGCTTATGACTGTTTTGACCAATACAGCATAGTGGAAACGATGCTATGCCACTTCTAAGGCTCCATCACGAAAGGCCATGCAGCTTCCAGCTCGTTCACTGAAATACTCACTCTTGGGGCCTTGACCTGCCTGTAAGAAATCCAATGACCCGGGGGCGACTGAGTGGCTCAGTGGGGTAAGCATCCTACTCTTGATTTCAGCCCACGTCATGAGCCCCATGTCGTCAGGCTCCATGTGTTGACAACGAGAAGCCTGCTTGGGATTCTCTCTCTCCTTCTTTCTCTGTCCCTCCTCTGCTCATGCTTCTCTTCCTGTCTCTCAAGATAAGTAAATAAACTTTAAAAAGAAAAAAAAAAAAAAAGAAACGAAACCCAATGACCCCGAAAGGCCATGCTAGAGACACCATAGTTAGGCATTCTGGTTTACAGAATGATATATGATATATGACAGGATGGTTGTTGTGTTGAACCACTAAGTTTTGGAGTAGTTTGGTGTGCAGATAGATAAGCAGAGCACCGGAAGTCTGCTTTTTTCTGCTTTTCTTACCTATGGGTTTTTCCTATTTGCTCACATTTCCTGCTCCCCTGTAAATTACCTGCCCAAGTTTTTGCTCTAGTCCCTACATCTCTGGGATTAGAGTCTCCCTATTAGTCAAAACGCTGGAGAACCTGATCGGCCAAGACCAGGGACAGGGCCATGTGTTATGGGGAATAGGTCACGGCTCTTGGAGGTTGGGGCCCAGCAGACCCAGAACCTCATCTACAGTGTCCACTTCCACGGCCCGTCTGAGTCTGGCCCATGAGAAGTTGCTACCTCAGGCCTCTCTGAGAATGTACTGCCCTTAGACCGCAGCAGGCTCTTCCAACTCAGAATCACGTGGTCAGCTTTAAGACGGAAGAGGGCCCTGTGATCAGCCAGTTTATTCTCTGATCTAAACGGGAATTCCTTTGATGACGTCAGAAAGATGAAATCTCCATAGCCTCTTTTTGATATTCTCCGGGCTGGAATTCATCAGGCCAGCTTATCAGGTAGCACATTGCCATCCTGCCTTCTGCTTGTTCAAAACGTTCCGCAGGTGGGGATAAGACTGCTTTCCCCCGTCTCTTATTCGTTAGGCTTTGTTTGTCCTGTCCTCAGCATCATGTGAGTAGATGATTCCCTCTTTTAGCAGAAAATATTTGAAATACTTGAATCCTTCATTTTAAAGTTTAATTCTTATTTATTTATTTACTTACTTACTTATTTATTACTTTTGATTTTAGAGAGAGAGAGAGACCATGAGCGGGGGAGAGGGGGAGAGGGAGAGACAGAGAATCTTAAGGAGGCTCCATGCTCAGTGTGGAATCTGATGTGGGGCTTGATCCCATGATCACCCTGGGATCGTGACCTGAGCTGAAATCAAGAGGCGGACGCTCAACCGACTGAGCCACCCAGGTGCCCCTAAGTTTGTTTTTTTGTTTTTTTTTTTTTTTTAGTTGAGTATAGTCAATACACAATGTTACGTTAGTTTCAGATGTATGACATAGAGGTTGGACAAGCCTATAGTTATGCTGTGCTCACCACAAGTGCAGCTTCCATCTGTGAGTACACAACACTATCATGATAGCATTGACTCCATTCCCTGTGCGGTGCCTTTCATCCCTATGACCTATTCATTCCATAGCTGGAAGCCTGTATCTCCCACTCCCCTTCACCCATTTTGCCCTTCCCTCCACCCCTTCCCTCTGGCAACCACCGGTTCGTTCTTTGTAAAGTTTTATCTCTTTGTAGCAAACCTGGGACTCAGGAATAATTATCAGAATGTGTGACCAGAGAGGAGGAGGGGGAGAGAAGCTGATTCGATCTCACTAGGAATCGAATGAGTGCGGATAGGGATTGAGTTCACTTTCTCAACTGCAAATTCTTTTTGATCATATACCTGTTCTTTAGAAAAATGTCTGGCTTCCCCCCCACCCCGCCCTTTCTTTAAAAAAAATTTTTTTTTTAATGTTTATTTATTTTTGAGAGAGACAGAGTATGAACGGGGCGAGGGAGGGGGGCGGGCAGAGAGAGAGGGAGACACAGAATCCGAAGCAGGCTCCAGGCTCTCAGCTGTCAGCACAGGCCTGACGCGGGGCTTGAACCCATGAGCTGTGAGATCATGACCTGAGCCGAAGCCGAACGCTCAACCGACTAAGCCACCCAGGCACCCCTAACGATACCCTCCCCCCTTTCCTGTGTTAGCTTTGTAGGGCTGTCATAACATGACCACAAACTGCTTAAAGCAACAGGAATTTATTCTGTCACAGTCATGGAGGTCTGAAGGGCGTTGGTAGGGTTGGTTCCTCCTGGATGCTTTGAGGGAGGATCCATTCGGTGCCTCTCTCCTAGCTTCCGACAGTCCTGGCAATGTTTGGTGTTCTTCAGTTTGCAGACGTGAGCATCACCCAGTCTCCACCTCTGTCTTCGCTGGATGTTCTTCCCCATGTCCTCTGTGTCTATCTATGTCTAAGTTTTCCTCTTCTTCTAAGGATATCAGACATCGGATCAGGGCCCACCCTAATCCAGTATGACTTCATCTTAACTAATTAAATGTGCAAAGACTCTAATTACAAATAAGGTTATCTTCTGAGCTTCCAGGTGAACATGAATATTTTGGGGACACCCTTCGACCCAGTATATTTTCTTTCCTTCCTTTCCTGTCTCCCTTCCATCTTTCTTTCCTTTGTTCCTCCCTCTCTCGTCTTCTTTTTCTCCTTCCATCCATATCTCCTTCCTCAAGCACAATATAAACACCCGGTGTACTCAGAGGGGGCGCTGTGCCTGGGGGAGCACGTGTATAATTTGGTGGGGGGCCAGAAAACTTTCAGAAAGCAGGGAACATGTTGCCACTTGTAGAAGACCAGCAAATCACTCAGTGCTAACATCTTTATTAGACGTTTTAGCAAGTGATACTCAAGAAGAAGGAGAAGGAAGAGGAGGCAGGTAAGAGGAAAAATACAGGTCGTGAGCTGAAGTGACTCTGACACTTGAGTCTGGGGAGCTCAGGTGGAGGTGAGAAGCTGTCCTCTCTAGGAATGAAGACGAGTCAAGCAACAGGGATGCCTGCCTTTGTCTGAGATTCTCTCACGGCCACGCTCCGTATGAAAGCCGTGTTGAATCCCTCTAGACTGATGCTGGCCCGTAATGGCCACGAGCCACAGCGAAATGAGAATGAGCTCCAAGTGCAAAATACACACCAGACTTCAGATACTTAAGTATGAAAACAAAGAATGTAAAATATCACATGAATAATTTTTGCATTGATTACATTCTAAAACAATATTTTGAATATAAGGGGGTTATACGAAGTGTATTATGGAAATCAATTTCACCTGTTGGCTTTTTATTTTTTTTTATTTTTTTTTATTTTTTTTTTTAATTTTTTTTTTCAACGTTTTTTATTTATTTTTGGGACAGAGAGAGACAGAGCATGAATGGGGGAGGGGCAGAGAGAGAGAGGGAGACACAGAATCGGAAACAGGCTCCAGGCTCCGAGCCATCAGCCCAGAGCCTGATGTGGGGCTCGAACTCACGGACCGCGAGATCGTGACCTGGCTGAAGTCGGACGCTTAACCGACTGCGCCACCCAGGCGCCCCATGTTGGCTTTTTATTTTTTAAAAATGTGGCTACTAGAAAATTTCAAGGGACATATGTGGCTCACTTATCTTTCTACTGGGTAGTGCTGTTATGGGTCCAGAGTAACATGGTATAAAGCTTATCTGCAGGGTGTGAACGTTGGCTTCGCCATTGACAAAGTGTATGCTCCTGGGCAAGACGCTTTGCTTCTCTGGGCTTTGTTTTTCTCCCCTATGGAATGGGGATGACGTGATCATGATTCCTAGCCCACCTCCCTCCGGAGGTCCCTGTGAGCATCAAAGGAGAGAATGCATGTGAGGAGGCTTCATGACTGTAAAAGGCAGACAAATGTGTTCTTAAATTTTTTTTTAAAATGTTTATTCATTTTCTGAGAGACAGAGAGAGACAGAGCATGAATGGGAAAGGGACAGAGAGAGGGAGACCCAGAATCTGAAGACAGGCTCCAGGCTCTGAGTAGCCGTCAGCACAGAGCCCGATGTGGGGCTCGAACTCACGAACCGCGAGATCATGACCTGAGCCGAAGTCGGACGCTCAACCGACTGAGCCACCCGGACGCCCCAGACAAATGTGTTCTGATCAGCATCAGCTGCCGTAGCAACAATGACATCTACATCAACACCGCCACCATCACCACCATCACCGTGAGGATTGCCTCCTCTTTCAGCCAAGAGACTCAGGCCGCCGGGGCAGGAGCATAATACCAGACCCAGGGTAAAACACAGCCCACAAGAATTTCTGCTTTCAGCTCTTCCCAAACCCTGTGGCTGGATCGTAAGTGACTTGCCCTCTGCCAGCTGCCAACAGGGCTTTTGTCTGCTCGGAGGGGGTGGGGTGGGGCAGGTCTCTGAGAAAAATACGCCGTCCACCTAGTACTTCTCAATCAATACGGCGTTTATGCATGCTTTTGGATTAGAATAAGCCATCCCACTTTTTTTTTTTTTTAAAGCATTTCTGTTGCATCAGACCACCAAAGCATTTCCCCTCTCTTTTTTTGGCCACCAAATATTTTTATGATTTTCCACATAAACAGCTAGGGAAAATGCTAGCAGCCACTCAGGCGGCAGTGGCAGGCACACTGTCTCCCATGAGAGTAGGGGATTAAAAAAAAAAAAAGACAAAAACGCAACAACAACAAGACCAATGCCTAGGGGGTGGGGGGTGGCAAGGGAGAGGTAGTTGGTCTAAGATACAAGGATTTCTATGAATTCTTCTTGGGAATTCTGGGATAATAAACTAGCAGTCACCCTGTGGCTTCAGGCAGTGATGCTCTCACTTTTGAAAGAGTGAAATATTTGCAGATGGAATTAGGCATTGGTGAGGTCAGGAGGTGGGTGGGAGCGACCCCACCCATCTGAGACCTGCCTCCTTCTGGTCCCCTCTCTTCCCAGCCTGACTTTGTGCCCCTCCCCCTCCCCTCACTAAGCGAGAATCACCGTAAGGTTGGGGGACCTGCCTCCTGAAGGAGACTGGGTGCAGATGGCCACAAGCTCATGGTAACTATTGATTATTTGGTCTTTTTTTTCCTCTCTTATTTCCATCCCCGGCCAGCTTTCCCAGAGACATAGCGGGGCCTCTCGTAGCCAGCCAGCTGCTCTGTGCTGAGAGATTTAAAATCCCGCAATTGATTCTGACTGTGTCCAGAACAATAGGCGTCTGAATCTGATTTATTAATCTTCTGGGGAGTGAGGGAGGCGGGCTTCATGTCCAGGCTGTTTACTGCGATGACAATGAGCAGGGCTCGGACTTGCACTTCAGCCGGGTTCATTATGGGCCGAGGCCCCGGGAGCAGCAGGCAGGGGACACTTCCAACCTGAGTGAAGCTGTGAGGACCCACCGCACAGAATCAAGGGAGAGGTGTGGAGGGAGCAGTAGGAGGGGCGGGGTTGATTTAGGGAAGATCCCCAAATGGGTCACCTTGAGTGTCTTCCTGGGGGGTGGTGGGCGTGGCTCCCAGTGGATGTGTGGTACAGTTCATCCCATTATCTCCGTTTTGTGGTTGAACCTGTAGGTCTCTGGAAGACAGAAACTGGCTACCCGGGGCTAATGCCTTCCTTCTCAAAAGCCGAGGGCTGGCCGACAGGGCCTCTGAGGAGGTTGAGGGGCACGTGGCTAAAGACATATCCTCAGCCCTGAAAAATCCGGATCAAGGAGACATGGTGTCACCTCAGCATGGGCCACTAGACTGGATGACTGGGCACTCGGCAGGCATGTGGTCACGAAGCAAACCATCCCACCCCATGAAGAAGTGACGATCCTTTAGTATTCGAAGGTTTGCAAACGGAAGACAGAAAGAAACCAACGCAGACCAATGGTTGAGAGAACTGGCTTTCCAATTGGATTGCTTGGGTCCCAATCCTAATTCTGCCGCCTATTGGCTGTGCAATGTGGGATCCTCCAAAAGCCTCAGTTCCTCCAACTCTGAAATAGAGGAGAAGAACCTATTCTGTGGGGTTGCTTATGAGGATTAAGTGAAATAATGCATGCAGAGCTCCTAGTACAAAATAAGACCCGAATAACATTTGCTGTCACCCTTGGTGGCATCCTCATTGTCATTGTTTTTATTATTGATGGTTCTGCATGGCCCCAGAGAACAGAGGCAGGAGCAATGGGTGGGAACTGCAGGGTGGCTGCTAGTGGTTAGACTCCAGAAAGAACAGTCCATTAGAACTGCAGAGAAAGGGAATAGGAAGAAGGGAGGGTCGAGAGAAGAGGCGAAGGAAGGACATAATGGGGGAGGGAGGCGGGAGGGGGCTCACGCTCTTGGACTGTAGTGGACAATTTCTGCAAAGGACAGTGATAAGCCTGATGGAGGCAGGAGGTGAACCCAACTCCAGCCGGGGCTTAACCCCAGTCTGTGTTGGGGTGTCCAAAGGAGCAAAGAACAGAGAAGCTTCCGCAGACACCGATCGCTGAGAACAGAAGTCTCCTTCCCCTCCCTTCTCCCCACGGTGGCCGGACCCCTCCCCAAGGCTGGCCCACAAGGTCAGTGAAGAAATGAGGTCTTGACATTCTTGAAGGTCTAGGGTTGCTGTTTGGCCTGTATTCAAGGAGGGCTTCCAGTCCAAACAGACCGCTTAGGAAACTGAGCCTGGCGTGACTGTGGGGGAGAGCCCCGCCCAACCAGCAGCAGCCTGCAAGGGCTGGGGGTCTTCTAGAAGCAGGCATCCTTCTTCTTCCATCTCCCTCATCTCTCCCAAGCTACATGGCTGATTCTCATTCTGTCCCTTCCCTCCTCTCGGCCTGTGCCATCATGACCTTTGGCCCAACCTTATCTTCTTTCCCCTGTATGCAGCTCTGCTCCCAGCCTGGTGGATGGCACTGGGGGGGACTGGCTGCGAGCTGGAGCCCCAGACGCCTATGCCAACCTTGACCTCTTCAGCCCAGGACCTCTTCACTGAGTGATCTGCCCCCTGCAGCCTCGGGTTCTTTATTTGTAAAATAGGGTTTCCACTCAGATTTGGGGGGATAATAGATGCCCCCAGCACGGTGGAAGCTGTGATTATATTATTATTGCCATATTGTCAGATAGGAGGGAGCGATGGAGCCCGGCTCTCCTTGCAGGCTTAGGAAGAAGACCGCAGCCTGGAAAGAGACACCACAAACTGAGGGTAAGACAGGGCAGAGGAGGAGAGGGATTGGAGGGGGGCGGGGGAGGGGGCGATGTTAATGAAGTTCATGCTAAAGATACTTGGCGGCAGTGAGGCCACAGGCCTGTGGCTGGGCGCCAGGCCCAACCTCGAGCCTCATTTCCATATGCGGGTCAGCCCGCGGCATGTTTATAGCTCGCTCTCCTCTCCAGAGCTCTACCAGGAAGGGCCGGCCCCCCAGGTCCGTGGGAGGGAGGCGGGCCCTGGCTGTGGGAGGTGGGCCGCGCGCCTTTGGCTGGGAGAGGACGGTTCCCATCAGAGTCAATTACCGGGCAGGCCCCCGACGACGTGAGGTCAGTAAGCAGGCCCGGCACCTCGGGGATGTGTGAATGATGTAGGTGAGATCTATATGTGGGGCTGTCCACACACGGCTGTGCGGTTATAAATACACACAGACCCAGTCGCGCAGCGTTGTGGGTGCCCAAATAGCTCAGCACGCAGCTATATATGAGATGTAAACACACAGAGTGGGCCTGTGGTGCTGGCCGACCTCCCCGGAGATCTTAGGCAAGCGCTTCCTTCCTCCTACCGCACAGGGCGGCCCGGGGGCTCACAGGCTCGCCCTGGGGCTGTGAACCCAGGACGCCGGTGAGAAGGCGCGCAGCGGAAGTGCACAGCCACGTCTTTGGGTTGGTAGTGCTTCTTTATAAATAGACGGTTTTCCGGAGGAGAGGCATCCTTCTCTTCGTCCTCTGTGTCTCTCATCTACGTAAAACTGCCTAGCCATCCCCTCCTCTCCGTTTATGCCCCCGCGGCCCTAGATCCCGCCCACCCTCCTTCACCTGGGGCTCAGGGATGGGCTGGTAAATGTTTAACGGTGGATTCTTTGGCGGGGGGCGGGGAGAAAAGCCGTGATCTGTAGCATTTGCCCATTTCTGTGGTGTAAATATTCCCACGACCGTCAGCTTCGAGCGGCTAGTGTGAGGTCACAGAATGCAGAGTGGGGGAGGGAAGGGGGAGGGTTGCGTGCCTCCTGGCGTGTTGTGTTGTAGCGTCTCCATCGTGGGGAGGCACTCCACGTGAGCCATCTGAAGAGCGAAGCTCATCGTAAAATGTCATAAAATAATGAGAAAGTGATGAGCTTTTGAGTACTTACTACCTCTGTTTTAAACGTAATCTATTCAATTGTAATGTGATAAAATCTGATTGGGAAATAATGACTGTATTCAACAGCTGGCTCACAAAAGCTCTTGACCATTTAACAGGTGGCTTTTGCAGGCGTATCAGCAGGACTAGAGCGTCACCGCCTGCACTAAAGCCGCTGTCTCTTAGTCTGACTACCACCAGGCTCTCTCCGCTGCTGAGTTACGCTCCTCGGCTGCAATCCTGATAACCTAATCTTACCCAGGTTAAAGCTTACGTGAGCAGCCAGCTTCCACCCTCACACGCACCGCTTTCCATTTACCAGCTAGACTGTATCTTTGTGTGTTTTCCAGACTTTGAGAAGACTTAACACTGTGGAGCCATGTTTACTGTTACCCTAACCCATCCCTCCACCTTCCCTGGCGCGTTGCCAATTCAGCCTTTAAGACGGGTAGGCCATGGGCCAAATCTGACCTGCTGCCTGATTTTCTTGGGCCTATGAGCCAAATATTTTTTCTTTTTAAAAAAAATTTTTTTTAAAAAACGTTTATTTATTTTTGAGAGAGAGAGAGAGAGAGAGAGAGAGAGAGTAAGTGGGGGAGAGGCAGAGAGAGAGAGACACACACACACAGAATCCGAAGCAGGCTCCAGGCTCCGAGCTGTCAGCACAGAGCCCCACGCCTGGCTCGAACTCACAAACTGTGAGATCATGACCTGACCCGAAGTTGGCTGCTTAACTGATTGAGCCAGGCAGGTACCCCAAATGTTTCTTCATTTTAGAGAGAGAGTGTGAGCGAGGGAGGGGAGAGAGAGGGAGACAGGATCTGAAGCTGACTCTGCACAGACAGCAGGGAGCCCGATGCAGGGCTCGAACTCATGAACCCGTGAGATCATGACCTGAACTGCAGTCGGATGCTCAACTGACTGAGCCACCCAGGCACCCCTGGTTTTTATATTTTTAAATGATTGAAAAAATTACCAGGACTAGGCAGAGAGGGGGCTGGGGATGCTGTCCTGCAGGACCTTGGAGAGAGGTGGCTGGACCCTGTCCTGTATGACCTCGCAGGCTGTGGTAGGTCCCTGTCCTATGGGACGCAGTAGAGAGGTGGCCGGGGACCCTGTCCTGTAGGACCTGGCAGAGAGGTGGCTGGGGACTCTGGTCCTTGGAGAGAGATGGCTGGAGACCCCTCTCCAGTTAGGAAGCAATTGCAGAGATCCTGAGAAAAATCTTGACTTGCACCAGGGTGTATGTAGCATTGGAGATGGTGGAAAATGTCCAGATTCTGGGACATGTTGAAGGAAGAGTCAGCTGGCTTTTCTGATTGTGTAATGGTCATGACGAGATGAGGCAGAAGGGTATGGAAGTGACAACAGCATGTAGAAGCTGCCGAGCGAAGAGATAAAATCTGATCGGGGATGAGGGGAGGCTTCTCAGAGCCCTGCAGGCCGAGGGAAACATCAGAAGATGGAGAAGGGGGAGAGCATTTGGCAACACGACAATGATGTGAGTGGAGTCATGTAAGTAAACGCGTGCTAGGTGAGCACGGGGGTGGAGGGTGGCCCATTGCAGTGGGTGGTAGGGAGCAGAGAAGTGCCGTGGGAGGTGGGCCTGGGTCATGCAGGGCCTGGTCAGTGTAGCTGAGGGTTTAGAACCTTTTCCTATAGGCAGTAGGGAGCCGTTGAAGGCTTTTGGTAATGAATGACACTGTCTCTGATGACAGCCTAGGAGGTCGGCTTCAAGAGCAATGAGGCTTCAAAGCAGGCTTCAAGGTTGGCTTCACGGGCAACAAGGATACAAGGTAGGAAGCCGCTGTCATGGCCCAGGTGTGAGAGGATGAAGAGATAGACTGACCCTGTGGAGCCGGCGAATTTTCCAAAGCAGAATTTACCGCGTAGTCGATCCGTTGTTGTAAGCCAGGAGGGTAGGGGAGCTAGAGGTGGCAGCACGAGTCCTGGGGTCCGTCTATGGCTCCGTGGTGATACACGGGTTAGTGGAGCCCAGACAGGCTCCCAGGGCACGTTTAGGACATGCTAAGTATAAACACGTAGTGCATATAAACTTGTTAAACGGATGAATGAATCAAGGTCAGACTCTGAGTTTTGTGGTCAGAGAGTAAAATCTCCCCTCACCTGACCCAGTCTCTCAACGACTTAGATTAAACTGAACAATTTACGGCAGCTGCTGCAAGGATGCTTCCCTCTGCCCAGCCAGGCAGGTGCTGTGAAGAACCCAGAGGTGGTGGGGAGGGCGTTTGTCTTTTGGGGGTGACTTTAAAAAAATAAACTTAGGGGCACCTGGGTGGCTCGGTCGGTTGAGCGGCCAACTTCGGCTCAGGTCACGATCTTGCGGTTTGTGAGTTCAGGCCCCACATCGGGCTCGCTGCTGTCCGCACAGAGCCCGCTTCAGATCCTCTGTCCCCTTCTCTCCGCCTCTCCCCTGCTCGCGCTCTCTCAAAAATAAATAAAACATCAAACAAAAATAAACTTAAAAAAAAAAAAAGAAACCCAAACTTGTAATCAAAGTATAACAGAAGTGCAGAAAACTGCACACACGTAAACATACAGCCCGGGGGATTTTCACCAGGTTATCACACCTTGTAACCAGCACCCAGATGAAGAGCAGAACATTGCTGGTGCCCTGAAACCCGGCTCTTTGGTGGACATGGTGGAAGCCGTTCCGGGGACCTTCTCTCCTGCTCTGGCTGAAAGCTGACAGCCTTTCTCCCCTGGGTGGCCCAGGCTCCCTGCTAACGGTCTTGCTCTCGGTAAGCCTGGCCTGGGCCAAAGCCCAAACTCCTGTCCCAAGCATCTGAGCAGGGCCAGCCGTCATGAATGGGAGTCACCCCCCACACCCCCATGCCTTCCTCTTCTGTCCCTTCCCTCCCCTCCATCTCTTGCAGCCTGGGCCTGCAGGCCACCAACAAGAGCCTTCCCCTGCTCAGCGGTGAGGGGCTCTGGCCTCAGCCATGGAACAGAGTGGTCTGTGGGTGTCAGGCCAAGTCTTTGTAACTATAGACCCCTCTTGAGTGGGATCGATCAGAGCCGAGAGAAAGTCTCTTGTAATCTCTATGATATTTGAGACACAGGAATTACAAACCTTGTTTTGATGAAAACAATTGCAGTTACTTTACTGAGCACTCACTCCCAGCCAGGATGAGTTCTGGGCCCCCGTCACCTCCTTTCATCCTCCCAACCTCCCTTGCGGCTGCTGCCTGTCTGTTTCCAGTGGGGGCGTAAGTTTCCTCACACCCATCATATGCACAATGAAATTATAGCTCAATGACAATTCTTTCTCCCGGATTCTGTCTTCCTTATGAAGGAAGGTGGAAGGGAAAAATGCCCTTAAATTTTGGCTCAATCAGGTAACCTTAGGTCCAAGCCAGTAGCTGACGGTGTCTTTGGGAGCTAAGCTTCAGCTTGGACTATTCAGGTACCTGCTGTGTCTTTCGGGATGCCTCTCTGTTCTTTGTTCCTCTCCAGGTTGGTGTTGGGTGAGGACGCTGCAGGGAAGGAGGTGGGCCTCGTACTGATGCCTTTTCAAGCGGCAGCGAGTGGATGCATTGATCACAGAGGAGGGCTCCGGGTCAAATTTGATGGAAGTGAATCCAGAGCAGTTCCTCTACTTCCTCATCTGCTCCATAAAATGCGGATTTTTCTGGAAGCAATAGTCAAAGGTAGCATCCAGGAGAGGGCAGCACTGAGGCACAGGGCATGGACTCCCTGGGAGAAGATTGCATCAGGGTCTCTGGGCAAGAGAAGCCTGGGACGGAAGGATAAGGTGACCGGCAAGTGGCAGACATCAGCCTCTGGCTATGCTTCCCACAGACTCTGTGGAGGACAGCATGTGGGTCACAAGCTGCCCTTCCCCCAGCCAGGGGTGCCTCTCATCCATGTCAACCTGCACAGGGTTCTCCTTCAACAGAGTGAGCAGCAAGAGTGACCCTCAGGCAGGCGGAGAGCTGGTACCCTCCCACTGAATCTGTAGTTGCTAATTAGCATCCTACCACCCGGAACCTGCTGGCATGTGGGCCCTTCTTGCCTGAAACTGAGACCTGAGGTATAGAAAGGGCAAAGGCCAGTGGATGCCCCTGAAGCCTACCATGGCCTCATCAATTTCCCCAGTCTCGCAAGAGAAGTCACGTTACCCCTTCTCCCTTCCCCATCAGGTACACAACTAGGAGGATGGCGTGCATTATCCCCTAAGACCCTGGACTTGAGGTTTTCTTGGTACCACTGCATCCGTAAGGGGAAGGGACAGATTCTCCAAGGTATGAGGGAACTTTTCTGGGACTGGTAATGGTCAGAATAGGAGCCCTAATGGCGTTGGTGGTGCATGGGCAACCCTGACCTTGGGGAGCCAGCTGTATGTACCTGGACTTACAGCAGCCAGAGGGCTGCTCTGGGCCCCCGGGAAGCTATAGCAGGCCATGGCTCCCGTACTCTGCTGGAGGGTGGGCTGTCTCTTCACCTCTAGCCACTTCCAAGGGAGGGCGACAGAGCCTCAGGCTGGGCCTCCTCCCGGCTCCTGAGTGGGCAGAGCACAGAACACTTAAGGCTGTGCATGAAACAACCTCAGTGCATGGCTGGAGTCTGGCCATGAAATGCCAAGATACACAGGCACCACTGTTCCAGCCCAGGTCCCTGGGGACTGGGGCTCCAGGGAATGAATGCCTGCACATTACCTCCTCCTCAGCAACCTGAACGCGCTGTGCACGGGCTGGGGAGGGCACAACTGGGAACTGGGATGAAGTTGACCCATGGGCTGTGGAGTGTGGCTTCAGAAGACACCGTTAGGAGCCGAAGCCGGAGTCACTAACTAGCAGATGGTGGGACAATGTGTTTTTGTGAAAGGGCTGAGCAGAGAGGTAATAAGTAAATATCTGGCAAGATGAGCTGAGGTTTTGGAAGAGTGGGGAGGGGTCAAAGACTGGAGCATTTCCCTGAGGTGTTGAAATGAGACATGTACTGGGGTATGGTGGAGCTTTTTGTAGAGAAAGGACCAGTTTGGACCATCCATCCATCCATCCATCCATCCAAGCATCCATCCAAGCATCCATCCAAGCATCCATCCATCTCTCCATCCATCCACTAAGCCATTCATTCATTCAACAGCACTTAAAATATTCAGGGAAATTTGCTGAGAGCAGTGGGGGATATAAAGTAAAATAAGGCCAGTCCCTCTCTGGTCTCTATCCCCCCAAATATAGCAAAAGCTAGTCTGGGGCTCAAGGAATAGCCCGTAATGGCATCACATCTCACATTAATACCCTCCAAACACCTGCCTCTTATACCCGTCTGGAGAAGAATTACAGTGCCAGGATTTTTGAATATCTGCCACAGATGCTGCCCTGGGTGCTTTGAATACATGCCCTCACTTTGTGTTCATGACAGCCCTACAAGAGAAGCAAGATCTGGAAAGTTTAAGGAATTTGCTGAAGTGACTTGCTGTGTTGGTGAGGAACGGCACTGCAGTATGACCTCAGACTTGAGTCTGAAGTGGATGCTTACTGTTGGCTACCCGACTGCCTCTCTACTTCACGGGATCCTGGGGCTTGGTGGCTTTGAAATCCCTAGAAGGCATGGGTCAGTGTCTGCAAGGCACAGCCTTTTTATCTCCGGCCCCGAGAGTCTATGGTCAGATCCGTAGGGACAAAGCGAACGCCACCCTGTCATCAGCAAAAGAAACCGTATTTTTGTCTGGGTCGCATATGGGATTTTCAAGCAAATTACTGTACTTAGTATTTTCTGAGTTTGCTAATCTCTAGTAAGTACCTAATATATAGAGTGCTGTGAGGACTAAGTGGATTGATGCATGTGAAACATTTAGATGGATGCCTGGTGTGTAGTAAGTGCTCAATAAACATGAGTCACGGGTACTGCCCACACTTTTCTTTCCATCCAGCTTTCCGGGCTAACATACCTGCAAAACTGATGGTGCAGCTCCTTCCTATTAGAGACCAGGAAACCCACACAGGGAAGCAGACCTTGCCCGGAGTTGCTCAGGATGCTCATCAGTCTGCAGTGCCAGGAGAAGTGCTTCTGGAAGGGGAGCCCAGGCTTGCTGGGCAGATGACCGCAGAGGGCGCCTTGAGCCATGGGTGGTGCTGAGTTACTGCCCGGACCTGTCTCCTTCCTTCCAGCTCTTGGAGTGCACCTGGAGCAACGGCCAGCTCCCGTTGTGCAGGAACCAGGTGTCTACCTTGTGGCTCATCTGTGGTCCCCATTCCCTTCCCCTTTCCGCTGGACCAAGGCTGAGCTGCCGCGGAGCCAGGGTGGTGTCTCGGCATCTCTGAACCACAGGGACTGGCACCTGGTCGGGATCCAGTAAATCTTTCTTTGAGAAACAAGGAGGGATTGCTTGGGCACTAAAGAAGCGACTATGCGGTCTGTGCATATGTGATACTAACATGAGGCCAACCAATGGGAGCAAACTGGGGTGCGTCTAATATTGGGGATTCTCCTTCAACAGAGTGAAGAGCAAGAATGAGTTCACAGAAGGAATCAATGTGTTCCATGACTCACTGAGGGCTGGGTGCGATAAGGGTGTGGAGACCCCACAAGGACCCCATGACCATTTGAGTGAATTGTTTGTCTCTGTCACTTTCTCTTTCTTTAGGTTTGAGCTTCTTCAGGCCAGGAGCATCACTGATGTGTCTCTGTGCCCTGGCAGCTTCACACAGAGCCAGGCACAGATGGGCAAGGCCATATAGAGCTGTGGTCGGGAAAACTGCCCCTGGAAGTCTGCAGTCCCCAAGCCAGTGGGGACCCCCTTGTTCTCCCAGTGCTGTTGCTTCTGATCCCACCAGACAGACCTCTTTTTTCTAAGCCCATCCCTGGCCACTTCATTATCTTCCATGTCCCCTCCACACCTCCCCTGCCCCACCCCCCAACAGAAACACAAGGAGCCCGGGCTCTGAAGAAAGAGTGCCTGCCCAGATTTGATCAAGACACAAGTGAGAGGCAATGATTTGTGAAGAAATCCTGGTCCTGTCTAATGGAATTTTCCCAAAATAAATTCATGTAAACAACTTCCCACAAAGAGGCAGTCAGGGGAGCTGGGTGTGTAAACAGCGTGAACAGTCACAAGTACTATGGGCTCCAGGGGTGCCGTGTCGTCTGGAGGGGGGGCGGTGGGGAGACTCCCTTTAGCAAAACACCTTTGGCTCCAGTCCTTCTGACATCATAATGTCAGCCAATTCATTAACTTAAAAAAAAAATCCTTATTTTACTATCATCCCCCAAAACATAGCAACACCACTTTGTAGCTAAAAAGACTGCAGAATGGATTTTGTTTAAATTTCTCATCCCATTTCCAAACGAATTGAACTGGGAGATGATCTTCGTGTCTCGAGAAGGTGGGGGCAGGAATGGGGTGGGTGGAGAGAATGGGGAGAGGAGAGTGGCTGGAGGAAAAATCCCTGGAGAAAATGATGTCTCTTTGGTGCTCAGTGATGGATATGAATAAACTCATGCAGTTCCTAGAATTAAGATGAAAATCTGCTCTTCTTAAGGCATTCAGAAGGACACTGAACGCTTGTGGCCTGGATGTCTCTGGCCACGTCCAAATGGAAGATGGCTGGGAGCTGGGCCGTGTGCATAGCCCTGCAGACCAAGCTTCCGGAGGGAAGTATGTGCAGGGAATCTTTGTGGACACATCTTTCCCCCAGACATTTTTCCCAATCCAGTCGGACTTTCCCAAACCTGAGCTGTTTTCAGGATCTGGGCGTGATGACTTTCTCTCCTTCCCATTACTGGAGCCTGGAGAGAGACTTCTATTCAAGTTCCGGCCGGGCCACTGTTACGCTACCTTGAGACTTTTAGCAAATTGCATAACTTCTCTGAGCCTCAGTTTCCTCATTTATGCGGGGGAAGCTGGATAACATTCACAGCCCTGTGTAATTCAAGGAGGTGTCAAGTTCAAGTAGGAAATGGCTGCAAAGTTGAGGGATTTTGATTATTATAATCAATTTGATCCTGATTTTTGCTTAAGCTCTATGTTGGCTCAATTGCATGTTGCTGAGAAATCCAACCTTGCAAAAGGCAGAAACAGGGAAACAGGAAGAGTTGGGGGGCGGGGGGAGTACCTGGAGGCAGTGGGAGGAACCAAGATGTCCCTGGTAGTTAGAAAGGGGCACAAGGGAAGTGGAGGCTATTGGCCCCCAGCCGGGCTGATGTACCCCACGCAGGGCTGCAGAGGATCTTAGGACTGCTCCCTGCTAATCTGTTCTTTTAGCCAAGCCAGAAGTCTGCTTGGTCCTGATGATGAAGATGCTGACTGTGGCTGTTGGCTCTGCATTTTAATCTTTTGCCCCCTGGAAAAGAGTTGTACATCCCCACTCTCTGCCGTGTGACTTTGTAGCGCTCTCCCGCTGTGGGCAGAGGCTGCTTCCTCACCCCATTGGTGTTGGCTTGGCCACCTTGACTTGTTTTGGCCAATGAGATGCTAACGAGGCATTCAGAGGCCTTAAATGTGCTTGTGCAATTGGGCCGCTTGTGCTCCCAAGATCTGCCACGAAAGGAACATGTCCCAGTAGCTGCTGGTCCAAGAAGAATGTGTGGATACACGGATAGGCCTGCACACCACCCAGCGCCCAGAGCCAAGTGCAGCTGATCGATAGGCTGCTGTGGAGCTGCCCCGGCCGACAGAACGGACAGTGACACAAATGCTTGTTGGTGTAGGTCATCGAGCTTTGGGGAGTTTTGCTGGGAGGCATTGTTGCAGTCTGACACGATGATAATGAGGCTGATAACAGGCAGTCCTCAGTCTGCCGGGTTCCATGAGAGCCGAGATTTGCTAAGTGAGAACATGGGTCTGATGTCCAAGTCTCCGTTAATATGGTACATGCAAAGTGAGGCTGGCCTATAAGGATTAATAGCACATTTCCTTAAAAAAAAAAAAAAATCAACAACAGAAATATATTTGTCACAGTTGTGGGGACTGGAAGTCCACGATCAGGGTGCAGGCACGGGCGTGTGAGGGTTCTCTTCTGGGTCACAGACCCTTGTATCCTCGCATGGCAGAAGGAGCCTGAGAGCTCCATGGGATCTCTTATAAGGGGTCTCCCATTGAGGGGGGCCTCCACCCTTATGACTTGAATCAGCCCCCCCACAGGCCCTACATCCTAATTACCATCACAGTGGACATTAGGATTTAATATATGAATTTTGGGGAGACACAAACATTCAGACCATAGCACTCTCTAAATTCTCATCCAATTCCTTGGTCACAATAGATGACCTATCCATCAGTGTTCCCGAGGAAACAGAGGCCATTGGGATGGAAACTTTCTCAACTTGAAACCGCACTCCTCTCAAGCTAAGGGACCTTATCTCCTTCTCTTTCTCCTATCAGAGAGGATTGCCCTTCTATTACATCCTTTATCTTTGCTCTTAAACTTTATTTTAGAAGAAAAAAGATAACAAGGGAACAAGAAACAACTCTCCTGTAAATCCTCGATATCCTTCTCTTTACAGTCCAGATTCTGCAAATAGAATTGATTTTCATTCACTCCTCAACCACCAGAGTCCAGCATTTCCTTGAGACGCCTCCTGAAAATTCAATGAAGAGCTCAGTCATGCCTCGGTTGTTTACACTTTAGGGATATCTTCTATTCTTTTTCATAGCGAACATTTCCTTTTTAAAAAGCATCAGACCCCCCACATTTGTAGAACACCACATGCCTATGACAACATAGAAAGCAGGATGCCATATAGCTTAACGAGTAAGAGCTTGGCCGCTGAAGGATTCTGACTTCGCTACAATTGATCTTGGGGACCTAGGACAATTTACATAGCTTCTCTGAGCCTTAGGTACTTCT
Source organism: Panthera leo (assembly GCF_018350215.1). NCBI lineage: Eukaryota > Metazoa > Chordata > Mammalia > Carnivora > Felidae > Panthera > Panthera leo. The sequence goes on from NC_056692.1 coordinate 29,651,858, forward strand.
TCTTTGTAACAAGGATAATCATTTTGGTGAGAGGGACGTGCAATGGGTTATTAACACTTTTAGTGCAGTGCCTACACCTGGTAAGTGCTTAATAAATGCACTCATTACTATTAGATATTATTTTGAATGTGGAATGATGTTTGTTTCCATTAAGCAATGTCTCCATTAAAGGCCAAACACAGTGAAGACGTAGGTGGCTGTGGGGAGATATAAGGCCCATTTGCTGGGAGCCTTCTCAGAGGGGAAGGTCATCTTATCCCTACAGGGGGACAAGGGGAGGATGTCACCAGGGTGAAGTGATGACATTCTTCAGCATTCTTGAGTTCTTTTCCTTTATCAAAAGTCCCTTCTCTCTCTTGTCATCTGCTGCAGAGTGAGGCCAGTTGCCACTGATGGACCTCTAGGAAACAGGGCTTATTTTGCTTGAAACAGGGGTGAGTGTTGAGGGACAGAGAAGGAGCCATTTGTTTGGAATTAGGGCCTGTGGGCCGAGGGTTCACCAGGTTGGGATTATGGGCACGAGCCAGGAAATGGAACGTTCCTCCTTCCCTCCCCACCATAGGCTGCCAGAAAGGCATGACTCTCATGCTTTAAAGCCTCCCTGAGTTGGATGCTTGAGGCTCCTTCATCAACATTGGCTGAAGCCGATGACATCAAAGATGGCGGTAATGATAAGCTTTGGTTCAGAGCGATGTGCAGGTTCCGTGAGGCACGTTATTGGATTTTGGGTCCCACAGCTCTCCTAGGAGGAATGCAGGTCGGGATTTTCAGCCTCATTCTTGGAGAAGCAGCAAGAGAAAGTCTCAGTTCATAAACTCAGATGGGCAAATATTCAGCTGAAATTTTTGTTTCAAGCTCCCGTTGTGTTGGGAGAATACAATGTAATTCTTGGTCAATTCTTTCTCCTGTGCCCTGTGGCATCTCTCTTGGGGTTTTGTCTAAGTTCCGAGAGACAGACTGGTCTTTGCAGGTCTCCACCGAGAGGTTCCCTGTCCTATCTGGCTCTTGATCACTGCGGTCACCATTGTGTCTGCCATTCCTTATTCCCAGTTGCAAGAGGTCTGGCTGTCTCTCAGATAAGGTGTGGGCCTCTCTCAGCTCCACGGGGAACAGTCATCTGCTCCCTTGGCGCTCTGGTGATTTTTAAGTCAGCGAGGCACCACAGGGTCCTCCTTTTCTGTGCATGTCACACAGTCACTCCACTGCCTCTTCCAAGGCTCCATCTAGAGAAGGAGACCCTGGCCGTCTGTGTTGTCAGATCTCACAAACCTAGGTGTGGAGAGCCTGTTATTTTCTCATGCCACCACCACCACCACAACTAAGGCTTCATTCATTATTAGCTTCTTCTCCAGTTGTATTAAAAAAGGCAGCATCCTATGTAAATCCCGCAGAGGTATGATAGTTCAAATGCTGTAGAAGTTTGTCAGTCACCTGACCTCCAGAATGGGTGTTCGTCATCGGTAGGTGGCTCTTCCTGCCTGTGGCACACTCATCTTCAACATGTGGCTTCCAAAGTTATGGGGTGTGCTGACAGTGGGCCAGGGGACAAAGGGAGAGCGTCAAAAGATTGAGCTTGGAAGGTGTTTCTGGCCCAGGCCTAGAAGTGCCTCACATCACTGCTGATCCCATTCTATTTGCTAGGACTCAGTGACATGGCTGTGCATATCTGCAGGGGCATCTGGCAAATATAATCTCCCTGCATGCCAAGGAGCAAGGGGTAAGGGGCTTGGTAAACAGCTAGCCTATCTCTGCCACACCATTGCTTCTTTATATTGGCGGAGGGGGGGGGGGAGGAGGAGTCTTTTAATCAATCTTGTATGAAGCCACCTAATTCCAGTTCATCATGTAATTACTCTGTCCTGAAACAGCAGGGTCTCTATTTCTTTGCTTCTGGGGTAGCTTTTCCTCCCTAAAGAAATAGATGGTGCAAAGTGCATTTGCCTAATGGGATAAGGGAAACGGGTATTCCCTAGAAATAGAAAAGAACAAAGAAAAACATGCCAACAAACATGTTGCAATCTTTAAGAGGTTGACTTGTTGGCAATGGCACAGCTCATATGTGATGGGGCTGGGGCCTGGATTCAGAATCCAAAGCCTCAACGTCTTTGTTGGGGATCCCCAAACCATAACATCTGGTAAGCCAAGAATCCAGGAGAACACCAGTTCATCCATATTCTGGTGTGTGGTGTCTGGACCGAAGACACTTGGGCACACTCAGGGATGTCAATAGGGATGAACAGGGGAACTCAGAGACTTGAGAATTTCAGGAGTCTGGGTGGGGATCTGCAGCCCAGTGAATTTATGCTGATCTTGTCTTTCCTCCTTTTCCTTTCTTACTAGCACGCCCACCCCAACTTCATCTTAGCTCTTCCTCCTCCTTTAAGTGACCCCCACACCTCCATCAACACCTCCTGCTCCTCAGGGCTCTATGCTCTGCTGCTGCTAGAGATTCAGATCAGCATCTAAGCTGGGTTTCAGGTCATTTTATGCTTATAAACAATACTTCGTTCAGCTAACACTTATGGAGCGCCCCCTCTGTAATGAGCACTGTTTTCTGAGCTTTTCTGGGTGACATGCTGAAGAGAACATAATCTTTGGGTTGGACAAACTGGAGTTTGAATTCTGGCTTGGCTGCTCAAGAACAGGATGATGGGCAAAGGAATGTAAATTTCCTGGGCTTCATCCCTCTCATGAAAATGAAACCAACTTTTCAGCATTTGTGTTGAGGATCAAGTGTGGAAGGGTCTTGCACAGAGCTGGGTACTCACTTCCCTATGACCAATGTACAGACCCTTCTTTGTCTGGGAGACCCATTTTCTCCCTTGTCTCCTTAGAAGCTCATCTTCCCATACATGCTCAGGACCCAGACTCCTGGGACCTCTCAGGGCACTTCTCCCTATCTTTATCCCCTCTCCTGATTGTGTTGTCCTTTTGTCCTGCGTACTGGATCATTCCAGTCAGTGCTCTAACAACTGCCCAAGTTTGTCAACTTTTTAAAAGGATGAAAAACATCCCTTGAGCACTGCCCCATTTTGTTCTGGCTACTACTTTTCTTCTACTCCCCACCCACCCCAGATTCAAGCACGGAAAAGAACTGCCCACATATGCTTTGTTTGCACCCACTTAATCCAATATGGCGCCCACTCCACTACTTCATGAGGCTGCTCTTGACGAGGTCACCAACCACTGCCATGATGTCATATACAAGGTCTCCTTCTCTGTCTTCATCATACTTAATAGTGAGGTAGCTATGGACACTGTGAACCACTCCTTTTTTAAAACATTAATTTTTCCTGGTTTTCCTCTTATTTCTTAGGTGGGTCCTTGTCAATCTCTTTTGCCAGCTCTTGTTTCTCTTTCTGCCTTCCAAATGTTGGAGCCCCTGGTCCTGAGCCCTCTTCTCTTCTCTCTCTACAGTCTCTCCCAAGTGATTTTACTCATTCTCATGTCTTGATATTATATCCATATGTTTTAATTCTCAAATGGATATGTCCTAAATGTATATTTCTTTGGAATTCCAGATTTCCATATGGAACTGCCGGCCTGACATCTCCAAAGATGACTCTTTACCTTGCCTGACACCTGTTCCCCCCTCCAGTCTCTCCCCATCTCAGTTAAATGCCATCTTATCCTCCCTCTCTCTCACTTCCTACATCCATTCCATCACCGAGTCCAGTTGATTATATTTGTGGGTGTATCTCTGATGTCCCCATACTAGCCACTTCCCTGCTTATCATCCCTTCTTTCTGATGTCCTCAATGCGTCTCAGGTTATCAGCACAGTGATCTCTTGAAAATGTACATTAAATAATGTCTGAACAATATGTCCACTCCCAAAACACTTCGCTGGCTTCCCACTGACTTAGAGTAAAATGCTCCGTTCCTCATGTGGCACACGGGGCCCAGCAGGAGCTGGCTTCTGCCTGCTCCTCCCGCACCGCCCCTGACCAGGGCCCTTTCTGTCAAGCTTGCTGCATTGCAGCCACACTGGCCCTCTCCTTCCAATTTCCGATGGCACAGTGTTCATGGCCACCTCGGAGACTTGGCATGCCATTCTCGGCTCATCGCCTCATTCCTGCACCTCCTTTCAGTCCCAGCTTACATGTCACTACTGCCAATCTAAGTCCAATGCCTCCTCCTGTTTCTGTTATTCTCCCCACTCATACCACCCATTTTCTTTGCAGCACTCATCACAGTGGGTGATTATACAACTGTGTCCTTACTTTAGTAGTAGCAGCTTGCCTCCCCAGCCGACTGTAAACTCTGTGAGTCAAAGGGCAGGCATCTTTGTTCACACCTGCAGTCCCAATCCTGGCACACAATAGAAGCTCAAGAAAGAGTCATTGTCGGATAACAGCTAATAGTTCATGAGCTCTTACTATGTGTCAGGCAGGTTTCTAAGACTTTACCATGTTGTTTGGTTTAATCCTCACAAGAGCCCTGTGAGGTAGGTACTATTCTCCACTTTATAGATAAAGACGTGGAGGCACAGAGAGTTTAAGTGACTTGTCCAAAGCCACCCTGCTAGGAAGTGGTAGAACTTGGATGTGAACTTCAGGCCCCAAGCTCTTAATGTCCTTGCTCCGCCACCACTGAAGAGTGAGTGAACACAGTAGTTTCTCAGGAAATGGAGCTGCTGGGTGGTAGTTTCCACTTAACTTCTCTTGGGACTGAAGAGGAAGGGAGCTTGGGACTGAGTGGCATCCCCTGCCCCGTCCCGTAGCATGGCCATAGTACCTTCCATCCCAGTTGGTAAGTAGGTCAGAGGGACCCTGGAGCCTCAGGCAGGTTGGGTTTTGGGGGAAGCCCAGGGCTTCAAGACACCAAAGAAAATGGACCAGGCTGTTGTTGAGAAGGTCTCCCCAGAAAGGAGACGATCCTCAATACTAAGGCAGCACAAGAGGGAGGGGGCTTGCCTGGGCATGTTCTGGGCAATGTGCAGTGCTCACCTACCTGGGACCCTTGGAAGGAGGGACCATAGAGGAGGATAAGCAAGCTTTAAAAACGCCATTGAATGAAACAATAATATTTGCATTTCCTCCCCAAGCAGGGGAAACAGTGGGTGGGTGTGGAGAAGCCACTGGCTGCTGATCCTGCTTTGTCTTGCCTCTAAGCCTTTCTTTCCTCAGGCTGTTCCCTTTGCATCAACTTCCCCTAACCCACAACCCCTGCAGCCCCAAACCACATGTGGTGTCCTCTCCACCTTCTTCCCATACCCTCTTTGGGGGCAAGGATTGGGATTTATTCACCCTTGTATCCCCAGGTCCTCCTACTTGGCTCATAGAAGGATCTTTCTCATGTTTGCCGAACAGATGAATTCCTCCCGGCTGAGTTGGCTACTTTCCCTTCTTCTCCTTTTCCTTCTTAATGTTTATTTATTTTGAGAGAGAGAGAGAGAGAGACAGCTTGAGAGTGAGTGGGGGGAGGAGCAGAGGGAAAGGGAGAGAGAGAATCCCAAGCAGGCTCTGTGCTGTCAGCGCAGAGCCCAACTGGGTCTTGATCCTGAACACCATGAGATCACGACCTGAGCCTAGATAAGAGTCTGGTGCTCAACAGGTTGAGCCACCAAGGAGCCCGGGCTACTTTCTCTACTGTGTTATCTTCCTAAACAGTACACACTTCTATCATAGTAGCTGGCCTCTTGCACTTCAGTATTTCTTCATTCTTCTGCCTCCCTGTTAGAATACAAGCTCCTTGGAGCCAGAAGCCATTCCCAAACCATCTTTGTATCCTCAATGTCCAGCACTTGGGTTAACTGAATGAATGAATGAATGATCTTCCTTCTCCAGTCTCCAAGAACCCCAGTTTCCCCCAGGTGATTCCCTGGCAGGTCTAACTTTGGAGCAGTGCCCCCCAGAGGCGGGGAGGTGAAGGAGCAAGTGGAGAGCAGAGAGCCCCGCCCAAGAGAGGGCTGGCTCCTGGCTGTTTCTGCTTGGAAACCTACTCAGGGTTTATATTTCAGTTGCCCTCAGCGTCTAAAGACCAAGTACACCTCTGGGGGAAATGAGATACATGCAGTTGCTTCTTAAATATAAAAAAAATTGCCTTGAGTGTCCACTAGATATCAGTCACTGGACCTATATTTATTTCGCTTTTTTGGATATCCACAAATAAGGTATCAAGGTATCATTGTTTTCATTACACAGATAAAGACACAGAGGCTCCAAGAAGTGAAAACGTCTTGCCTGTCTTGTCTTGTAAGGACTGAAACCAGACGCCTTCTTGACCAATACATTTTTCTTCTCTCGGAAGAATTACAAAAGATCAGGTTATGTTCCCTTCTTCACTGCAGGACCTCCTTCAACCAGGTGACATTTTGAAGGCCGTCCTCTTTTTTTTGAGCCTCCCTACCACCAGGCTGAGAAAGTCGAAGACGGAGGCGACCTCTGCCAGATCTCATGGATGACCACCAGGTGGTGCTGTTGGCTCAACATATAGTCCTGCAACACTGGCCTTTTGGGGAGTGTTAGCGTGCGTTGGGAAAGAAGCTTCCCGAGTCTGGAGAGCCACCAATCCTTGACTGTGTTTCCATAAGTCACCTCATCTGAGCCCCAAAACTGCCCCAGGGAGTTGGCATGTCCATTCCATGGAGCCTCGGAGAGTTTAAGTAATTGGAGCGAAATTCCCGGAGTTACAAATCAGTCAAGGTTTGAAACCAGGTCTGTTAGATTCCAACTCTCCAGATTCTTGGGATGAAAAAAAAAAAAAAAAAAAGCAAGACCCGACCCATGAATTTCACAGCAACCTTCCAGCCTCTGTCTTACCTGGTGTAGCTGGAGGTGAGTTGTCTGGGAAATGTCTGGACAACGTCAGACGCAGACATCTCTGCACCTCCGTAGAGCACTGTACCGTTTCTTTTCTTGAGAAGTGATGTTATTCATTGGCCTTTTCATATCTTAGTGCATTCGTTCTCTTGGTGGAAACTTCTAGTTCAACTTAGAGTTATGGGCAGTTCATGTGACCCTGTGGAAAAGAGCATCTCCATCTTCTTGCTTCTGAACCTACAAGTCAGCTTTTATTTTCCTCATTTTTCAAAGGCATCCATCGTGATCTATGTTGACGGTTGTAATTGTATAAACAGAAACAAATTCAGTAAAGAACAGGGCTGCTCGGGATAGGGGGAGATCTAGGGGAGGCAGATATCGTTTATCAAAATAGGAATTAACAAAACGATTGCTCAGCTATCCATGTCCCTGGGCACTGATGAGAATCTGGCCCAGGAGGAGTCACGTTGGCCATGATGCAAGCTTCTGTGTTTGATCTGGGATGTGCTAGGGATCACGAGTGCATTTTTTCCAATGCTCAAGACAGCCTATGAGGAGGATATTATTGTCCTCATTTTATAGATGAGGACGCAGCATCATGGCTCAAAGTGGGGGCTCCAGTATCAGGTCCCTAGCTGAAACGTACCTCTTACACTGAGCTCCAGGCCCAGGTCTACCTGACGCATCTGTGTACTTTCAGGGGCCCCACGCTGCCTCCTACCTTGCAACTGCCTGCCTGGACCCGAGGATGGTGCTTGGGAGGAGAGGCCCAGATGGAGGGGGGGTCAAGGATGCAAAGATCAGACTTGAGCTGAGTTTTTTAGGATGACTTTGGGATCTGGGACATTTGGCTGCCTGCTTTGTATCCTTCACATATCCCGTCTCTGGGAGCTCCTCAGTCCTTCCCCTTCCTATGTCTTTTACCCAAACAGATGATCCCCAAGTCCCTTCTCCAACCTTCTGGAATCTCCCACATCTTCTCTCGCTTTATACCCTTCCCTGGTGCTCAGTAAAAGCTCTTGTCACATCATCGCGCCCATCCTGTGACCTCCTTGTGGACCCAGATATTCTGCTGGTACTTACTCATATTCATGAAGATACTCTTCCTCCTCCTCCATCCATCCCCCCTCCCCCCACCGCCCACATTCTCCTAAATAATCAAATAGGAAATATCTTGAAAGAATCAAATGTTTTCTTGGTTTTCTAGAAGAAAGTAGACCCCAACTTTCTTCAAAGCATAAGAACTGAGCTGGATCAGAGCCCTCCCAGTTGGGAATATTCCTGGGCTCACTCCCTGCAGAGCTGGCTTCTCTCCTCAGAACTGCAGGCCTCTTATCTTTTCCATGAGTGCCTGGACCAGTCTGCTCAGGAATCTGAGCCTGGGGAGTGACCTGGACTGGGCTCTATGGTCATCACTGGAGCCCAGCAGGAATTGATGACTCACTCTGCTGTTAAGTGTGAGCTAGGTATTTCCTAGTTATTATTTTTGATCCTCACAACCACCCTGCCAGTTTCATGCCCATTTTATAGATGAGTTAATAGGGTGCCGAGAGGTGAAGTAACTTGTCCAGTTTCCTCAGATACTAACTGGCAGAGTCAGAATCAGGATCCAGACGTTAAAGCCCTTGTTCTTTCTACTGTTCCTTGATTCGGAGTCCAGGGTGGAAGGGGGTTGTGGAATCATCATGGAATGGACAGTGTATTAGTTTCCGGTGGCTGGTATGACAAATTGCCACAAACAGAGTGGTTTGCAACAGAAACGTACTCTCCCAGTGCAGGAGGCCAGAAGTCTGAAATCAAGGTGTCAGCAGGGCCACACCTCCTCCGAAGGCTGGAGGGGAGAATCCTTCCTTGCCTCTTTCAGCTCTTAGTGGCTTCAGGCGTTCCTGGGTGGGAGACAGCATCACCCTGACCTCTGCCTTCATGGGGGCCTCCCCTCTCCCTGTCTCTCCTTTGTGTGTTTCTTATGAAGACACTTCTCCTTGGATTTGGGGTCCACTTGGATAATCTGGGATGACGTTATCTGGAGATCTTTAACCTTATTCCACCTGCAGAGACCCTTTACCCAAATATGGCAGAATTCAGATGTTTGGGGAGGTGGACGTGTCTTTTGGGGGCCACCATTCAACCCACTACAGACGGCCATCCTCTGACGGGGAAAGCAGGAGTTCCCTTGTCTCTGGAGCTCCAATAGCAAGGTTGGGGCTAAGGAGAGTGGAAGTTTAAGGTACACAAGTTTCCACTGATTATAAGTAAGAACCTTCTGGTGAGTCAGAGTTAACTGAGATGGCCTGGGCCTCCTGTGGAGGTAGTGGTTTCCCGTCATTACAGGTGAACATTCAAGACAGATTTATCCTTTGGCATGGTGGGCACAGGGCATATAATACTTTAGAAGCCCTCGGACATGTTTTAATTTCTTTTAAAATCAGGAAAAAGGAAGTTTTGACTTGAAGAAAGTATTTTATTATGGAATTTTCATGTATTAGTCTCTATACCAATGGAGTGGTAAAATATGGCTTAAAATTTTATTTTATTTTAATTTTTAAAAGTTTTTAAATTTTAGTTCCAGTGTAAGTAATACACAATATTATATTCGTTTCAGGTGTACAACGTAGTGATTCCACAATTCCAAACGTTACCCAGTGCTCTTCACGACAATCGCACACCTAATCCCTATCACCTAGTTCACCCAACAACCCTCCCCCCACCATGGTAACCATCAGTTTGTTCTCTATAGTTAAGAGTCTGTTTCAAGCTGTGTCTCTCTCTTTCTTCTTTTTCCTTTTTTGTTGGTTTTGTTTCTTAAACTCCGTATATGAGTGAAATCATGTGATATTTGTCTTTCTCTGACTTATTTTGCTTAGTATTATACTCTCTAGCTTCATCCACATTATTGCAAATTGTAAGATTTCATTCTTTTATTTTTTAATGTTTATTTATTTTTGAGAGAGAGAGAGAGACAGAGTGAGAGCAGGAGAGGGGCAGACAGAGAGGGTGACAGAGGATCTGAAGCGGGCTCTGTGCTCACAGTAAGAGCCAGTTGTGGGGCTCAGACTCACAAACTATGAGATGGTGACCTGAGCTGAAGTCAGATGCTCAACGGACTGAGCTACGCAGGTGCCCCTCTTCTGCCCATTTTTAACTGAATTATTCATTTTTTGGGTGAGTTGTATGTGTTATTTATATATCTTGGATACTCTTTATCAAATACATCATTTGCAAACATCTTCTCCCATTCTGTAGGGTGTCTTTGACTTTCGTTGCTTGGTTCCTTTGGTGTGCAGAAGATTTTTATTTTGATTTAGTCCTGATAGTTTATTTTTGTTTTTATTTCCCTTGCCTCGGGAGACATATTTAGAAGAATATTGCTATAGCTGATGTCAGAGAATTTACTGCCTGTGCTTTCTCCTAGGATTTTTATGTTTTCAGGTCCCACACTTTGGTTTTTAATCCATTTTGAGTTTATTTTTGTGTATGGTATAAGAAAGTGGTCCAGTTTCATTCTTTAGCATGTAGCTGTCCAGTTTTTCCAACACCATTTGTTGAAGAGATTGTCTTTTTCCCATTGCGTATTCTTGCCTCTTTTATCAAAAATTAATTGACCATATAATCATGGGTTTGTTTCTGGGCTTCCTATCCTGTTCCACTGATCTAGGTGTCTACTTTTGTGCCCTTACCATACTGTTTTGATTTCTACAGCTTTGTAGTATACCTTGAAATCTGGAATTGTGATTCCTCCAGCTTTGTTTTTCTTTTTCAAGACTGTTTTGGCTCTTTGGGGTCTTCTGTGGTTCCATACAAATTTTAGGATTATTTGTTCTAGCTCTGTGAACAATGCTGTTGGTATTTTGATAGGGATTGCATTAAATGTGTAGCTTGCTTTGGGTAGTGTCAACATTTTAACAATATTTGTTCTTCCAGTCCATGAGCATGGTATGTCTACCCATTTGTTTGTGTCAAAAATGTGACTTTTAATATTTGTTTGGTGGAGGAAGGGGCCCATGAAATTCATCATGAGCCCCTGACTGGACTACAATATAGTGGAGAAGCAATGGGGAAGGAGACCCTGGGTGCTGGAAGGGGTCATTCCCTAGCACCTTCCTCCATCCTCTGGCACTTACTTACCTTGGTGTCTCACCACCCTGGAATGAGGATGCTCTGCCTCAGTGGATGGACGAAGCCTTCTTGCAAAGACGCCCACTCTGGATAACTTGGAGGACACTTGAGGGCGGGACCTCCAGGCAGCTTGTAACTGATGGCATCTGAACAGTACCCACATTTTGTGGGCATTTGTTAAAGGTTAAACCATAATAACAATGATGCATTAATCCCTTGGGAGAGAAGGGAAGGGGATCCCCATTTTCTGAGAACGTACACTCTTCAGGCACTTTACAGAGTTACTTTATTTTCACATTTTACAGATAAGAAAAGTGAAGTTCAGAGAGGTTAAGAAACTTGCTCATGATTTTAATCGTTAATAAGCTATGGACACAGGTCTATTGGAAGCCAGTTCAGTCTGATTCCCCAGCTGGGTATCTTGCCATTGCATGGTGCTGCCTCCGAATTCCTGGATAGCGTTTTGCAGAAGAGTGAGAAATCCAGTGACGGGGGGGAGGGGATGAGGAGGGTGGGACCAGAGTTGGAATGAAGGCTCTCATCCAGGATTTTTGGACTCTTGGGCCCTAGGGTGATTGGACTGGAAGGACAGACCGGGAGGTCAGCGTGCCCAGAGCCTTGATTCAGTCTGAAAGGGGGGAGAAGATGGCCCTGGGAGGGTGGTCTGCGGCTCCCCCTTGGCTTGTGCAGCACACGCTCTGTGGCCTGGGCTGTGGCATTCTGAGGGTGAATCGCAAGGAGGTGGACGTGATCTCCAACATTCCAGGACAAGATTCATCTGTTCCTTGGCCCTCTTGCAGCTGGTCACCCCAGCTAGCTTGGAGGCCCCTCAGGAGCAGGGAATAAGTCTTTCATTTTGCATACCCAAATTTATCATTTGCATGACTTTTGCCTCAGTGGGTACCACTTGTATTCCTATTTGCTGAAAATGAGCCTTGAAATTAACTTTACTTTCATAAAAGTGACTCCTGTCCTAAACAGTAATATTTATGAAATCATGGACTCAATTCACTCCTTCCACAAGTCTTGGCTGAATGCCTACAGGGTGGCTGGCTCTTCTAGATGCTGGGGAAATAGCAAAGAATAGGCAAGGTCTCTACCTTATGGAGAAGACGTCCACTGGAGAAGCTAGAGAATAAATACATAGGCAAGAGAATTTCAGATGCTGATAACATCTCTGAAGGAAATTGGCATGGTGACGTATCAGGTAAAATTTTTGATCCATGGTGAGGAAATGATTTTACAGTGAATCCAGCACACATTACAAACCCACACAGACCAGCACAAAAATGTCAAGAAATGATACTTGCCTTTATGACATGTGATGCGCTGTGGTATTTTTTCTTCTTTTCCATTTTATTTTTACCTGTGCTGTCTATGAGCCACTGAAGACTGAGGTTGGATTTGCAGTCTGCCATTTGAAAGCCACTGGATAGATGGGCGGATGCATGACATTACATTAGAAAGGGTGGCCAGAGAAGGGGCCTCTGAGGAAATGCAGCTTGAGAAGAGGCAACAGAGCTGAGAAGGAGGGAACTATGTGAAGATCTAGGGGGAGAGCACCCCTGGCAGAGGGAACAAGTGCAAAGACCCTGAGGTGGATTGAATTTAGTTTCTACGTGCTTATACCGTGCGTGGTATGTGTGTATTTTACATGGTCCATGTATTCTAGTACAGGTGAAAATAATTATACAAGAATTGACATAGTTTCCTCTGTGTACATTAGTTTCCTATTGCTTTAGTAGCCACAAATTTAGTAGCTTAAGACAATGCAGATTTACTCTCTTACGGTTATGGAGGTCAAAAGTCCAAAATGGAGTGAAACAGGGCTATGTTTCTTCTGGAGGCTCTAAGGGAGAATCTGTTTCCTTGCATTTTTCAGCTTCTAGAGGCTGCCCACGTTCTTTGTCTCAACGCCCCACATCACTCCAACCCCTGACTCTGACCCACCTGCCTCCCTCTCATAAGGACCTTTGTGGTTACATTGGGCCTGCCAGGAAAATCCAGGACAACTGGTTATGAAACGTAATCCCATCTACAAAGTCTCCTTTGCCATGTAAGGTACAGCATTCATAGGTTCTGGGAATTAGAACATGGACATCTTCGGGGGGGTGGGAGGGCCTTATTTAGCCCACCCACACCACGCCAAACCATCTTGTGTGGGCCATCAGTGGATTCCACTGCACAGCACTTTGTCCGATGTGCTACGGGCACCGGGAGCCTGATCATGTTTGCGGAATGGTTAAACACATGGGAAGACCCCCCCGCTTCCTCACTTCCTCCTGCCCCTCTACTCCTCTTTCCCTGTTCTTCTGGAAATAAATCCACTCACATGAGCCACCTGGGTAAGAGACAAATGGCCTGTGAGTGTCGACTTCGCAGGACTGGAAAAACTCCAGCCCGGTTCTGCTCCCGCTCTTGTGAGACTTCGTACCCAGGGGAGCATAGAGGGACTTTGGAGATCACAGGCTCAGCCCCCTCAGTTTGCAGAGGAGGAAAACATCCCAACCCCTTCCCTTCTATGGCTTCATTTGACGTTAATTGTAACTCACTTTTTTTTATTAAAACTTTTTTTAAATGTTTATTTATTTTTGAGAGACAAAGAGAGGGTGAATGGGGGAGGGGCAGAGAGAGAGGGAGACACAGAATCTGAAACAGACTCCAGGCTCTGAGCTGTCAGCACAGAGCCCAATGTGGGGCTAGAAGTCACGAACCACGAGATCAGGACCTGAGCCGAAGTTGGACGTTCAACTGACTGAGCCACCCAGGTGCCGGTGACTGTAACTCACTTTTATAGGATTGTTTTACCTTCAAAATACATGCTCCCCTTTTCTCATTTGGGTGCTTTAGTAAATGACAGGCATCAACCTTTCCATTTTACAGATGAGGAAACTGAGGCTCTGAAAGTCAGGGAGCAAAAGCACGCCTAGAACACAAGTGTTCTGACATCTCACCCCAAACTCCTTCCATTAAGCTTCCCAGCTTCCTTTTATTTTTAAGGGTCCCAAATATCTGCAATCCTAGAGTCCTTCTGAAAGGGCTTGCTAGAGCCCTGTTGTGTTTTGTCAAGTGCCAAGGAGCACAGAAGGAAAAGCTCCACAAAGACAAAATTTAGTTCAGCATATGGGGGAACATTCAGCATTGTCCAAACTAATCGGATTGGCTGCCTAGGGAGAAACAGGGAACCAATTCCTTGTCACTGGACGGGTCTGAGCAGAGCTTGGACTTGGAAATGGTTAACCCTATTTAGATAATCTTTGAGTTAAAGGTTTAGCCACAGGCTTTCAAGACTCTAAGACAGCAGACCCCCCCCCTTCGCCCCCCGCCTCCCCCCGGAACTCCCCAGTTCTCTCTCATCCATCTTGGCCGACTAACCATCAGGCTTCAGAGGAGGGGAAGGGAAGGGGATACAGAAAATGAATTTTACAGTGGGGGGGGGGTGGCTGGTGTAAATGAAAACCTCAAACAGGCAGCCCTCCCCCCATAGGAGATAACAATCGAATTATATACATTTTAAATGGCGTTCTTGGGTCTTAGCGATTTTCATATGAAAACTCAGCTTGGAGTCCTTGGCATCTGTTTCTCCTTTTAAGACAGAAACCAAGAGACTATTTACATATTCTTAGGGCTCTATCACCAATTAAATCTTTTCAGAACCTCAGTCCTCCCTGTCCCCCACCCCCACCCCCTACCAACTCTCTCCACATTTAGGATTAAATTTCTTGGCAGACGGTGGTTGCTGCTCTCTTTGGTGATTTATTTATTCAGTTGGATTACTTTTCATCTCTGGCCTGGGCATTTCAGGTCTCGGTGTCCACTTTCTGGTCATCGAGAAGTGACCCCGCTCGGGGAACCTCCCCGAGTTTGGCGGTGGGTCCATCCTGGCAACGCACGCATTCCTTGAGGCGCCCGGGAGGCGGCCTGTCTCCGTGTCATCCCTCGGCACCCCCCGCCCATCCCTCCCCCTTCCTGTGACAGAGCCTCCTCCTTGGGGATATGAGGGAGCACAGCTGGGTGACGTCAGGAGGAATGCACAGGGGCCCGCGCAGGGGCCCGGGAGGAGCAGAAGTACGATGTCACTGGGAGCAACTGGACGGCAGGCCTCCTCATCTGCCCCAGCGTCGCTCCGGTCCTGCAGAGAGGGAGGAGCCCGCTGAAATGTCCGAGGAAATTGTGTCTGGTGCAGGACATCCCACACCTCGTCCCTCTGGGGCTCCTGTTCCCAAGATACGGGCAAGAAGATGATTTGGGAGAACGGCGCTTTGATCCAGCCTCGGCTCCCCGCCCTGGCCCCCGCTCCTGGGCAACCTGTGACCTGGCGCAGGTCACACAACCTCTCTGAGTCTCCCACGAGGCGTCTAAAAATGGTCCTGCCTCTTGGGGCTTGGGGAATAAATGAATTGATATCTCTGGAGCCTCTGGCGCATAGTAGTGATGAAATAGCTGTCGGTCATCAGTAGTCAAGTTGTGGTCTTAGAACTCAAATGTAGAGGGACACGAAGGACACATTCAGTTGAACTCACCAGATCACTAAGTCCTGACTTTGTTTCTTGGCTATGTACCAGGTAAGGGGAGGAGATCAAGGGCAAGGGCAGAAGGGGTGACCTTGGACTTTAACCTCACAGAGCCTTTGTGGCTAAATCAGATGATTCCTCTCTAAAGTCAAGATGATATGCGTTTCAATATGATTGCTGAGTTTGGGAGAAGATAATGTATAGAAAGCTCGGGCCAGAGAGAGAATATTCCATACATGAGAGCTACTGTTGTTGTTTCTGTCAATGTAGTAATCTACTAGTAATCATTAACCATAAACCTTAAAATACTACAATATTTATAATACTAAGACCCAATTCCTGCACTCAAGGAGCACAGGGTCAAGTGGGTTGACGTCGGCTTATAAATAGGAAGCTCCGAGTGGCAATTGCTGACATAGGAGCCAGAGAACCTGGGTTGAGTCCCTCCTTGTCAGAGGCTGTGTGATCTTGGCTAAGTTACTTTACATCTCCCTGCCTCTGTTTTCTCATCTGTGGAATGTGGATAATAATAATACCTACCTTGAAGGGTGGGGGTAGGATGGAATGGATGGGGATTCGTAAAACTGATGTATGGTGCCTGCCCCATGGTTAGTGCTAGTGAAGTATGGGCTTCCATTCTCAGCAGCAGGCCATTAAGAGGGTGTGGGGCATGAGGGATGTCTTCTGAGGAGGGGGGACATTGATGTTGGGCTTTGAAGGTTAAGGAAAAAATTTCCAGGGGCGCCTGGGTGGCTCAGTCAGTTAAACGTCCGACTTCGGCTCAGGTCACGATCTCGCGGTTTGTGGGTTCGAGCCCCGTGTCAGGCTCTGTGCTGACAGCTCGGAGCCTGGAGCTTGCTTCGGATTCTGTGTCTCCCCCACCCCCGCCCCTCCTCCACTCACACTCAGTCTCTCTCAAAAATAAATGAACATTAAAAAAATTGTTTTAAATAAAAAAAGGGAAACGATTTCCAGGCATGGGTGGGAGGTGGGTGGGGCGTTGCAGGCAGAGGGAAGAGTTGGAGCCAGAAAGTGGAAAGGGGTGGTTAGACTAGAGCGGGAAAGATCTGGGCCAATGCGGGGTGTGTGAGAAAGGAGTGTGGGAGGACGGGCCGGGGAGAGAGTGCGGGGTCATCGGTGGAGGGTACCCTGAGGTAAGGGGCTGGACCCTCCTCTTGGAGGGGGCAGCAGATCTGGGGTTGGGAGAAGGCAGCTGTGCTGTGCTGTAGAGGACAGCTTGCAGCAGCCAGATCTCCATCCCTGCTGCTCTTTTGTGGTGGCGGGGGGTTGCTTTAAAAAGCACCAATGTTGGGGCGCCTGGGTGGTGTGGTTGGTTAAGTGTCAGGCTCTTGATCTTGGCTCAGGTTGTGATCTCACAGTTTGTGGGTTTGAGCCTGTCCTTGGGCTCTGCGCTGATGGTGCGGAGCCTGACTGGGACTCTGTCTCTCCTTCTCTCTGCCCGCCCCCTGCTGTGCGTGCTCTCTCTCTCTCTCTCTCTCTCTCTCTCAAAACAAATAAATAAAACTTAAAAAAAAGAAAAGAAAGAAAAGAAAAGAAAAGAAAAGAAAAGAAAAAAGAAAAGCAAAGCACCAGTGTCAAGGTTCTGCTCCTGGTCAAGTAAATAAGAAGGGATGGGACTCAGGCAGAATCCAGTTGTTCAGCTCAGGTTGGGGGACCCCTGTAACAGAGGAAGAGAGGCCGGAGGCTGCAACAATATCTTTTTTTTTTTTTTAAATGTTTATTTACTTTTGAGAGAGAGAGAAACAGAGTAAGAGTGGGGAAGGGGCAGAGAGGGAAGGAGACATAGAATCGGAAGCAGGCTCCAAGCTCTGAGTTGTCAGCACAGAGCCCGATGCAGGGCTTGAACTCACGGACCTCAAACTCACAGACTGTGAGATCATGACCTGAGCCAAAGTCAGATGCTTAACTGACTGGGCCACCCAGGCGCCCCTGCACCAATGTCTTAATACAATTCAGAGGTGATACAGCCTCAACCGGAATAGCAGGGTAGTGGGAGACACAGAGACAGAGATAGGGGTACAGAGGGTGGTGGTGGTGGCTGGGGATGTACCTGTCTTCCCCTGGGAGCCATCGGCCTCATTTCTGGAGCTTGGGATCCCACACTGATTCAGGGGGCAAGAGATTTGCTGTCATGATCTGGCAATTCTGGGCATGTGCGTTTTGACAAGCAATCGGGAGTGTGAGCTAAGCCAGGAAGGATTCCCGAACTCTCCCTCAATTCATGAGGTTGTAACTCCATCCTCCTTCTCTGTAGATAGTGTTAATTCACCGGACTTTCTCCCTGGGGCAGGTTCTGATGTCATGGCTTAGTTGTCGTGGTGGGGTGGGCCGGGCCTGGGCGGGTGCCTGCGCAGAGGCAAGCTCGCCAGCCTTTGAAATCAGAGCTGATTGTTTTCAATAATGTCAAACTTTAAAATTCATTTCTCATGTTGGTGCTTTGGCAAACATTTCTCAGGCAGGGCAGGTGGTCTGCTTTTGGGCCCTTGGGGTTGGATGGCCCAGCCCTAGAGCACTGGCCTAATCCCCTTTCACTTTCAAGGCCCCCAGACGCCCGCCATTCTCATGAGGTCATGGCTCGGAGGCTCCCTTCCCGAATAACCCCTGCCCCCCCATCCCCCAAGTCACTCTTGTTATGGCTAATAAGCCAGAGCCTCGCTCTGCCAGGGGCCATGCTGTGGGTCTGCTGTTGCCACCCTCCTGCGGGGTCCAGGGTGTTGTCTCTTCCCCTTCCAGCTTGTCTCAAGGCTCTTGCCTTTAATCCTTCACAGAGATGGTTCTGGGTGCACAGACATGCTTGATGACTAGCAAAAAAGGGAACCCCACATAGAAATATCTACTGAGGGCAAATGAAATGTGGCATAAGCACTGGACAGGAAAGGCAGAGTCTTCCTTCTGGGTTGGTCACTCTTTCACATGGGCCTATCACCTCTTGTCTTTGGGCCTCAGTGTCTCTATCCGTAAATTATGAAACCAGTTGGCCTCCATGATTCTGGTCTGCTCTATTGTGTTATAGAGTCTTGAGGATGAGTTTTTAGCAACTGGTTGGATCTAGACCTTAAGGGGTAAGCCTTTATGGGATGCTTCTAGAGGTATGATATAGGGAGGACCCTGGCTTCTTGGGAAAACATTCAAGGATCACCCACCTAAAGAACGAGGGAGAGAAAGGGAACAATATCTAGTGTCTACCAAGTACTGTTTGAGATGTCGACATTTCTGACATGTTGACTCCTTGTACCAGCCCTGTGAGGCAGGGCTTAGATGCCCTGTGATATAGATGGAGAAATTGAGGCTAGGAGAGGAAAGAAGCTTTCTTGAGGGAAAGAAATGAGATATGAGCCAATTCCATCCAACTCTGAATAGTAATAGCAGCAGTAGCAAGAACAACTTGCAGGTGCTAAGGGTTTACTATGTTTCAGGCTCCGTCCTAATTATCCTATTTGTGTGGCATCACAACCCAATGAAGTGGGTACTATTAGGATCACCTTTTATAGAACAAGAATCCAAGGGTCTGAGAGGATCCTTATTCAAAACAGAGCGGCTGGTTTGTGGTAGGGCTGGGATTCAGATCCCAGCCTTCCTAACTCTAGAAACTGTGGGAAAAGAGTAATTATAGTCTGAGGCCACAGGAAGAAGTTAACTGGAAAGTGTCCGAGTGTCCGGACATGACATGACAACCATGTCTCTGCTCAAGGGGAAGCCAAGTAAGTGGCTGATGTATTTTGTGCCCTGTCCCCTATCCCAAGCCTTCAGCCCCACGGGATCTACCAGAGGTGGAAATCGATGGAATCAGAGTCCATCTTGGAGAAAGTGGAGGAGTTGGCTCAGTCAGATTTCCTCCTTGGGGAATTTGACCTCGGAAATAGTGAGACAATGAGGCAGGTGGGACAGGAGGTTGGAGCTGTCAGCCTGTGACATACAGAGAAGGTGGCAAAGTGCACAGAGGCCACTGGAAGGAGAAGAGGCACACAGAATGGAAGGAGAGGGCAGGCCAGCTGGGAGCTGGAGAACAGCTTGTGCCTATGGGACTACCCACCCCTGTGAGAGCTGGACAGGGCTCTCTAAGGAGGACAAAGCCACAGTTCTGGCAAGTACTCTGGCTTTGTCCTGATGGATGTACTGCTGGATGGTTTCTCCTCCCCAGTCCTGTGAAGCCCATCCTCGCACCTCAATAAGACCCCTCTGTCCCCACTGACGTCCTTCCAGCACCCACTTCTCCTACACCCACCCCTTGCAATCCTAGTGTTTAAGAGATTTTATGATCTTGCAGCCAAAGAAGTTTGCCTGAAACACACACCAGCGTTGTTGTGGAGTCCAGGAAGAGTAAATTAAGTCTTCATTTCGTTATTATTATTATTTTTTTACCTGCTCTGCTCCATGATATTGAGGTGAATTACAACTCCTTCCCACAAACAACTCTCAAACACAAACATATATATGTTATATATAAAAATACATAAATATAAAAAATATATATGGACTGATATAAATACATAAGTATATATGAAGTATATATAAAATATTTATAAACATATTAAATGAATAAATAAATAAATAAATAAATAAGGCATGTGCCGGGCACATAATAGGTACTCAATAATTAATATATATGCTTAATAAATTATATCATAATCTTTCATTTTATTTCCACAGCTACCCTAAGAGACAGGTGGTAATTAACCCCACCCGGAGATTTAGGCTCATGGAGTTTAAGTGACTTGGCCAAAGGTCCTGTGGCTCGTAGGAAAGATGCAAAATCAGTTCTGAGCATTTTCAGTGGCTAATGCAAAAATGGAGACATGGTTGATTGCCTGGCGTATCAGCCAGGGCGCCAAGAGAGGTGCCGCTAGAAGTCTCTTGAACCTTGGCTTGGTGTCACTGGCAGTGCGGAATCCTTCCCGTGAGTTTGCGGTGTGAGCGGTGGCCTCTCTCTCTCTGTTGTTCCTTCCTCATTCTCTCTTTCCTTGATTCCTGAGGGCACATTAAAGAAAAACAAATAACCAAACTTATGGGCCACCTTGTGTTTTCTGTTTTAAAGAAAATAGCTCTCAGGGGAGCATGGGTGGCTCAGTTGGTTGGGCCTCTCTGCGTGGGGCTCTGGGCTGACAGTTCGGAGCCTGGAGCCTGCTTCAGATTCTGTGTCTCCTTCTCTCTCTGCCCCTCCCCCGCTCACGCTCTGTCTCTCTCTCTCTCTCTCTAAAATAAAAAAAACATTAAAAAATAGCCCTATTATAGTCCATGAGAGGATAAACAGTGAATTCTCAGGACTTAGATCACCTACTTAAAAAGAAGATGCTAATAAGTGAAAAAACGCTGATTTTAGCAATGGAATGATCGATCACTCTTGGCATTTTTGAGAAGCAGCACTCATCGATGATGGCCTTTTACTATTCATCCTGAAATTCCATCGTGGGCCAATGAAATTCAAGTGCATGGGCAACGTGGGCCTGCCGGTGGGTTGCTCATCATGGCTCTACATACCTCGGGTGGAATTCACTTAGTGACTGGGCGCTGAGTCCCGGGAGCACCCACCCAAGCCAGCTGTTTGGAAAGTGAGAAACACGCCTCTCTACCGACCATCGGCGGCCTCATTCCCTTTTCCAACTAACTGAGCAGATTCTGACTTTTCAGTGTGCCTGACCTCCCAGCGCATGACCACGAGTGCTTTGGAGACCACTGTGGACAGATGCCAGGGGCCCGGGCTCTAGCCTGGTGGCTGCTCTGCTCCTCCAACCTGTGCTTGGCGTCTGAGCCCCAGCTCTGGACTCCAGTCTCTGTCTCCTCTGGCCCTTCTCCTCCTGCTGGCAGCCTGTTCCTCCCCTCTGGCTCCCTGATTGGCGCCTGGCCTGGAGCACTGCCTTGATCTTACCGTCACTTGTGGCTTCTGATAAGAGATGTTCTTCCGCCAGATACAGGCCCAGCCAGGGTGTCACTGGAGCAGGGATTTGGGACTTGGGCTGCAGAGTCCAGGAGTGTCAGATTCTAATGCCAATCTACCACTGGTTAGCTCTGTGACCTTAGGAAGCCACACCACCTTTCTGAGCCTCAGTTTCCTTATCTATAAAATGCAGGTGATGAGCTCTGCCCCTGGGAGTGTTAAGAAGGTTAAACAAGGGAGAGTTAGCACAAGGTTGGCTTAGGAAGCACAGCACTTGATGAGTGGTTGGTCTGTTTGACGATGGGAGGTTTCGATTGCATCTGCATATGGGGTGCTAGGAGTAATACAGGAAAACCAGGTTTCTCCAGCACCATACATTGTCAGTGCTTGTTTTCAAAGGTCCTGCCTTATAATAATCATTCTGAGGCATTACAACACTTCCGATTTGCAGACGAGGAAACTGAGGCATAGAAGGAGGAAATGAGGACATTCCCCCCCCCCCACCCCCCCATCCTAGCCAGCCAGTGGGGAAGCCTGGATTCGAATCCAGGTCTCCTGACTCCCGATTCCGGAAAGCAGCACAGGCGGAGGCTTTGATCTCCGAAGCTGCTGTCCAACAATGTGCCCGGGGAAGGGAAGCGGGAGGAGAGGCTCTGCTCCCCGGCAGCCCCTCCTCCCCGAGTGCAGGCTGGCTGCCGGCAGGAGGAATTCAAGCTGCCGGCTTGTGCTCATGCTTGAGGAATGTCTTGAGAAGTCGTGCCTAAGCCCTCTGTATCTGACTCATCATCTCCCCGTCTCCAGGAGTGTCAGAGAAGAGCTCCCTTAATCCCTCCTGTCCTCGGTCCCAGGCTTTCATTTGTCAAACTAAAAATATTCCCTCCGGGAACCTCCTCTTGCCAGGGGCTGAAGGAGGTATAAGGGGAATGGCGTTTTAATGTCACTTCCTGACAGCGCCTCCTTATTGTTCCTCAGCCAGGGAAACAGAGACGGGGCAGCAGGAGCCAGGGGCCTCCGTCATTCTTGGGCCAAGGCCAGCGCCTTCACCTTTCTCCTGTAGGCTGGCTTCTTTTTTTGCCTCGCTCGGGGCTGCAGACAACAGCGTTATCAGCCTGACCCTCAGCCCAGTGCCTCCACCGGGTGAGGACTCTGGAGCAACAAGTTCATTTCCTCCACAGCCCAAGGGGAGGGTGGGCTGGCAGGGTCGGTACTTGTCTGCAAGGCTAGTCTACCTGTAGATGAAGAGCTTCAAGGTAAAGGGGGAAAAAAATGGCCCTGGCGCCCTAGATAAAAAGGACACAACTGGAACTCTCCAAGTGGGACAGTGACAATGATGGAAAGTCATCAAGATTTGTCCCCTTTCTCTCTTTCCTTTCTGCATTCTGTCCCTCCTGACAGCCTCTTGGTCCTCAGGGCTGCTCCTGAGTCCAGGACCTTGATTTGGCTCTAAACCTTGGTTCATCATCATGGAGGCACTGCCACCTGGGCCCCACCAGGGTGCCAACAGAGCATAGTGAACCCTAAGAAGCATGGACTTGGGTCCAAGCTTGGGTTTAAACTCTGGCTCCGCCCACCATCTAACTCTGTGAGCTTGAGTCAGGTACCTTATCTCTGAGGCTCAGTTTCCTCATCTATACTAGGGGATAATCACGTCCATTGTACTGGACTATTGTGAAGGTTAATAAGATAGTGTACGTAATCTGACCTTGTAAGTAGAGAAAGCTTTCTCTCTCTCTCTCCTCTCTCTCCCTCCCTCATTATCATGTGAGAAAACAATAAAAAGGCAGCCTCTGCAAACCAGGAAGAGAGTCCTCACCAGAAATAACCCTGTGGATACCTTGGTCTTGGACTTCCCATCCTCCCCAACTAGGAGGAAATACTATGGTGTCCAAGAACAGTGAAGCAGTCTGAGCTGACGAAAAAGCTGTGAGGGGGGACCATCTGGGAGGGGTCACGGAGGCAGATCCCACGGTCCAGGTGAGCCCTTGATCAGGTGTACTGAGCTAAAGAGCAGTGATGGGGTTCCTGCTGGCAGAGAGAGAAGGCACGCCCATCCAGACCTTGCAGTTAGGAACCAACTGAAACACTGCCATTAGAAGAAACAACTCCAGGGGCGCCTGGGTGGCGCAGTCGGTTAAGCGTCCGACTTCAGCCAGGTCACGATCTCGCGGTCTGTGAGTTCGAGCCCCGCGTCAGGCTCTGGGCTGATGGCTCGGAGCCTGGAGCCTGTTTCCGATTCTGTGTCTCCCTCTCTCTCTGCCCCTCCCCCGTTCATGCTCTGTCTCTCTCTGTCCCAAAAATAAATAAAAAACGTTGAAAAAAAAAAATTAGAAAAAAAAAAAAAAAAAAAGAAGAAACAACTCCACTTCCTACCATGAATGGTGGTTAACCCAGGCTCTGGAGTCAGACAAGTTGACTTTGAACCTGAACTCTGCTGCGTGCCAGCTCTGTGACTGTAGAAAAGTTAACTGACCTCTCTAGTCTCATTCCCTTGCCTGTCAAATGAGTCATTGCTGCCACCTCCCAGCTGTGTAAGCATGTATCCATGGTGCACAGTCCAGCGCTTCCCATGTAGTAGGCACTTGATGCCTGTTGGCTGCTGCTAGTAATCATGTCATATATAATTACTAATAATTTTGCTCCTAGGATTTGCGTCACTGCTTGAGCCAAAAGGAAGGCCCTGCTTCTATTGTTATTTGAATCGAAACTGACTGTAGCCCCTGCGTCTCCATTGGAGGGATGGCATTCTCTCTTTCCTGTGTCTACCTTCCCACAATAAGCTGGGATTCCCGAAATGCTTACTTGCAGCATCCCCAGCCCCACTGGGGATCTCTGGGGTGCAGGTGCACCTCCTGGAGGTGGCGAAGGCCCGGGCCTCCCTAAATCCACCTGGGCCAAATGAGGGGCTGGAGAAACTTGTCTTCCCTTGTCAGGGTCAGCTCTCACTCTCGCTGTGGTC
The DNA here is from genome assembly GCF_018350215.1 of Panthera leo. Taxonomy (NCBI): domain Eukaryota; kingdom Metazoa; phylum Chordata; class Mammalia; order Carnivora; family Felidae; genus Panthera; species Panthera leo. Next base: position 29,676,103 of record NC_056692.1, read on the forward strand.
ACGACCCTGCTGTCCCATTGGAGAACTCCTTCTTGGTCGGCCCTCCATGTCTTTTCTGTTTAGATGACCTCATCGTACCATCTCAGTGCTTCAGAGGTTTGCATAACTTTGAGCCCAAAAAGCCCCACCAATCTCCATCTGGATCTGCTTGTCCCCTGCGTAGATCTGCCCATCCCTTCACCAGAATACTTGAGTTGCACAAAGGATATTGGGCGGGTGGCCTGGGACAAGCCTCCAAAACTCCCACCTCTGTGACAATGAAGTGCCTGCTTGCTTTACATATCTTTATGCCAGTGGGACTGTGCAAGCCGTCCTTTTTACAACAAGGAGATCTGCTCCAAAAACAATGATAATTTCACATTTAATTGCATCTGAGGTGTTGCAGATTGTAAAAGAAAGATTAGTCAGTGTATCATCGAGAAAGAAAAAATGCTTCCAATCACTTATGACACACCATCCTCTGAAAGACACATCATGATTTCATGCAGATGTAACAGAGATGTTAAAAATGTGGAATCACATGCATTTCAGAATCAGTCACAGTATTAAAATATTAGCTAATATTTCTTGAGGAATTTACCATGTGCTTGGTGCTTGTTCTAAGAGTTTTAAATGAATTGATTTAAATACTCAAAATGGCCCTATGAAGTAGAGGCTATCTTAATAATCCCACTTTACAGATGAGAAAAGTGAGGCATACGCTGGTTATGTAGCTTAATGGCACACAGTTAGGGAGTAGCCAGATTCAAGCTTAGGCAGAGGAATGTCCCTCTTACCAGACATAAAGGGACAGCAACTTTAACATAGGAACTTTGTTTCTCTGTCTCTCTCTTCCTCTCTCTCTCTCGCTCTCTCTCTCTCTCTCACACACACACACACACACACACAGACACCGGATTTGAAAGTCTTTACTGGTTCCTTTAGTGCCACGAGAATACCAACTTACGTTGAAGATCAAGAAATTGGGGTTGGGATGATCCAGAAAGCCCTCTTCAGAAGGGAGTTTTGGTGTTCGAGCCCCTGGGGAGGAGAGGTAGTCATCCACCATGCACACAGGTTGCCCGGGAGATCTTACTTGAAAAATTTTTTTAATGTTTATTTTTGAGAGCAAGAGAGACAGAGCACGAGTGGGGGAGGGACAGAGAGAGGGAGAAACACAGAATCCGAAGCAGGCTCCAGGCTCTGAGCTGAGCACAGAGCCCGACATGGGGCTCGAACTCACAGACCGTGAGATCATGACCTGAGCTGAAGTCTGATGCTCAACCAACTGAGCCACCCAGATGCCCCAGAGATCTTATTTAAAAAAGAGCTCTTCTTCCTGGCTCTTTCCAGTGGCCGTTCCTGAGACTGGGATCCACCTCCCCTCCACAGCCTGGCTTTCTCACGATGATATTAGTAACATGGCCTCTCAGACCATTTTGGAACGGTCTGAGCTGCTAGCAACAGGAAACCCAATTAAAAAAAAAAACGCAACTTCACGGGGCGCCTGGATGATTCAGTCAGTTAGGCGTCTGACTTGGGCTCAGGTCATGACCCCACGGTTGGTGGGCTGGGGCCGGCATCGGCCTCCACGCTGGCGGTGTGGAGACTGCTTGGGATTCTCTCTTTCCCTCTCTCTCTGCCCCTCCCACACTGCTTTCTCTCTTTCTCTCAAAATAAGCTAACTAAATAAATAAACAAGTAAATAAATAAAACCAACAAAACCAAAAAACAACAGAAAACCCCAACTTCACCAAATAGGGTTTTTTGGTATTTTTCAGTCTGGCCCAGTGAGTGTCCAGAGGTCAGTGGCCCAGCTCAGGGGGAGGGGGGGGAGGGGGGGGTGGGGGGGGTGGCTCATGCTGGCAACTGCTGGCCTCTTCTTTCAGTCCTGCCATCTTAGCTTCTGGACGCGTTGCCTTATGGTTTTCAAAGTGTCTACACCGCCTCCAGGCACATTTATTCACGTGCTGGTAAGAAGGGGGAGGGGGCTCTGTTTTTTTTTTTCTTTGGGAAAGCAAGTCCTCCCCAGGAGAGTTCTTGCAGCTACTAAACCAGAATTGGGTCACATATCTGTACCCTCAGGCCCTTCTGTGGCCCAGGGGAATGAGCTGACCTTGGCTGGTTTCCACCTGTAATGATGTATCCCCTGGGACTGGGGAAGGTCTTCCCCTCCCCAAGATCAAGGGAACCCTGACAACTTCCTGAACAAGAACAAAAGTGGAAAGTAAGCGTGGCGGTTGGGTAAGCCGCTGGCAGTGTCTGTCCCTGTCTCCTTGCCCCTTACTCTTCTTCCCTAACAGTCTCTGCCTCACCCCACCCCCTTCTCCACTTGCTTAGGCCGGGGCAGAGAGGGTGGGGGGAAGAAGCTGCAGTCCTATCGCCCCAGAGCCCTGGAATGTGAGGACTGGTGAAGGGAGGGGCCCCCTCTCTGGGCTCCCGGGCGCATCCCGGAGCTTACCACGTGCCTGACGCATTGTAGGCGCTCAGTAAATGCCGGAGTGAATGGATGAATGAATCCTGGCCACGAGCCCATGTGCCTTGGCCACTCTCTCAGGAATCAACACGGGAAGATCGGGCCTCCTGCCGCCGCTGGCCCCTGCAGGCGGGGGGTGCGTGAGCGCGCGAGTGTGTGCGTGCGTGCACACTTACAGCTCCTCCCTGCCTCAGATTGAATTACTTAGAAACAGGCCTGCGCCAACCTGGCAGAGGCTGCGTTTAACACGACGGTTCCCACAATTTCCCAAATTCTCTGGATTCGGCAAAATCCAAAAATAAAACAAAGCCCCCACCCCGCCCCCACCATCTCCGGCTCAGTGTGTCTCTGGAGCCCCGTGCTCTGCTCCAGCAATGGGTTCCGGGCGTTTGGGATGGATCTCCAGAGCCCCCTAATCTGCCTTTCCTCCCAGCACGTGCTCCAGCCCCGGGACACGGCCTTCCTCCTGGCCTCTCCCTGGAGCTCAGTGTGCAGGCCTGGGTGTCAGAACTCCCCGGGGGCTCAGGCCTCTGTTCTGCATGGGCGCGCTCCCATTCTGTGTTCTGGGTGTCTCCCTCCAGGACATCTGTTGCTGTAACTCTTTTGACAAAGGAGTTGAGAGCATTTTCCCTCTTCAAGAATCCAGTTGACCCCAAGATGGATGCTACTAAAACGTCCCCAGCCTCTGGACTCTTAGGAAGCAGTATGTGGTTGGCTAACTTCATGTAACTTGATTCTTAGACACCAGGATGTACAAGCTATTATCACCATTTTCTCACACGTGTCTAGGATTTCATGCAAATAAATTAGTGAGTTCCTGTCTGTCAAATTAGGGGGTTACAGTAGACTCTTTCTGAGGCTTCTTCTAATGTTGACCAGGTAGAATAGCAAATGTATTGTTTTTAGTACAACTGATGGAACTGAGGCCCAGAGAGGTCAAGGAAAAGGCTCGAGATCACACAGCAAGTGAGTAGCAGAACTAAAGCCTGAACTGAATCACCACTGGGTGAGTTTCCCATGACACGATCCTGCCTTTCATGTCAGTTTCCCCATGAATGCCCAGTGGATCTAGGCACAGAACTGTCTCTCTCCAGGAAGCTTCCACCCCTCTCCCAGCCCCTAAAATGTTAGCCAGGCAGGGTATGGTCTCCAGCCAATGTTGCGGTGACAGAAGTCATGTGGATGATCCCTGATGACAAACAGCATCTGGAACTTGGAGCCTGGCATAGGCAATGGCTTGGAACTCCCTCCTCATCCCCCCACCTTCCCAGCCCATGCCTCCTCTGTGTTAATTAAAGCAATGCCTTTCTCAATGCCTGGTGTTCTCAGATGTGTGAGCAAACACCAAGGAGAGTGAGGACTCTACTGCTAAGGAAGGAAAGGGCCAAAGACTGGGAATTGAGAGAACAGGGTTCAAGGCCTGGCATGGCCACTTGCTAGAAGGGCAGGGGGGCGGGGGTCGGGGGGTGGCGGTGGTTCTCACATCTCTTAATCTTTCTTAAGAACAATCTGGGCGGGGGGGTATTACTGGACTAAATGGCTTTCAGGATCCCTTCTATCCCTAATTTGCTACAGTATGTATTTGTGATGGCATTTGATGTAGAAATGGCACAGATGCTCCTGGAATCAGGAGCAGAACATTTTATATGCTGCTTGTTTCATGTAGTTTGGAAACTTGGAAACACAGAGAGAGTCCATGAGGTGCAATCTGGGTGTAAGAACTACAGCAGCAGCGTTAGAGTGGCCGCTAGGAGAACTAGCAGTTAGAGCACTTGCAACGCGTCCAGCAACGTGCAACAGGCTCGCCAGAACAGCGCGCTTAACTGCTGCGGATGTTGCCGCCACTTTCCCCACTGGTAGCCAATGTGTCTCTTCAGGCTGTTCACCATGTAATTGCCGAGAACTTTTCAAAGTGTGGTCTGAGACCAAGTGCCTCAGAGTCTACTGGAGCTCTTATTAAAACAGGTTTGATTTCTCCTTCCTTCCTCCCTCCCTCTTTTCTTTCCTTCCTTCCTCCCTCCCTCCCTTCCTCTTTCTTTCTTTCTTCTTTTCTCTCTTTATTCTTTCTTTCTTTCTTTCTTTCTTTCTTTCTTTCTTTCTTTCTTTTCTCTCTTCTTTCTTTCTTTCTTTCTTTCTTTCTTTCTTTCTTTCTTCCTAAAGAGAGAAAGCAAGCAAGCATGAGCAGGGGAAGGGCAGAGGGAGAGAGAGAGAGAGAGAGATCCCTAAGCAGGCTTCACGTCCAGCGACAAACCTGAAGCGGGGCTACATCTCGTGATCATGGGCTCATGACCTGAGCTGCAATCAAGAGTCAGACACTCGACCGACTGAGCCACCCAGGTGCCCCAAAACCGCAGATTTCTAAACCTCTCTCCTCCTGACCTCCTGAAGCTGATTCTCTGGGGAGTGTAACGTGGTAACGTATAATATCAAATTCTCCAGTGAATCTTATGCCCATTAAAGTTGGAGAAGCACTCAACTAGGGAACGAATAGGTCTTTCATCAAATGGACTTTTTTCCACGAACATAGGAGATTCAAGATGTGGTGAAAGGGTCCAGCAGGGAGCTAAATATTATTATTATTATTACCTTCCTGAGATACCTATGAAATAGAAATACTTTGTGGTAGTTTTCTGGATATGGGCTTTATTTGTACTTTAACACGAGGTAAAGCCTAGTGTTTCAGTTTGCCATTGCTAGGTTACGCTGCACCCCCAAATATCGGTGGTTTGAAATAATGAAGATTTATTTCTATCGCATACTATGTGTCCAGTGTGGATCCGCAGGGGGAGAGGTGAGGGACTGTCCTTCTTACTTATTATCTCACAGTCTCCTTGGGTGAGGAATTCAGGAGTGACGTAGCTGGGTGATTCTGGCTCCGGGAGAATCTGAAGGATTGTCTGAGGGATGGACTGGGGCTGGGGTATCACTGCCGAAATGGCCCGTTCACGCGGGTGTTGGCAGGAGGCCATCTATCGTGTGGGCATCTGGACTGGTTTCCTGAGTGTCCATGACATCTGGTCTGGCTTTTCTCAAGGTGAAGGATCTAAAGGGGGATGAGCAAGCAGGTGCCTTTCATGACCTAGTATTCAAAATTGTTTACCATCCCTTCTACTGCTTTCTTCTGTTCCTCAAAGTTGTGTCACTAAGTGTAAGTCCAGCTTACACTCAACGGGAGGGACGTGAGTTCCCACCTCTCGAGGGGGAAGAGTATGAAAGAACCTGTGGACATTTGAAAAATGGCACAGTTCACCCTCTGGCCGCCAACTATTTATATTCTTCCCACATGCAAAATATACTCACTCCTGCCCCAGGCCCCTGAGGTATATCATTTAGAGCATCAGTTTGAATTCCAGAATTGTGCCATCTAAACTTGGAGCTGATGAGGATCCTTGGGTGTAATTCCTTAAATTCAGCTCCCTAAGTGTAATTCCTCTCAAATATAAAGACCCGTGAATACACACACTCAGCATATAATGATGGGACAAGCAACGGATAGCCACTCTAGACACTTCTGTCCCAAACTGGGGGGCAGTGGGAGGCACAAAGGACTCACCGGTCCATGGAAAGTCTGCAGTACCGCTGGACAAATGTTGGAAGTTCTTTGACTAAGACTCGGTCTTCCTTCTGACTGGGAATACTTCTCCATGGCTCTTTGCCCTTCCCTCTGGGGTCTTGGCTCTTCCTCTGAGTCATCCTTCCTTTTCCATGAAAGGTAGTCTTGTTTGCAGCTGTGTAGTTTTCTCAGCCTGTTTCCTGCCAGAAGCTGGGGGGGAGGGGTGCGGGGAGAGGTTCACAGGTCAGTTTCACTTTGCAGTGTTTCTGTCCCTTTCAGTCCAAGCTGGCTGTATTTTTACAAATATAATTTTTAAAAACACTCCTGTGAACTGTGAACAATATTGAACATTTTTGAAACTCCTGTGAACAATATTGGGTTCACTCCATTAGACAAAGGCCGTACCCAGAAATTTCTTTGAGATAAGCCGCGTGTTTCTGCCGAAACGGCCAAGGCAACATCCTTAAGCTTTTTGGAAGCTCTTTTGTTTAATTCAGAGTATCTGCGAGGCACACGCTTATGCTTCTTAGGGGGATTTCTGCTGGACGGAACAGCCCTCTGGCTACCACCTTAGAGATTCTGAGGTCTTTACAGCGGGCTTTATTGCCACTCCCTTGGCTTCTTCTTCATGTTTTCCTTGCAGTTCCCTGGAGTTGATCGTTGTAGGGAAGACATTTCTTTCTTTTTTAAAATTTTTATTTATTTTTGAAAAAGAGAGAGACAGAGCATGAGCAGGGGAGGGGCAGAGAGAGAAAGAGGAGACACAGGATCCGAAGCAGGCTCCAGGCTCCGAGCTGTCAGCACAGAGCCCGACGCAGGGCTCTGACTCACGAACCTCGAGATCATGACGTGAGCCGAAGGCGGACACTTAACCGACTGAATCACCCAGGCACCCCTAGACATTTCTTAATTTTAGCATTGTTTGCCATCTGAGGGGCTGAGGCATTTCTGGACTATCAAGCCTTGCCTCTTTCAATGCTTAGTGGCTTTTCCTTGAGCCTATTTGGCTGCTCCCACATTTTATTATAAGCAACAAGAAGAAACCAGGGGGCCCCTTAACACACGGCTTAGAAATCTCCTCAGCTAGGTCCAGTCCATTAGGTACATTTTCTTTTCACATAACCGCAGGTGACAGGGTTGCTAAACTTTCTATGTCTGTATCACGAGGATCCCCCTGCTCCTCCACCTTCCAGGACGACTTTCTTCACGCTCCTGTGTGCCCTTGCCCGCAGCCTCCTCACAGGTCATCAGGCATCTGCAAACAGTTTTGTCAAAGTTCTTCAAGCTTTCACTAAAACTCACCTCAGAATCCTCCCAACCTTCTGCTTACTGCTTGATTCTAAAGCCTCTCCTGCATTTTTATTATGGCAACGTCTCACTTCTGGTACTAAAATCTGTATTAGTTATCTTTGGCTGCATAAAGAATTACCCCAAAACCTCACCGTTTAAAACAACATTTTTATCTCACCAGTTACTAAGGGCCAGGGATCGGGAAATGGTTTGGCTTGATGGGTCTGGCCCATCAAGGGTCTGGCCCCTTGAGAGATGTCTGGGGGTCTCCCCGGGCTAGAGGAACCACTTCCAAGATGGCTCATTCACATAGAGGTTGGTTGGAGGCATCAGTTCCTCACCACATGGACTTCTCTACAGATTTTCTAAAATGTCCTCATAACATGGCAGCTGGCTTCCCCTGGATTCGGGGATTCAGAGAGAGAGCAGAGAGGAAACGGCAGTGCCTTAGAAGGGGCATGCCATACTTCTGCCATATTAGTCCACAGACCAACTCTGATACCGTGTGGGAAGGGACTACTCGCAAGTGTGAATACCAGGAAGTGAGGATCGTTGGGAGCCATCTTGAAGCTGGCTGCCATATTACCTCCGTTGAATCATCTCTCTGGGCATGCAAAATACTGCTATGTTTTGCACTATGAGAAGGGGAGGGACATCAACTTTTGTTAGGCTTTGTGACAGAAGCCCCAATTTTGTACACAATTTCCAGCAATATTAGTTTTTTTAAAAATTTTTACTCAATCTGTCCTTTCCTGAGATCTACGCATGAGACTATGAGGGAGGCTGGCCTGGGGACACATCCAAGAGGCAGATGCTTATGCTAGTCAGAACTACCCTTCCTCTGAACATGAGGATTTGTTTAGGCTCTGCTCCTCTGCCCAACTCTCTGTTCTCTTAGGGTGAGTTGTTTCTTAGGAGTCCCCCTCAGCTTCTCATGTAAATAAGTAAACTCTTGGTGGGACTCCAGAACATCTTGGAGATGTTTCTGAGTCCCTAGCTAACACATATAGCCTAGGCTTAGACTGGACTTTACTAAAAAAGTCAAGAATCAGGATAGTGTTAAGGTGACCTAGGAATGAAAGAGAAGCAGAAACTGCCCTGGAAACGTTCTACACAGATCCATGATGGGTCTCTGACAGGGACTCTGGTACGTGTGGGTACAGAAGCCATGGTGTCCAGAATTAGCCAATCAGAATCAACTCGGAGGGCATCTGGGTGTTTCAGTCGGTTAAGTGTCCAACTCTTGGTTTCGGCTCTCGGTTCGTGAGTTTGAGCCCTGCCTGGGGCTCTGCGCTGATAAGCAGTTTGTGATTGAAAGTAGGACCCCCTATAGCATGAGTCGAGGAGGAAAAAAAAAGAATGAGCTAAAACTTCTGTAGTAAAGAACAAAAATTGGTGGCAAGTGGGAGAGAGTCGGGAAGAGAGTGGAAGGTAAAGAGAAGGCGAGGTAAAGCATCATGGCGGGTTGAAGGAGGGAATGCTCCATGTTCATTTGGAGTTGTGTTTCTGCGGCACTCATAAATGCCTTGTGTGAGTGCTGTCTTGTAGAAACCAAAGATAAAAACTTGGCTTTACACTTGGGTCAATGTGACATGACAAGGGAAAAATGCAGACAAGAAGGCAAGATGATCTATAAACTAAACGCACAAGATATGAGCAAAAGCTCAGAGCCAGCCTTTCGGGCAGAGGTAAGAGTAAGCAGGGGTGCAGACAGGGGAACAGAGATGCTTAGGAGCCTAGATCCAACGCACAGAGTAGAGAAGCAAAGCAAATTTGACACATAACGGGAAGAGGCAGATAAGATTTCAGAGTGGACACTGCCTGGTGGGATGGCCCTTGTCTGGCTGTGAAAGTGTGCTCCTGGCTTAAAAGAAATAGAAATTCTAACAAAGGCAGGGAGGAGTGGCTGAGTATATGCAAGGAGTGGGAGAACGGATTAACTTGAGTGTGGACAGAGTAGAAAATTTGGGCGATGAAAAAGTAAAAATGATAATGATTTCCATTAGCATTTGTGTGTGTGTGTGTTTTTCTATTGGTAGGCACCATCAAAGCGTTTTGCATGCAATATCTGCTTTAAGTTTCACTATGATCTTAAAAGGAAAAGCTATTATTTTTCCTTATTAGAGATGGAAAAACCAATGATCAGAAAAGTCAAGGAAAGTGCCCAAGGCTACCCAGATAGAAAATGGAGGGAGAACCTAGACCTGAGAAGTCTGCAGAGTCTGTACTCTTGTGGACGTGTGACCACTTGGGTTAACAGAAGATACAGGTGGTTTTTGTTTGTTTTAAGTAGCCTTCACAGTCAATGTGGAGCTTGAACTCATGACCCTGAGATCAAGAGTCACACGCTCTGCCAGCTGAGCCAACCAGGTGCTCCGATACAGGTGTTCTTTTTTTGTTTTGTTCTGTTTTTTTTTTTTTTTTTTTTTTTTTTTTTTTTTTTTTATTCTGATTTTCAGGGCACTTGGTGGCTCAGTCGGTTCAGCGTCCAACTCTTGATTTTGGCTCAGGTCATAATCTCACAGTTCTTGGGATTGAGCCCCACATCAGGCTCTGCACTGACAGCATGGAGCCTATTTGGGATTCTCTCTTTCTCTTTCTCTGCCCTTCCCTTGCATGCACATGCATGTACACTTTCCTCTCTCTAAATAAATAGACTTAAAAAAAAAACAACCCAAAATTCTGATTCTGTAGCACAGACTCAAGGCAAAGAGTTCATGAGGGCTGCCTACTTACCAGTCATTGGCTTGGGATGGGGTCTTATTATCCTAAATGTTCAGTGTTTGGCAAAAACCTTTTCACTTTGCAGAGCAAATAGCATCATCTCTGGAAAGACTAAGGAGATAAGGAAGAAAACTGTCCCTTTGTATTTTGTGCACAGGGGGATGAACTTGCTGGTCTTAAGAACATTATGGAAACCTTGGGAGAGAGAGATTAATCTTGGAGGCTGTGATAGTGAGCGACGAGGGCATTGGCCGCCGTTAAACATGTACCCCGGACATTAGGAGGGTAAAGATATTAGAGTGCTTACACTGGCAATTGATGGAAGAGAATAAATTGACCCTTGTGCCTGGGAAGCTACTGGCTCTAGTCAGGATCTCAAACAAGGCAATTAGGACTACTTTTTCATCCTTGCCTCATCCTTAAGTTCCTTTTTTTTTTTTTTTTTTGGCTTCTGTGGCCAGGCAGGAGGCAGCTGTCTATAAATTCAGATTTATATGTTTCTAGTTTAGCTACCCAGATGGAAAAGGGCCTTTTATCTTCCTCAATTTCTCTTTTTTAAGCCAGGGAAGATCTCTTATTGGCCTTGCTGGGCCTCATGCCTGAGTCTGGACTAATAATCACTATCGCGAGGAGGATCACATACTATGACCCCAGCCTGGGTCACTTTTTCACCCAGCAATGGAGGTAGGGCTGCGTATGGTGTGCAAGGAGCAGTTCCACAAAGGAAATAGGGTCCCTGGGATAACAATAGTGATGTCCCTCACAATACATTTTAATTTTTTTTTAATGTTTCTTTTTGAGAAAGAGAGAGACAGACAGACGGAACATGAGTGGGGAGGGGCAGAGAGAGAGATGGAGACACAGAATCTGAAGCAGGCTCCAGGCTCTGAGCTTTCAGCACAGAGCCCGATGCGGGGCTCAAACTCACAAAACACGAGATCATGACCCAAGCCGAAGTCGGACGCTCAACTGACTGAGCTGCCCAGGCGCCCCCATCACATCACATTTTAAATGCCCATAGGGAAGTCTAGACCAGTAGCCAGTGACACCATTAAGAAAGGAAGACTGTTCCGAGAAAAGCTATTATAACACTACAGTCAGAACTGATGATGTGGCACCTGGGTGGCTCAGTTGATTAAGTGTCTGACTTTGGCTCAGGTCATGATCTCCCAGTTCTTGAGTTCAAGCCCTGTGTTGGGCTCTGTGCTGAATGCTCGGAGCCTGGAGCCTGCTTCAGAATCTGTGTCTCCCTCTCTGTCTGCCCCTCCTCCACTCATGCTCTGTCTCTGTCTCTCAAAAATAAATAAACATTGAAAAAAATTAAAAAGAAAAAAGAATCCGATGCGGGGCTCGAACTCACAAACCACGAGATCAAGACCTGAGCTGAAGTCAGATGCTCAACCGACTGAGCCACCCAGGCACCCCCATCACATGCTAATGGGGAGAAAAGGCAGGGGGGTGCGGGGAACTGACTAAAGTCATACTGGAGCCGTGCAGGTGGCTTTATGGTGGGCTCTGACTTTAAAAAGGCATATAGCCAGGAGGACCCTGAGGACAAGCGCCAAGGAGTAGAATGTGTCTGTAGGAAGAGTGACAGTGAGACTAAAGCTCAGAAAAAGCTCAGATTTAAGGAGGGAGCTCTGTTTGTAAAAGAAAAACTGTGCCAGTGTAGACCCATTGTTTGGGCAAAAGGACATCAGGTTATATAAAAAGAAAAAGTATAATGGAAGTTAAAAGTATAATTTTTTGTCAAGGATGTCAAACCAGAAGGGACAGAACAATGTATAGAGATTTGAAGCCCATGGAGAGACAGTATAATCGGTTCAAGGGTCACTTCCTCCCTCTTTGTTGGCAGATGGATGATTTTTTAAAAATGTTTATTTATTTATTTATTTATTTATTTATTTATTTATTTAGAGAGGCAAAGAGGGGGAGAGAGAGAGAGAGAGAGAGAGAGAGAGGCAGAGAGAGAGAAAGAGAGAGAGAATCCTAAGCAGGCTATGTGCCACCAGAAGGACCAAAGGGTCTTGAACCCAAGACCTGTGAGATCATGACCTGAGCTGAAACCAAGAGTAGGACGCTTAACCGACTGAGCCACCCAGGCACCCGAGACTTAATTCTGACCAATAAGATGTGAGGACTGCTCTGTAAGGGTTTCTGAAAATGTGACCTTGCTTCTAAGAAGAGAGAAATGGAATTAACAGTCCTTTTTTCACTGCTGGCCATTGTTGTGTTTGCACGGGATTGTTGGAGATGCGAAAGCCACCTTGTGACCATGAGGGAATTAAATGGACACCCTGAGGATGGTTAGAGGTTAGAGAGGTATCCTTGAACTACTGAAGCAACCAATCCTGAGGGCCCTCTACCTAGCACTTCTCATTTTATGAGATAATCGAATTGTCCTTATGGATTAAGCCAGTGAAACCTGGGTTTTCTGTTCTTGCAGCCCAAGGTGTCCTGACCAGCTCAGAGCTCAAGAAAGATGAGGAGATTAGATAGGAAGGGGGCAAGGAGCTGATTCAAATGGGTCTAAGTATCTGACCCAGTGACTCACATCCCGAGGTGTGGAAAGAACTTTCCGGTGGGATGGGGAGGGGGTACTGTCAGTAAGTTTTAAGGAATTGTGGAGAATAGAAGGTGGTGCCAGGATCAGGAACTGGGCAGAGGTTGTCTTGATTTTTATAAAGGAGGAAAAAAAGATTGTTTCTGGAAACTCTAGACAAGTGAGTTTGAGGTAGATCCTTGACAACAGGGAAGCGGGGTGGATTGAGAAGCAGATGGTGGGTGAGCATTTAGGAAGGAATGCGGTGGTCAGTTGGGAGCAAAATGACTTCACTGAGAACAAGTTATTCCAAACTAACCTCATTTCCTCTTCTGATAAGGTTACTATGTTTGTGAATCAGGTGTATGCCATAAACATTGCAGGTCTTGATTTCAGCTTAGGGTTAGCAGTTCCTCTCATGGTTTCCTTGTGGCTAAGATGGTGAAATGTGGGTTGGATGGGAGTCGTGGTTTGATGTATTTGCAGCTGGCTCAACAGCTGAATCCAAAGAGTGTTGAGTATTGGATGGATGTCACGGCCCATGTGCTAAATTCAGTCGGGGTTGCAGGGAGAGAAGTCACATGTTGGCCTGAGCTTGTCCGGGAGCTAAAGTCTGCCACTCTGGGTGCAAGAGCCCTGGGAAAGGCATGGGAAGGGCAGGAGAAGGGCTGGCAAAGCCTGGGCCTGTTGCCCAGGGATCCTGGGTGAACTTGAGGGGATCGGGTGGATAGTGGATGGGGCAGAAATGAAAAGAAGCATCATCAGGGAGGACTAGAGGAGGGACATGCATACAAAGAAGCAGGTTTCAGGAGGGAGGCATGAGAAGGTGGAAGCAGGTGAGGAGGCAGAGGGACAGCAAGGCGGTCCCATGGGTGGGCGGGCGCGTGTAGAGCCCTGCTCCGTGCTTCATGTCCTCACTCCTGGAGGGGCCCTGTGCAGCTCATGACAATGGATGTCAACCTCCGGAGAGGTGCCTTGTTAGGTGCCAAGGGCTCTGTCCTTGATCCTGTCTGATTTATCACTAGATGAAAACTCAGGAGGCATACAGATCAAAGGTGTAGACATCACAAATCCGGAAGGGAGTGTTAATACCAGAGGTGACAGAATGAGGACCCAGAGTGATCCTGACAGGTTGGAATGCTGGGTCAAAATCAATAAGACACAATCAAACAGGCCTAAATGTAAAGTCTGGCATTTACGTGCAAAAAACAAATGGCAAAAACATAGAGCGGTGGAGATTGGCTTGGCAGGAAGTCATGGGAAAAATATCTGAGGCTTTTAAATGACCACCAGCTCAGAATAAGCCAGCAGTGTGATGTGATTGCTAACAATCCAGCACAACGTGAGGTACAAGAATGAATAGAACTCTTGGGAAGGAGTGGTCTCATCACATTCTTGGCCAGGAGACGCCTGGGGTATCATGTTCACTCTTGGGTATGAGATTTTGAGAAGGGCATTGACAAATTAGAGTGTACATGTCACTGAGGAAGAATTTGGTCCATTCTCTGAGGTGGGACTAAAACTGAAGAGTGGAAGATATGGGGAAGCCAGTTTACATTCAGATAAAGAAACCTTTCCTGATGATTATAATCAAGAGAAATAATGACCATTGTATAACACAAGTTTCAAAAACATGAGCTCATTTGTGAAGTGAGCTATTGTTTCCATGCCACAGATAAGTTAATTGTTTGAAATGATCAAGAAACTGTATACTGACCTATCTCCAGTGCCTAGAACATTCCCTGGTAAATATTTGTTGAATGAGTAAGATAATAGAGAGGTTGAGTGCCTTTCCTGAAGACGCACAGATGGATTCCTGATACTATGACACGCTTTGGAGCAACTCTCGGACGCCCCGGGTTGCCCGGGGAAGTCAAGGTGTTCTGGTCACCAGAGACCGTGTGAACACTGGCTGGCATGCATTAGAAGGCTTTCTGGCATCGGGTGACAGGGGTGGGGGAAGGGCAGAGGACCTCAAAAGCGCTTCCAATTCAGACGTTTCATGCAGAATATTCCTAATTCAAAGAACTCCAACTTGCTGCTTGAGAACACATGTAGGGCGTGGAACCTGTCTTCACACACACCCAACCAGCCCGCGGTCGATGGTATCTTCCCCTGGAACCCTTTGAGTGCTCTCCCTATAGATCCTTTTCTTGGGTGCGGCTGTGTATATCCAGTGCTTCTATATCCAGACACCCAGGGTAAAATTTACACGTACAAAAGCTCAGGGAAGATGGAATTTCTGCTCACGGAACTGCCCGAGGTATGCTTTCGATTTCTGTCCTTGTTGCCGGCCTCCAGAAAAAGTGTGGGTCTTCTCTGCTGCTTCCAGTAAGGGAGGCGAGTCCTTTCCTGCAGAATGGGAATTTGCAGAAATTGAGGCCCTGTGATCATCCTAGGGGAATCCAAACATGGGCTCTTTCTATATCGACCCCCAGAATGGACCCAGGAAGGTGTTTATCTTCTTCATTTCAGTATAAATGTGATATGCCCCGAAGGTCCTCACCCCCTTTTACCGTGACGGGGGCTAGGATTGGGTTGAGGGTGATGAAAACGGACACTGCCAGGTGACGCTTGTGTTCAGTTCTCTCTCCTCTAAGAGAAGCGCAGACGAGGCCTCTGGGGAATCGAGGGTCCTGGGTGGGCAACCACCTTTGGCTGTGCTGTCTGCCTTCTAGCCTCGCGTGCTGCTAACTGGTGTTCACCGTCTCCACTAGGTGGAGAAAAAGAGCGGTTAGGAAATGTACAAAGCCCCAAATCAAAAACACAGTCCAACGAGTAAAATCCAATTCTAAATGGAACTCGAAAACTTGAGAAGTAATTTAAGGGAACCACATTAAATACTAGAATGTTTAATGGGGCCCATGTGTCCTGAGCAGAGAAAGAGAGTCCGAGAAATGGAACAGAGGAAATCAGGGAGACAATATGTCTGTGCGACTTGTTCTAATTAGGGGCACAGCGCTGCTCAGGATCATTCATTATAATTTGGTTAAATCTTCAGCACGGCCAAGGCACCTCTGCCGAGTGGTGTAAAACAAAGAGCTCCGTCGTAAAAGGGGTGAGCCTCTCTCCGCTGGAGGTTAACGCCAGCCACTCGGGAGGGCCCAGGCTGTACATCACCCTCCTGCCAGCTCTTCTTTATGACTCCAGCGCTGGGTTCCAGCTAGCAGATGTCTGCAAATTTCGGAGAGGAGAGGGAGGGGAGCAGGGGGAGGGAGGGGGGCCCCCGGCGTTCATTGTCTCCAACTTGTCTGTCGCTTAATTCAGTATCTCTGTCTGCCGCTGGAGCGGGATGGGAAGAGTTCAAAGGAGGAAATCAAAACAATCCATAGATCAGAGCTTGGGAGTGATATGTGTGGCACCCAGGATTCACCGGCACTCCTCCGGCTCCGCTTTGAAATGAGGATGCCGGGGGTGATTTAGTCGGCTGCGCTGGGGTTCACGCCAGCAGCACGTGGACCGCTTCCTGGGGGGTTCTTTCTAAAAAAGGAGAAGGTGGCCAGAGGCTTGAAGGGGTGTGGGCGGGGTGGGAGGGGTCGGGTTCAGGTTTGTCCCGGGCCAGAGGAGTTCTTTTTAGTTTTATGTGGGGGTGATAAGACGGACCTGTGAGGAGACCCCCACCCTCAGGCACACATGCTTTCGGTTTGGGACACTGCAGTTCAGTCCATTTGGCATGGGTGCCCCACCTAGGCCTCCTGCCAAGCCCTCAAACTTGGGAAGGTGCCATTTCTTTGCTTTATGCTCTTCCCTTGTACCCCATCGCCTAGCCTACCAGCTGCCTTGCTGTGGCATGGACAGGGCCTCTGTGAGCCAATAGGGCATCTTTAAGAGCAAGGTGCCTCCTGCGGATAAGGGAAGAGCATGGCCAGGTGGGTGCTGCTTTCTTCTGACCCCACATAGCTTTGAGCTCCGCACTCAGCTTGTCAATTAAAAACGCAGGTTGGTCCCCCACGCCCCCGCTTGACCTTCCCACCAGCTGTCTGCAAAAAACACCAACTGCACATCCTTAGACATCAGTATAGGCATGGACTGACCGCCAGCCCCGTGCATTGTCCCAGCCACGCTGGTGGGGTTGACCCCAGATTAATTCTACAAACAAACATTCCTGGGTGTTAAGTCCTATGCTGGGCATTCATTGGGTTGGTTTTATTCTGGTGAGGAAGAACTACATTCCCTGGTTTCTTTTCCACCCTTAGGTGGTCTGCCTGCAATTGGATGCTACTGACCAGGGTGGAGACCAAGGGGTGGGGACCAAAGGGGAGAGTGGATGAATGGAGGCGATCTGCCCCATGACTAGTAAAAAACAAAGGCACAATAGCTCCTCGAGGTAGAATAAATGCTTCACTCCATGTTTCCAGTTGGGCTAAATGCCCCTGCTGCGTGCTGTATATTTGTCCGCTCGCTTGTGTGACGCCCCCACTAGACTGTAAGGTCTGCAAGGGCAGGGGCTGTGTGGCTCCTGTTCATGTTAAAGCCTGGTACCCTACATGGTGCCAGATTCAGTAAATCCGTGCCTCTTCACATGCAAAGGAAGGCACATTCTACTGCCTTGGCTCTGGTTGCTGTATAATCGTAATTTAATTTATGGACCATTTATTGAGCATCTGTTATGCTGGCACTGTGCTATGTGCTTGGGTTATAGAGATTATTAAAATCACCGCCTCACCCTAGAGAATTCACACTCAAGGGTCCAGTGGGATGAGAGCTGTAGGCGGACCAGGCAAGGACGCTGCTACGTTGCAATGTGTTTAAGTCCAAGAATGCGTCTGCACGAGCTACAGTGAGGTCCCAAACAAGGGACTGATCCAGTTTTAGAGCCCTAGGGCAGCACCCCTGAAAAGCCTATGGATCTGTCCGATGCAGTGTTCAGGTGTGGGGAGGCATCCTGCCTGGAAAATTGGGCTGAGTCTTGCATATGCGACAATCAGACCAACGCCGAAAACCCAAATGCCCTGATAACATAGGGATGGTCTGCTTTCTCTGAAGACTCCCAAGGGCTCTTTGTTAAGAGCCCAAAGTCACTCCAGTTCTCGAAAGCAATACCAGGACATAAACCACTGGGTGCTGGATTAGCTCGAAAGCCTGATGCACGGATATCTTTGGGGAAGAACAGGCCGAGTGTTTTCCTGACACTCCAGTTGAGCATCGACAGAAAGGCCTTAAGTGTTCCATCTTTCCCATCTCTCAGGCCTCTGGCTTGTCCGGTCTTGGGCTCGTGCTGAATGAATGAACTGGCGAACGAAGGCGTGAACAAGCAGCGTGTGCTCCCATGAAACCGCGCCCAGGATGCCCGGGGGCCGAGGAACAGAGGAAGACAGTGAGACGTTCTGGGTTCAAGTCTACCCTCATCTGCTTGACCTCCATCCAGTTATTAGGTACCTTGGAATCTCAGACTTCTCTTCTGCAGAGTGAAGGGGTTTGAAAAGATAAGGTGGGGTCAAGCAGGGAAGTGTTCGTGGAGGAACTAAGTGCTGACCTGTGTCTTAGGGGAAAGCCTCCTGGCCATGGCGAGACAGGGCAGCATCTTGTAGGGGTCCAGCAATGCAGACCCACTCAGAGCCTTTACTGGACAGACATGCTGGTCATGAGCCATCAGGAGCAGCCCTCACCTGGTCTGACTTAATTTCTTTCACCTTAGAGTGTAAAGGATTCATTCACATAGTCCTCTAACATTTGCTTAGCACCTCCTGTATGCGAGGCACAATGCTGGGTGTGAAGGACACAGGGATGAGGGAGATGTGGTCTCTATCCCGTACAAACCCGCAGACCCAGCCACGAGACAGTTATGTCAACAGATAAGCAGGAACTTTCATGTATTTGCATTTTATTTGTTGCATCTCGTGAAATTTCCCGAGGGTAGCCAGGGCTTGGGGAAGCGGAGAGCACCAGCTCCAAAGTCCAGCTCTTGGGTTCATAGCCCAGCATCACCTCTTGCTGTTGACTGAGCTTGAGCAACATGCATTCATCTCGATGAGCCTTGGTTCCTTCAGTCATAAATGGGGGCTAATAATTATATCCCCATCAAAGGGTTGGTATGAGCATTAAGTCAGATCATGCGTGAAAGATAACTAGCAGGCAATAAATGCTCAGTGAATGTCAGCAAATAGTCCTCTGTTCCCTCAATGCCTCTTCGGCAGCACCTCCAAAATTTCTCTGCAATTAAAGTTTTGACGGATGATTTCAGAAGTGAAGATTAGTTTGAAACGGCACCAAGATTTCTGTAAATCTTGCAGCACTTAGAAATTACACTACAGGGGTGCCTGGGAGGCTCAGTCGGTTAAGCGTCTGACTTCGGCTCAGGTCATGATCTTACGGTTCATGGGTTTGAGACCCGCATCGCGTTCTGCACTGACAATGCGGAGTCTCCTGGGGATTCTCTCTTTCCCTCTCTCTCTGCCCCTCCCCCACTCACACTTTCTCTCTCTCTCTCTCTCTCTCAAAAATAAATAAGTTAAAAGAAAAGAAATCACACTACATGACCAAGGTCCATAATTGCAGAGTAATTCTACGAACATTTGTTGAGCACCTACTTAGGCTCTATGCTAAATAATGGGATACTAAGAAGGGAAATCCCTAAAACACATGATCTCTTGCTCTTAAGGGACTCAGCATTCAGAAGGGGAAGAAGATGAGCAAAGAGGTTTAGGGTCCTGCGGTAGCCGCTATGATGGACACCCACGTAACGATGGTGGGGACACCAAGAGAGAGTGATCTTACCTGCTGGTAAGAGAGGGGGCTTACCAGGGCAGACTGCTGAGCTACATCCTGGTTGAGGAGAAGTTGGGATGTGCTGTGCCCTGACTCATCCATAGGATTGGAAACTCCCACTTTTCGTGCCTGTCTCCCTGCCATTATGGCCAGGAGGCAGTGCACAGTAGCGGAAAGCTCCAGGAAAGCCGGATGCTACTTTGAGCTCTGACAGTGACCTGCTGTGTGGCTTTGAGCAAGTCACTGCCCTTCTCTGGGCCTATAGGAGATTGTTACCTACTTGGCTGAAGCCTCTCAGGTTAGATTCATTCATTTGATATCCAAGAAATATTTATTAAGTTCCCATGAGCTGGCTACCAGTGTAGGTGGTTGGAACTTAATCCCATGGGGGAAATCTGGGGAATTTATTTATTCAGTAGTTGGCATATAAATAGCTCAGCTCCTGTCAGGGATTGGTTGAGAGCTGTTGGGAGTAGATGCAAGGGGTAGGTTAATTAAATTCTATGCCATATACACAGTCAGAATGAGGTTCCAAGACTGCTGCTGGGGGGCACTGAGATCTTCTGCTACAGTTAGAAAGTGTGATATATTCCATGAAGGAAAGATACATGTTGGTGAGAGGGAGTGAGCTAAAACCTCTTACCCAGGGGTAAGAAATTCTCACTGTCACCAACAATAAGTATTCTTGGACTTGACTTTCTTTGAGAGATCCTTGATGTAAATGGCCCGTTTGTTTAGACCAATGGTTCTTGGTTCTTGTCCAAGGATCTTGTCCTCCAGGGAAAATTGGGCAATTCCTGGACACACTTTTGACTGTCAGGACTTGCAGAGGGTGGGGGGTAGGGGTGCTACTGATCTTAAAATGTGGAAGTCAGGGATGCTGCTAACATCCTACAGATGCATAGGACAGCCCCTCCATCAAAGAATTATCTCCTTCAAATGTCAATAGTGGAAAGACTTGGTCTAGATGTTTACTTTTCCAGTTGTAACTTATTCTGGTCAACCAGGCAAAGTAGGAAGGTGTAGGTAATGATGGGGGGAGGGGAAAGAGAAATGGGAGAGAGAGAGTTATCTGTCTCTGGGTGGAGAAGAAAGGGCACAGTTCTGTTCCTGGCATAGCCTGCAGTAACCCCATGATCTTACTGTAAGAAACATGCCACCATCTGGAGGATGAAGTGAGTTTCTACTTTTCCTTTGTCACCTGTGACATATGATCCCTGAGTGTGCCTGTGATTTGCAGTAGCTCCAAGGGAAAGGGAAGCATGCATGTTTACTTACTGAGCCAAAGGGCCATGAAACTGTCTCACTGTCTCTCTTTCAGAGCCTGCAGGCAAAGGTGAGATTTACTGCTGGTTTCTTTGGGTTTCTCCTGGATGGAGTGGTTTGCATCCGTGTGAGGGTGAAAGCCCCAAGTGGCTGGTTATAGAGGAGCCATTCTTCAAGTGCCCCCCACCCCAGGCTCCTAGGCAGTAGAGTTTGGGGGCAGAGAGTACAGGTCCTGGGGCCATTTTCTGGGACTGAGTCCCTGTGTCACCACTTAGTCACTGTGTGAGCTTGAGCAAGTTTCTTAATATCTCTAAACCTCAATTTGCCCTCATCTGTAAAATGGTGGGAACCACGGGACTGCCGATGAGTGTTAAATGAGATCATCCATTTTGTGTGCCTGGTGTCTGGGATCCACACATGTTAGCTGCTAGCATCTTGGCAAAGTTGAGGGGTGGCTTGAGCTTTTCACAAAAACAATTGTCATTATACCTAGTCTTCGGATAAATTCAGGGAGACCCTTGGGTTGACAAGGAGCATGGCATAAGATATAAGAATGGGATGGTCTTTCCTGATTCTATCTTTTGCAAATGTTGGGCTTTTAGAAGACCCAGAATGGACCTTGAATGTCCCTCATCAGTAAAATACAGAGGAAGCGATGTTGCAAGGCAAGGTTATAAAAGGCAATATGGCTTTGCTTGGCTTGCTCTCTCGGGAGAAATCCAGTCACTGTGTTGTGTGGAAGCCCATTCTCAGACTTTTCAACCAAAGAACCAGAAGGCAAGAGCTTGAAATGTGGACTCTCCCTGGAGGGAGGCAGGAGGGGAGTAATGGAAAGATCTCACCACAAACACATAAAGTGTTTTTGATGCCTCATATTTTTGTAAAAATTAATGTGGGGTTTTATATGACTCCACAATACATATATTTTAATATAAGAATCATTTTTGAATGATATATTGTAAAACAGAACGATATATAGTAAAACAAATATAGATATATAGTAAAACAGACCCTCAAAGATGTGCTCTGTTTATTCCGTGGCTTCAATTGCTCTTGGCATCCTGGCATGTACCCCGGGACCATATGCATCCCAGTTTGAGAAGCAGGGTGCCTTGCACACACGCCTTTTCCTGCTTTGCTTTCCCTCTCCACTTCCTCCTTCTTTTCCCTGTATTGCTCCTGTTCATCTCCTTGACCCTGACAGTGTGCTGGTGGGGCTTAGGTGAAGAGCAAAGTCACTGACCCAGCCCAGGAGTGGCGTCCCTGCTCCAGCTTCATTCATTCATGCTGGGCTCTGTGCACCAAACACGATGCTGGGCCTGGGCGATCCGTGATGAGTGAGTCAGATGAGTCCTGCCCTCACTGAACATCCACTGGTAGGGACAGAGTACAGACAGATACTAGTCAATAAATACAGTCATATAAGCAGAGAGTGGGAGGGAGGTCTAGGCTGCAAAGAGACAGCATCACTGATGCTGGAGGCAGGAAGCCTGACCTGGAAAGTGCCTTCTACCATGAAAGCTGAAGGTTGAGGATCAAGGAGAAGAATGTTCTGGGTAGAGGGAATGGTATGAACGAGGGCTGTGTAAGAGAGAGCATGGACCACTTAGGGAGAGTGGATGGAGCTGGATGGAGGGATGGAGCTGGACACCGAGGCAGGCTAGACCTCAGAGCCCTTCATAAGTCAGGCTAAGGAGTTTGGTCTTCATCATGAGGCAGTGAGAAGTCACCAGGGTGTGTGTGTGTGTGTGGAGAGAGAGAGAGAGAGAGAGAGAGAGGGAGAGAGAGAGAGAGAGAGAGAGGGAGAGTGATAACAGGGTGGCGCCTCTAAGTGGCTGCCTTCTGAGCTCTGTGGTATGAGCTGGAGCCTCCCCATCAGCAGGACCATAATGAAAAAATAAAGAGGCCGATATTTCATCATTGTTGCAGGATGCAATTAAGGACAACACAGACCTAATGAGTCAGAGAACAAATGTAGATGAATCAGAAGGGATGTGTGGAAAATTACATGGTTTGGGACAAGGGGGTTAATGTTTTTTGGATGGTTCCTGCTGTGAACTGGATTACTTATTGAGCATTTCAACATTTAGTGACCTCTGGGGACTCCTCAGAATTGCCCAGGTCCCCCTTACCAGTCTCTGGAACCATGGTAGGGTGAAGAAATATAGGCTAATGGTGCCAGGTCTGCAATCAACTAATTAAGACCAGAGCATTCCCTTCTAAGCCTGGAGGGCTTACCCATCACCAAATGTTCAGTAGAGGAAAGTGGTAGGAGACAGAATGCGGGAAGAAGGAGTGGATGAATGTGGAGCAAGGGTTTCACCTCTGTAGGCCAGGTGGCTGCCCAGGCCGTGAGATTGAAGCACGTGAAAAGCTTGCCAACTGCCCATGCAGTGGCCCTACCCTGCAGGGGGCAGACCTGGTCTACTCCTCTCTCTGAGGTTCCCAGGCGTGGCCCTTCTGGGTGTGTTAGCTCTAAAAGAAGGGTAGCCTTCTACCACCTAAGAGGAGTTCCCTAGCTAAGCCACTGTCAGGAATTGATTTATCTATTGATCTATTATCCCCATTTTTCTCTTGCAAAAGGTAGGGCTGTGACAGATTGAGATGGGGATGGGGATGCTGTCACTGTGGAAGGAAGTTAGGGAAAATCTAAAGCACAATTTGTGCCAAAGGAGTCTTGCAATGGAAGCCTTGATCAACGCCGAAAGGCGGTTAAACAATAAAACAATATATCAAATATTGTGGCAGATGGTGTTCTCCAAAAAATGACCACAATGGTATTTTCAGTCCCACACAATCTTCCAGAGCCTTATGCTTACCATCAAAAAGGCAGAGTCTATTTTCCCTACCCTTGAGCCTTTGTGAGTGCTTAATTAATAGAATCCAGAGGAAGTGATGCTGTAGGCTAGGTCATAAAAGAGAGTATGGCTTCCCCTGGTTCTGTCTTGGGATGCTTTACCACGGAATCCAGTCACCACACTGCAAGGAAGCCCAGGCCACATGGAGAGGCTATGTGGGGGGCATTGTGGCTGGCAGCAAGCATTAACTGGCAGACCTGTGGGTGAGTGAGCCTTGATAGGTTCCTAGGCACGAGCCTTGGAGCTGTCCCAGTGGACACTGAGTGGAGCAGAGATGAAACACTCCTGCCATGTCCTGACCCACTGCAGGTTTGTGAGCAAAATAAATGGCATTCTTATTCAGAGATACGAAATTCGGAGATACTCATTTATTATGCAGTAACTGGAAGAAGCACCCACCATGAAATACCTGAGAAAACAGCTAACATTTGAAAAACACCTTAGAGTTTACAAAACGCATTTGCACAGTGATCTCAGCCAGACCTCTGAAGGGCCCTGTGAGGACAGTGTTGAGGGTTGCACAGACCGGGAGCTGAGGCTTGGAGGGACCGAGTGAGTGGCTCAGAGGCAGATGATTGCTTATTAGCAAAGGAGCTCAGTGAGCACGTGTTCTCAACTACACATCAGCTGACCAAGGCCCTACGGGGGCCTGTGAGGGCTACCAAAATGTAGCAGATGAGAGCCTGGCATGACAGCATCTTCCGGATGGTTATGACCAGAGGTGACTACACCACATTATAGGGTACAAAGTGATAGGTGCCCCAAGAGATGAATTCATTCTTTCATTCAAATGGTAGTGTTGAGACCCTATCTTGTGCCAGATACAATCCCTGCCGTCCTGGATTTTCCTTCCTGTGAAGGATAGATAGGTTGCTGTTATGAAATGAATTGTGTCCCCTTAAATTCCTATGTGAAAGCCCTAGCCCCTAGTACCTTAGAGCGTGAATTTTTGGAGATAAGGCCCCTAAAGAAGTAACTGAGGTAAAATGAGGTCATATGGATGGTTCTTGATCCAATATGATTGGTATCAGTGCAAGAAGAGGGGATTAAGGCACAGACATGCACAGAGGGAAGACCATGTGAAGAACATGTGAGGATACAGGGAGAAGATGGCCATCTACAAGCCAAGGAGAGAGGCTTCAGAGGACACCAACCCCGTGGACACCTCAACCTCGGACTTGTAGCCCCTAGAACTGTGAGGACGTAGATTTCTGTTGTCTAATCTGCCCAGACTCTGGTACTTTGTAATGGCCGCCCTAGCAAAATAAGATTGCTGAAGGAGTTTGTCATGGGTCAGGGCTCCTACTTCCGGGACAATGGTGGAGGTGCCATTTGATTTGGTTGTAAGAGGGCTAGTCTGGAGATACTAGGCTGAGATGAGGGCAGGGAAGGGGGAGTTAGCTGGGAGGTGGGGAGAGAGGTGGTCTACAGAATCAGGGACATTTAAAATCACGTTATTGCATAACCCTGTTGTGTAATCCTGTTAAAGGAGAGGTGGGGGGCGCCTGGGTGGCTCAGTCGGTTGAGCGCCCGACTTCAGCTCGGGTCATGATCTCGCAGTCTGTGAGTTCGAGCCCCATGTCGGGCTCTGTGCTGACAGCTCAGAGCCTGGAGCCTGCTTTGGATTCTGTGTCTCCCTCTCTCTCTGCCCCTCCCCTGCTCATGCTCTGTCTCTCTCTGTCTCAAAAATAAATAAAAACATTAAAAAAATTTTTTTTAAAGTAGAAGTGGGAGTGTTTAGAAATCATGCCTGTCTGTCTCTGTCCTAAATCTCTTCTCGGTTTCCGCAAATCACCTTGGTTTAGCCCATCACTATTTAGGGGACAAGGACTTGGAAGTCTCTGCCCGCCCTCCCCCCCCCATCTACACAAATATTAGCAAGTGGACACACATTGTTCTAAGAAGAGGGGAAAATAGGACCTGGAATTTCTTCATATGCAGATCTGATTGCTGAGAGAGGAGGATCAATTTTTTAAGAAGTCCATGGCCTTCCAAGAAGGAAAAAGACGGTCATATTACCTCTGCTCCTCTAAGTTCAAAGTAAAATGGTCCAAACCAAGTTCCAGTGGCCAACAAGGAGACAAGTTCTCTAAAATTATTTTAAGGAAACAGAAAGTCTGTCCTGAGGCCCTGGGTCGCCACGTCGGGGTCCTCAGGGAGGCTGGTTCAGCATAGCTTGTAGCTGGCACTGCCGGGAGCTCCTCTGACCCAGCTTTCCCCACTCATTGGTTGCCTCCAGGCAATGCAGGCCAGGGAGGGAGTGTGAACTGCAAAGAACCATCTTGGAGGTCACCCTGCATATCTCAGTGGTGTGAGCAGGGACCTGGACCAGCGAGGACATCCAATAATGGCACTATGGAGCGGAGGGAACTAACAGTGACAGCAGGTGGGCCAAATTCTGGGGCTGTTCTGCTTACAAGTTTAGATGGGACTGGGCCCTCTGAGCCTTTGGACCCTCAGACTAATTGGGGTCTTGAGAAGGAGATGCTGGGCCTCTGTTGCTGAGACATTGGGTGCTTGGACTATTAATTGAAAAAACAAAATATCCTCAAAACACTAAAAATAGAGCTTCCCTATAATCCATCCCTGCCCTATTAGGTATTTACCCAAAAGACACAAAAATATGGATTCGAAGGGGTACATGCACCTTGATATTTAGAGCAGCATTATCAATAATAGCCAAACTATGGAAAGAGCCCAAGTGTCCATCGACTGATGAATGGATAAAGAAGATATGGTATATATATATGATGGAATATTACTCAGCCATAAAAAAGAATGAAATCTTGCCATTTGCAATGACGTGGATAGAGCTAGAATGTATTATGCTAAGTGAAATAAGTCAGTCAGAGAAAGTCAAAAACCATATGATTTCATTCATGTGTGGAATTTAAGAAACAAAACAGATGAACATATGGGAAGGGGGGGAGAAGGGGAGAGGGAAACAAACCACAAGAGACTCTTAAAGACAGAGAGCAAACTAAGGACTGATGGAGGGAGCTGGGTGGGGGATGGGTTAGATGGGGTGATGGGCATTAAGGAAGACATTTGTCCTGAGGAGCACTGGGTGTTTTGCCTAAGTGATGAATCACTGAATTCTACTCTTGAAACCAATATTGCACTGTATGCTAACTAAAATGTAAAAGGAAAACAAACATAAAGTAAAATAAAACAAATGGATATAATATGTGTCCTCGTGTGCACTTTAATTATGCGGAGCAAGACCTTGCTCTACACACATCAGGGCTGGGAGGGACCGTCAGGTCTTTGAGGATCACTGTTCCCCACTCCCTGCCCCCTACACCTTTCTTTCTTTCTTTCTTTCTTTCTTTCTTTCTTTCTCTTTCTTTCTTTCTTTCTTTCTTTCTTTCTTTCTTTCTTTCTTTCTTTCTTTCTTTCAACACTAAAGTTGAACTCTAGGTGTTTCTCACTTGAGTGGAGGTTCCTGGAAGGCAGGGTGATGTCTTGCTCACATGGACAACCCCCACAGCCCATGTGCCTAGTAGGAGCTGGGATGTGCCGTCCAAATGGCATTGGTCAGTCCCCCCCATCATGTTGCCTTGCCTTGAAATGACTCCTCTCCTACTACCAAGGGCTGAGCCCCAGGATCGCCTTACAGAGTGGTTCTCAGAATCTCCCAGCCAGGAATAACCTTTCTTGGCCACTGTCTCCCCACTGGCCAGATGGCAGGGGCTGTGCAGAGCTGGGCAGAAAGTCAGGTGGTACAAATGCTCTGTGTTGTGTGTGTGTGTGTGTGTGTGTGTGTGTGTTTGCTTAAATTCTTTCTTTGCCACAACCCAGTTCCTTCATTGGCAAATCTCCGTCCCCTGGCCCCCACATAGGCCTCGTTATGTGGAAGGTGGGGCCTGGGGGGAGGCGGGCTCTGTGTTTGCTGCCTTGGCAGGGTTAGGATACTGAGACTCACCTCCACATTTCCCAGAGCTCAGGCCTGATTTAAACAAACCTGTCTTGCCTGGATGTAGGCAAAGAAGGAAAGAAATGGCCAGGGGGTGGGTTGGGCCCAAGATGATCTGGCTTTGTGAATGATAATTCTAGCTGTGGGCTTGCATTTATGATCTCAGTTTCTCCTTATTTCATATGCTTTCTTGAGTGGAGATTTGTGATTTTAACCAGCGCAACATCAGAAGAGCCCTGAATTTCACCTACTTTTGATAGGTCCTATCTCATTTCCTACAGTTATCATTTTTCTCCCCCTGGGATATTACACTGTGATTTTGGGGCCCGCTGGCCCCTCAGCCCCTCCCCCCCCATCCCTTTACTCAGCTGTCTCTCTTGTTTTATCAGGTCAGAATGCAACCTGGAGAAGGGGTGTCTGACTGGCAGGGAAGACAATGTGTCTCAGCCCTGTGCTGGCTACCCTGCATTTTACATGTATGATCTCATCAAATGCCCCAAGCAGCTTACACGAGAGACTGGATTTTTTTTTAATTTTATTTTAGAGAGAGAGAGCACTAGTGGGGGAGAAGGGCAGAGGGAGAGGTGGGGGGAGGGGAGAGAGAGAGAGAAGGAGAGAGTGAGAATCTTAAGCAGGCTCCACACTCAGCACAGAGCCTGATATGGGGCTTGATAACACGACCCAGGGATCCTGACCTGAGACAAAATCGAGTCAGGTGCTCAACCGACTGAGCCACCCAGGAGCCCCAAGAGACTGGATTTTTATAGAGGACACTGAAGGAGGTTAAATAACATGCCCCACATCATGGCAGGTGGGTCTGTATCCACCTGGATCTGTTAGGGGCAGGAGCCTTCATTCATGCCAAGGTGATTCTGACCCTAGTGTCTAAGTTCCTAAACCCTTGACTCCAAGCTTGATGGGGCATCAGACATGGCATGAGATGCTCACAGTTGGACCCTGTCTGGGTGGGTAGTGGTGGAGGAGACATGCAGAAGATATGGTGCTCAGGGCTTTGTCTGTACCTGGAGGAGACAGAACATCATATTTGTACCTTTACAAAGTAACAGTACATACCTTGTTTCCCTTGGTACATTTTCACTGGACCTGGGCCAGGCCCTGCCCACGCAGTCCCATAGCCTGATTGTCAAAGTCTACAGAGGAGAGAAGATTGAGTCATGTCTATGCCCCAGTCCCAGAACCTGGGGCTCCCTTTGCAGACTTCTGCTCACACATACCCTTGGGTCTCTCGTGCCCCCTCCCCTCCACTCTCTCCCATGGCCTTCTTGGCCCTCACTCTTGATGTTCATCTTCCTGGGGTAAGTTGAGGCATTAGGATGCAAAGCCAGGATGGAGGGTGGAAGGTAAGAAACCTCACAATCCAGTCTCCATCTTCTTCTTTGGAAGCCAGTATATTTTTATGGCAGTCAAGCTGTGGGCAATCAGTCACATGCCATGAGAGTTTCTCAAGGGGTGGGGTAGGTACACTGGAGAGATAGAGAACCTTCCCTCTTGGGTCTTCTCAGAGCTGTTTCCTGTTTCCACCTGTCTTTGGCCAAGGTTCAAGAAGAAAGAAGCTTGATGTCCAAAGCTGACCTGGAAGAGAACAGAAGCTAGGAGGGGCAGTGCTAGCACCTGAGCTGTCAGGGTCTCTCAGGAGCTCTACGGCAGCCAATTTGTGTCCAGATGGCCAGTGGAGGAGGGAAGTCTTGGGTAACATTTGCTTTGAACATCTCAAGAAGAGGTCAGAGGGCAGGACCTGGCCTTTTGTCTGGCAGATGGGGCAGCTGAGATCCAGAGAGGAAAATGACTTGGCTAAGTCCACTCAGGAGACTGAGGACCACAGCCAGGCCCTGTGATGCCTGGCTCAGTATTTGACAACCCCTGACCCCACACCAACCCCCCTTGTTGCCTGCTGGGCTTTGGCTGAGGAGACAACACCCTCTCAAGAGGAGGAGAGTGGGGTTGGGCTTCCTGTGTTCTCCTCTGCCTCCAGGACAACCTGTCAGGCTCCATGGAAGACCCAGGAGCTGGGTGTTCTGGGGGACATGCCAGAGAAATGAGGGAGGCCCTACTTTCTAGGGCATGACAGCCTCCCAGGGCTGATAGGATCTGTGTGGAAGAAACAGCCACAAAGCATTTACCAAGTACCTGGGTAATAAGAAATTAATCTAGGCCATCTGAGTTCAGAACCCTAGCTGGGTCATCCCTGAAGCAAACACTGAAATCAGGCCAAGGACTTTCCTGATTTTATACCTGTGGGAACCCTTACCCCCAGTGCATTTAATGTTCTGGTGACACATTGTGGGGAATTGTAGCACAGGTGGGGCCCTGGCCCTGGCTCCTCGGGCAAGTGACTGCCCTTCACCACGACTTACTTTCTTCATCTGGAAAATGAAGAAACGCATTTCTCTCCCGGGCTAATCTGCATCAGGTGCCAAGTGACATGTCTGGTATAGAGCAGGGTCCCCAGATTGTTGTTGGTGTTTACTATTGGGACCCTCTAAGGATGAAACGAAATACAAGGTAAAGTGGTGCTTGGACCTCAGTACACCAGCCCCCATTCCTTCCCTCCCCTCTGTCCCCAGAACCCCTCTTCCTGCCTTGCCCCCCTCCACATCCTCAGCCTCACTCCCCACATGCCTGGCCTGGTGTCGCCTGGCAGATGGAAGGCAGCATCCTGTGGCATTGATCCTGCCTAGGGAGGGTTCCCCTTCATAGGACAGTCTAGGCCAACTGGCCTTCCCACCCCAAAGACATGAACAGTTACTCCCTGATCTCATAGGTGGGCAGAAGGGCTCCCTGCATTCTTAGATCGACAAACAGTTGTACAGAGAGACCAACAGATCTCATTCAGAGGCAATTTTGGTGACTCCTCCCCCTCCAGGGGACGCTGGCAATGTCTGAATACATTTTTGTTGCCACAAATGGAGAAGAATAAATGCTACAATTCACAGGGCAGTTGCATCGCAACACAGAGTTATCTGGACCAAGATGCCCAGGGTAGGAAGCCCTGAGATAGACAGTAAGAGGGATCTCGCTTGTAGGCATAGAAACTCTGCTGGAAGCCAACACTGAGTGATGTGGGGTAGAAGGAAAGAGGATTTTTCCCTCAGGAAAAGGGCTGAGGGTGGCCAGGAGAGGTAGTAGTGAAAAGGAGATGCTGGGGCTAAATCTTGAGTGTTACAGGCTGTCCAGGCAGAGAAGCCTTGGGGCATGGGGTGGGGCGGGTCCCCACTTGTAGCTTGGGCCAATGTAATCAGTTCCTGAGGAAGCTAATGACAATGACTGTCCCCAAACACCTAGACCACTGGTCAAGATGTGGAAGCTGCTTGGCTGGGTGGCTGGCTTCCCCGGATGATGTTGCTTTGGCTCGGGGACTTTGTGGACACAGCCAGAGGTAATCGATGATTGTTCTGTGTGGGTGGGACTGTGCTTGTGTGTGTTTTGGTTGTTTTAAAAAATCCACTAGAGGGCATATCAATGCTAAGATCTTCTGGCAGGTTGGACAAGTGACATTTTGTGTGAACTTAGCCTGTGAGAGGCTCCTGGCCCTGGGTGGTGACGAGGGTGAGGAGGGGGGTGGGTGACAGAAAATGGGGTTATTGATTCCTGTCCCCCTCCCTACACCCCCCTACCCCTGCCAGGTGATGACAAGAAGGTGATTTGTGAATTCATGGAGACAGCCAGCCGTGATCCTCCCGGCAATGACAGGACAGCAGGGGCAGATTCCAGGGATGGAATCCGACAATGGGGTGACCATCTGGGAAAGGAACTCCTGCCCCTCCCCCTCTCCTTCCCCAGGAGCTCACTTGCTTCTGTGGCCTGGCCTGGTGTGGTCAGGTAATCTTCACCCCTTGGACGAAGCAGAGCAGAGTGTGGTTACAGAGCCTCTGGAGGTCTCCAAAGGTTCTGAGTGTAGAAGCCAAGAGTGCTTCTGAAAACCCTCATTTTGTATAACTGGCCCAACCCTAGCCTTATTTTGTGTGCATACCAGCTTACAGAGGCTGGGTAGAAAGACCCAAGAAAGGGGTGACTAAGCCAGAGGCAGGCCAGGGTGAAGGTGAAGGGAATCATGCCGTTTTTTTGGTCTACCTTGACGTCAGGAAGGCTGAGGGGATGTCACCTGGGTGGGGGTGAGTGGTGTGGGAGGGGGAAGGACAGTGAGCATCTGTCTTCAGGAGAGAGACTTATGGGGGCTCTGGGGCTCAGGCAGGAGAAACCAACACCCCTCTGACGGCAATAGGCCTGGCCTGAGTCAGGAATAAAATTTATAATTTTTAGTTTGGATGATAGATAGGGAATTGGAGGGAGCATTTGCCCTCAGGATCTGTATTCAGAAGAAGTAAACTCTTTCCTTTTTCCTACTGACACTGCCCAAAGGCGTGTAAACATTGGATCATATATTTGTGAAGAGAGACCTGGGTCCAAAGCCCAGCTCAGTCACTAACTTGCTCCGTGACCTTGGGCAAATCACCTACCCTCTCTGAGCTTCAGTTTTCCCATCAGTGTATCTCAGAGGACTAACTTGAGAAATAACGCATGAACTTGTGCATCCCAGAACACGGTTCACAGTTAGTGCCTAGTAAATATTCATTCCCTCCCGTTGGCAATCTCGAATCTACACAGAGGTCACTTGGTCATCAGGAAAGAAGTAAGAGATCAAACCAGGCCCAAGGAGGAGAGCAGAACCAGCAACCAGCAAGATTGTCTTGGTGCCTAATAAGAGCACCAGGAGTACTATGAGCTCAGGTGGTGGTAGATGTTTATTGAAAATCCACTATTTTACGTATTTTATTTCCTTGAATCCTTGACAACTCACAAATGATGTGACTGGGTTTCCCAGAGGTTCAGGGACTTTCCCAAAGTCACGCAGGCAGAGATCTTAACGTGTGTGTGTGTCCAAGAATCTCCCAGGTTTGTTGAAAATGACAAGTGACCCCTGCTCTGTGCTGTGCTGAAACATGTTGGAGCCTGGAGCGAATGGAAAAATGAGTAATATGAAGCTGTCTGTATTTGGAATGTTGCTATTCTGCTTCCCACAAATTTTTTGTATTGATTTTGATTTTTAAAAATATCGCATTCAATCCTATGTATCTTGATTTTGGAGTTTTTTGGCACCCCGGAGGGGAGAGCCTCACTCTCCTCCCTGGGCCCCACACCCCTGCTGCCTCACTTCAACACCTTCTGGGTCATACACCTTTGGCAGTATGTCACTCACAGATGCAGAGCCAATGGTCACCGTTCACTAAGCGAAATAAAAAGCCCCTCTGTCAGTATGGAAAGAGGTCCTCCTTGGGCAGGTCCAGGGCCTTCCAGGGAAATCTGCTGGTGGACGTAGAGGTTCATCCTGTGTCATCAGGCAGGAGGTGACTTCATAATAAGTAAATATCTCATGTTTACTAACAAAAATGCTTCCATCTGTAAGTCACCCACTCTCATCAGATAAAACGTGAAGAATGAGAGAAACTCATGTGGTTTTTATGTGACTACAAGTTGGTATGGCTTTGGACAGCAATTTGACAATGTCTATTAAAACTAAAAATATGGGGGCTCCTGGGGGCTCAGTTGGTTAAGCGTCCAACTTCGGCTCAGGTCATGATCTCACAGTTCGTGGGTTCAAGCCCCGTGTCGGGCTCTGTGCTGACAGCTCGGAGCCTGGAGCCTGCTTCGGGTGCTGTGTCTCCCTCTCTCTCTGCCCCTCCCCTGCTCATGCTCTGTCTCTCTCTCTCTCAAAAATAAACATTCCAAAAAAAATTTTTTAAAAACGTAAAAATATGTGTACCCTTTGGCCCCCATGGTCCCGTTGCAGGTATGAATCCTAGACAAACACTGAACTCTGTGCACAAAGGGGCATTTCAGGCATGGTCATGATAGCTGCAAAATACTCCGTGTATTCATCAATAGGGAAATGATTATAGAAGTTATGGTACCTTCATACGATGGAGGTGGCAACAATGAAAAGGCAATTAATTGGTCAAACATGTTGAAAAACACTACAAGTCAGAAATGGGAAAAGGCAAAAAGTAAACCAAAACAAAATGAAACAAAAACAAGGCAGAGCAAAACTTGCTGTTTGGCCCAAAACTGGGTTCCTTTATGTATGTATGTAAATGCAAAGAACAATCTGGAAGGGTACCAAAAGGTGGTTCAGTGTGCTTGCTTTGGGTAAGGAGAGTGTGATCAATGAGGAGGGGTTTCAAGAGACTTTCTCTTTGGCTGTTTGGTTTGATTAAGAAAAATATGTATATATATGTATATAAAACAAGATGATAATACTCATCCATTTTATCTTTTTAAATTTTCTTTAAATGTTTATTTACTTTTGAGAGAGAGAGAGAGACACACAGAGTGTGAGTGGGGGAGGGGCAGAGAAAGAGGGAGACACAGAATCTGAGGCAGGCACCAGGCTCTGGGCTGTCAGCACAAGAGCCCAACTCGGGGCTCAAACTCACGAACCACAAGATCGTGACCTGAGCCAAAGGTGGGCATTTAACAAACTGAGCCACCCAGGTGCCCCCATTTTATCTTTTTGAGAAATATCTCTTAAAAATTATCTTCTAGAGCAGTTTCAGGTTTACAACAAAATTAAGAAGGTACCGTGGTCTCGTGTGTATTCCCTCCCCCTACACACATGTAATCTCCCTCATTATCAACATCACTCGCCAGGGTGGTGCTTTTATTTTTAAATAAGGATGAACCTACATGGATACATTTTAATCACCCAAAGCGCATAGTTTACCTATGGTTCACTCTTGGTGTTATATGTTCTCTGGGTTTGGACAATGTGTAATGACATGCATCCATCATTAGATCATACAGAGTATTTTCACTGCCCTAAAAATCCTCTGTGCTCTGCCTGTTCATCTCCTCCCTCTCCCCACCCCAAGCCAGGTAACCATTGATCTTTTTAATGTCTCCATAGCTTTGCCTTTTCCAGAATGCCATATGACCAGAATCACACAGTAAGTAGCCTTCTCAGATTGGCTTCTTTCACTTAGTAATATGCATTTAAGATTCCCCCATGTCTTCACAGCTCAGTAGCTCGTGTGTGTGTGTGTGTGTGTGTGTGTGTGTGTGTGTGAATAATATTCCTTTGTCTGATAGGCACCCTTTATTTATTTATTTATTTATTTATTTATTTATCCCTTCACCTACTGAAGGACATCTTGATTGCTTATATCTGCTTTTTAAAGGGAATAATAGTATAATTTACATTCTTGGGAGTCCTTTCTGGATGTGACAGAACAGACAGGATGGAGGGGTACACTCCTACTACTGTGCAAAAACTCAAGCGGTCTGTGGTCACTTTGGTCTCTGGAAAACTCTGAAGGAGGTCATCGTCGATTCTCTTTGCCTGTCTCTTGGAGCAGTATGTCTGTTCTTTCGGGAGGATTGGTCTCTCTTCTGAGATTTGTAGGCTGCAAATGTCTCTGATGAGTCACCTCTAAGCCTGTCACTAGCTTCCTTCAGGTTGGGGCCACTCTAAAGCCCTTGATCTTTCCACTACATCATGTTGCCTCTTAGATCAATTATCTTCTTTTAGGCAACAAAGCTTGGTTGTGGTAACAAATAAAGCTCTAAAACTCAGTGGCTTGATCTACTAAGGTTTATTTCTCCTTTCCCCCCAATGCAAATAGAGTGAATCTTCAGGGTACCTCTCTTCCAGATGGTGATTCAGGGTCTGGGATGGAATGTTCTTGTCCTATGGCTACATTGTGCCATTGAGTGGCTTCTATGATCACCGCAACCTGGAAAGAGAAAGCTGGAGGGCCACACGGGGGCTTATATCACCAGGTTTGGAAATGCAAACATCCCCTTCTCCCATATCCCCTTGCTCGGAACCAGTCATGTGGCTCCAAACTAACTGCAAGGGAATCTGGGGATGGTGGTGGAGCACAAGGCTATTTAGTGAGAATTTGACATCTCTGTGAAAAGGGGAGAAAATAAAAACAAATAGGAATTAGACACTTAGGCAAATGTTATTTTTGTAAAAGTAAACAACATGAGAGGCTGTTCCATAGCTCATGGGTTCCTTGAAGGCAGGAATCCTCCTGTTAATTTTTACCTGAGTCCCAGTCCTGTTGAATAAAACAACAACAGATCTTTGCAGATATGGCTACTTAATGTTAGCCAAAGTGAGCTACCACCCTTACCCAAAACCTTTTGGTGTAACTTCTCTCTGGAAATTTCCTACTCAACCAGTTTACAAATTGCACAAGGAGATCAATTGTGTTTCTTTTTTAAAATTTTTTTTCTTTTTTGTCCCCTGCCCCTCCAAGTGAGATCTTTGAAAAGACTTCAGAGGAAGAAAAACTGGTGATTTTGGTTAGGACACAGGGAGCAAAGGCACTGATAAATAACATGAATAAAGAATGGGGTATTACTATAGATATACAGAAATTATACAAATAATAAGAAAACGTTCACTCACTTTATCTTATTACACTTCTTTGAAGTCTCACCTGTTTTGTTTGTTATTAAACCAATAAACCATTACCCAGTTTGAGTGATCACCTTATTTTCTACCAGACTTGACTTATGGCTATTTCTTCAAAAAAATTAATTGTATCCTCAAAAGAAGATATCGTTGAGTTTAAAAGAGATATATTGCAAGCTCTGAAGACAGTCTCCAAAGAAGTATGGGAACTTGATTCTTTGGTGTATCATTGGTACACGGTCTCCTTAGGGTCCAAGTTCTTGGAGGCTTAAGGACCCATAGGCTTGTTTTTAAAAATGACTAGTCCTCATTAATCGTTGATCACATTTTGAACCACCTGGGACTGAATGCACCCCACTTCCCAGTCTGGTAACATGGATTTTTAGGAGGTGAAAAGCTGAAGGACTTCAGAGCCAAGAAGAGATTCTGAAGACATAGTTTGAGAGTGCCACTGCTCTGAAGATGGGGGAGACTTGGGGTAGAATCTGAGCCTTGATGGATATGTGCTATCTTCCTTCAGAAATATCTTTCTTATGGAAATAGACCACCAGGCCCTCCTGCCTGCCCTCAGACCTTCAAGGCTGTGACAACCTCCACCCCCCTCCAGCTGTTGTCCATGACTCCGTCCTCAGAGACCCCCCCCCCCACCAGATTAATCTTCCTAAAAATCCTCTCTGATCATGCCACTGTTAGAGGAAGAACCTTTGGAAGCTCTTTGTTTCCCCCAAATTCAAGTTCAAAAGCCTCAGCTTAGCTTTCAAAGCCTGCTAAAATGGCCCCACCCTGCCAGGCTGATTTTATTTTCTTCTGCTGCCTGACACACACCCGCTTCTCCAGGCATGTCTGTCTCCCCCACATCCCATAAACATGCCATCCTTATTTTGTTGTCCCTGTGCATTCGTTCACGTTACTCCTTGAGCCTGGAATTCGGCCTCAGGTCCCTGTCATAGGAATACTTGACTCTGTGCAATGCACAGATTCCTGTTTGTCATTTAAAGTGTATGTGCATGTGTGAAAAGCAAATTCTAAAACAGCTTTAGAAGTTTGTCTTGATTTGTGATTGGCTGTGGGCCCATCCTTAGTTTTATATTTTTCTGCCTCTTAGTTGCTGCCAATCTATAAACCAACACTTAAACCCATCAAGGAAATTCCTTGAATAAAAGCATCATCTGATAGAAAATGAGGAAGTACTCTTGTATTTTAAAATTTTATTGTTAAGCCTTGGATTATTGCAAACAGAGCTTTCTTAAAATGGGGCCTGCTTGTATGTGTCAAATAACTCCTTCCCAATTTGGGATTCCAGAGAAATACATACCAAAACTATTGTTAGGGTTTTATGTCAGCACATCCTCAGAGATTTTCTCTTCTCACTTAACTCCTGTTGTGCAGGCTTAAGCTTCAGAAAATTCATATATACTGGTGTACATCAGGGGGCTGGTCAGGTGAGTTTACCAGAGTGTTTTGTTTGGTCTTGATGGGAAAGGCTTGCATGACCAAACATTTTAAGACTGATGATTAGCCTGTTGGCTATTGATAAAAAAGGTTACTTTGTCCTTCTAAGACATCGTGCTGGATGTGGCAAAGGAGAGCAGTTTGGTGGGATAGGGTGTCCTAACTTGATGTGTGGATGATTCCTGGAGCCAGTTTGGGGGGTGCTAGTGGTACTCAAGCTTCTGACTTGGTTCCCTTGGAGGAAATTCCAGAATCTTCTGGGGATGGGAGCTGGAAGAAGAAGGAAGAAAGGAAGAGTGGTTCACTCTCCATGGTAGCAGAGTAGCTTCAAGATAGCTCTGTCTTGGGACCCCGCCGCAGAAAATGTGAGGCAAGAAAAGATACATCTTGTTACTGATTCCACTGGAAAGGGAGAGCATGATAAAACTGCATTTTCCAAAAATGGTTGCATCTCCCATCCCAAATGCTGGTCTTGTAATGTGACTCATGCTTCTTCCATCAACAGGCTAGGTCTGTGTTCCATCCTCTTGAACTTGGGAGGGTTGCAACTTTGGCAGATGTCATGGTATGTGACTTTCAAGGCGTGGTTCCTTTAGAAGGCTTGCTTCTGGACCCAGTCTCCATGGTGCGAGGAAGCTCAAGCAGCTATGCAGAGAGGCCATGTGGGGGGTGTTTCTGCTGACAGTTGCTGCTGAGGTCCCAGCCTACAGCTGGCATTAAGTAATCAGACATGTGAATGAGTGAGCCTTGAGATGAGTACGGTCCCAGCCTGCAAGTCAGCTCCAGTATGAATCCTCCCAGCTGGGGCCCTGAACGCCATGTAGCAGAGTCAACTGCTCCCCTGTCCCCATTTTAAATTTCTGACTGCGAGAATCCAGAGGTAGGATAAACCCACTGGGTTTTTAAAATACGACTAAGCTTTGTTAAGCAGCAATAATGACGGGAATAGCGAACTACTTCTCTGAGGTGGACAGAAAGGATTTGGGAGGTAATGAGGGAGCTCTGCAAGGAATGAGACCAACAATTTCAATAACGTCTGGATTCTGTGAGCACCCCTAATCATCTAGGTCCTGCCCTTATGACCTGGAAACTGAGAGGTCAAATGGGAACAGAAGAGAATGAGAGCAATTTGTGAGAGCACTGTGACTCTGACCTCTTGGCCCGGGAAGGGCAGTTGGATGAGGCTGCAGTCTTGCTGATCTCCCTCAGGAGAGCCAGGGAGAGTATCCTGGCTTCAGGACCCTAGGACATTCCAAGCTGGAGATGTTGTACACACCAGGTGCATCTATTCTATTTAGGGTAGAGTCAAAGAGGCTTGCAGTCAAAGAGGCTTCTTCTCTTATTGCTAGGACAGCCAGGGGACTAAAACCTTGTTACCTATGTAAAGCTTTAGTTGACACTTGTGAGTCTCTCTGGACAATTCTAAGTAGCTAAGATGGTGAGAGAAAAGAAACTGGCCTTCACCCACTTATGTGGCCGCTGACTTGGCAAATGAGTAGCTATGTCTCTTTCAGGCTGGTCACCTCCCTCTATAGGAAGGTAGGCTCACGCAGGATTAACTTGGGTGCACCGTCCGGAAGCCAGTACCCTCTGTCTCAGCTGTCCTCCCCTCAGCTCTCCGCCTTAATCATTTCCAAACATATCACTTGGAGTGGAGCGAGGCAAGTGTTATGAAATTAACTCCCCCAAATAAGGTGCCATTGGAAGGTTGGGGAATCTTTTCTCTTGTCTTGGAGAGTCAGCTCCGAGGTACCACCTCCCTCAGGCAAGCTTTCCTGAGTCCTCCCCGTCAACCCTCTTTCCTCCTGTTAGTGCTGTCTGTTGACTGAACTGTCTTGTCTCGTGAACCATTGGCTCCTTAGGTGCCTTCTTCAAGCCTTCGATCTCTAATGCACACTCAGTTCTGAGCACATCCCACTCAAGAAATGTTAGCTGAAAAAAAATGCAAACCCCCCCACCCCCCATCATCAGCATTTAATGTATATCTTCCCAAAATGTTCTCCTTGTCTTCCTTCCTCCCTCCTTCCCTGGACATTCCTCCCTCCCTCCATTCCTCCCCAAACCACTATGATAAGGAACACACAATTTTGTGTTCTGTTTTTTATTTTTGTTGCTGGTGTTTACCATGATTTCAGATGCACTTTCCTGATTGTGACATAATTTCACATCTCAGTAATAATAATAAAACTAACAGTAACGACACCATTTATTGTGTGTCTTGCCATGTGCCAGACACGGTCCCCGGGCTCTCATCTAATCTTTCTAATTTGCTAGATAGTTGTCATCAGCGATATGTTACAGATTGAGAAACTGAGGCTTGGAGAGCTCAGGCAGCTTGTCAGCAATAACCAGCTGATGGAGACTAGATTGGTCCCTCTGATTTCAATATCCATATTCCTGCTTTTTTTTTTTTTTAGCACGCTGCTTCTCATCATTTGGAGTGACTTCACCATACTTACTCTTTTGTCATAATTTGCTTAACCATTCTGCTATTTTTCATCAGTTAGGATATTTACTAATTTTGGGTATTATAAACAATGAGGCAATGAACATCACTGTGCTAACAGACTCTCCCCCTATTTTTGGATTATCACCTTGAAATAGAGTCCCAGAAGTGGAATTACTGGGTTAAAGGGTAGGACTGTGTTTATGGCTTTTGATACTTTTTGCCAAATTGCTTTCCCGGAGGACTGTGTTTAGCGTAACCAGCTCACTTTATAGGCCCAGGGGAGTTACCTTGCTCCTCTAGGATGTCAAGTTGCCCAGTAGCCACTAGAGGGCAGGAAAGGCTATTGCTCAAGTGACAGGAGGCTGGCCCCCTCTAGGAAATCCCCAAATTTGCCTGAGGAACCTTCAGAGTTGCCTGGGAGGGAGGGGGATGCTTAATTAGTTAGAAACTCAATGCCAGTAAGGGACTGACTCTCTTTGATTTGCATTGAAGACTGGATGGCTTGTGACCCGGACTCTGGAAGAGAGAGCAGGAAACAGTACCCCAGAGACCCACCGAGGTTTGGCTTGGCCATGCCACCTTTTGCTTAGAAAACTTGGGTGACTGACCCTTCGGTGCATGTCTCTGTCCAATGACGTTGACCCTCTAATCTCAGTGTCAATCAGACCGGCAGCAGCTCCGGGTCCTCCAGTGGAGAGAGTGTGGCCTGCTCGGCCTTGTACTGTCCAACAGTTAGCACTTCCTAAGAGCACAGTACACGGTGGCGGAATTAATTGTTAAAATGAGACAAGAAATCAAGAGTGGGCATGAGGAGGTTGGCACAGAGTATGGCACTGGCTCCCAATCCCCACAGATGGTTTATTGACTCCAAGATGTTAAAGACGGAAGGATACTTAGACATCATCTTGTCTGCATTCCTTGGAAAAAACAGAGGCCCAAGCAGTTACAAGTATGATAAGGCTTCCACTTCCATGGGTTCATTTAAGCAACTTTGACTGAACATCTGTAGTGTGCTGGGCTCTGTGCTTTGCACGGGGGACAGAGAGATGATGGTGAGAAGTCTCTGCCTTCAAGGAGCTTATAGTTTGTGCAAGGAGATGCAATGCCTATAAATACAGAGTGTGCCCTCTGCATGTTGAAGCTCGGGAAGACACGTAAAGTTGGGAAAACTGGCTTACCTCAGCTGTGTCTAGAGAAGCACTTCTTAAAATATATTTCTCGGAACATTAATTCAACTGGAGATGTAACGAATGTAAACTAAAAGATGGTTTGGTAGTTATAGGAGTCAGTTATTGCTGCACTAATGCCGAGTAACAAACCCACCCCAAACTCCGCCATTAACAATAATGCTTATTATTAGATATTTATTTTGCTTACAGGCCTGCAGGGTTTTTGGAGTACCTCTGCTCCACAAGCCTTTGATTGTTCTGGGATCAGAAGATTGCCCAGGGCATGATCTTCTCTTGGAGATGGAAGGACAAGAGGACAAGCTTACCTCCGTAAGGGTATTTTGAGTCTTTTCTTGCATCATGGCCACTAACATTCCATTGGCCAGACCAAGTCACATGGCCAAGCCCAATGTTAATGAGTCAAGGAAATATATGGCACCTCTAGTGGCCAGAATTGCAAAGTCACAGTAAAGAGGGTGGATACAAAGAGGGGTGAAGAATTGGGAGCACGATGCAATCTACCACAGTGGCCATATTAATTTGAGAAACCCCGGTGGATCTGGTTTCTTCATTGTGGGACTTCTTGGAGGCTTTATAAATGATTCAGTCTAAAGCCTTCACTTTAGAAGAAGGGAACTTAAGCCCAGAGAGGAACATAACTTGACCAGGATTTACAGTTACTTAGTAGCCTGCGGCGAGACCCTTGTGACCAATAAGTTACGGCTCTTTCCCTACCCCTGCACTGTGTCTGTGCCCCAGCCACACTGGGCCAGGCAGAGGAGAGGAAGCAGGTAAGCAGTTGCACATAACGGAGGCTGAAGCAATGCTCCAGGGGGCCTCTGCAACATGACTTTGAGTGGGGCAGGGAAGCCACAGTCAGACCCAGTCCTGAGAAAAACTGTCAAGTGGACAAAGGGAAGGGCATGTACTGTGAAGCCAGGTTGTCTGTCTGGGTGATCTTGGGCAGGTTATCTAGCAGACTTCCTTTTTTGACTTTTTTTTTTTTGAGAGAGAGAGAGAGAGAGAGAGAGAGAGAGAGAGAATATTAAGGAGGCTCCAAGCCCAGTGTGGAGCCCAACGTGGGACTTAATCCCACAACCACGAGATCATGACCTGAGCCAAAATCAAGAGTGGGACACTTAACTGACTGAGCCATCCAGACGCTCCTAGCAGACTTTCTATGCCTTATTTGTAAAATAGGGGAGATAGACACACTTATAGAATTGTTGAGTTAATGATTGTAAAGTGTTTGGAACAGGACCAGGAATGTAGTGAGCACTCAG
The DNA here is from genome assembly GCF_018350215.1 of Panthera leo. NCBI lineage: Eukaryota > Metazoa > Chordata > Mammalia > Carnivora > Felidae > Panthera > Panthera leo. The sequence continues at coordinate 29,718,205 of NC_056692.1, forward strand.
CATACATACATACTACTACTTTTACTATTTTTTAAAAAAAAATTTTTTTAACGTTTATTTATTTTTGAGACAGAGAGAGACAGAGCATGAATGGGGGAGGGGCAGAGAGAGAGAGAGAGAGAGACACACAGAATCGGAAGCAGGCTCCAGGCTCTGAGCCATCAGTCCAGAGCCCGACGCGGGGCTTGAACTCACGGACCGCGAGATCGTGACCTGAGCTGAAGTCGGACGCTTAACCGACTGAGCCACCCAGGTGCCCCAGTACTGTTGTTATTATTATTATTATTATTATTATTATTATTTTATTATTTAGCCTATCTCCTCTACCATGACTTTTCTTATTCCTGGGCTTTCCCACCCCACTAGCTCCCTTCCCAATACCCCGTTCTTTTTTTTTTTTTTTTAATTTTTTTTTTTAATGTTTATTTTTGAGACAGAGAGAGACAGAGCATGAACGGGGGAGGGTCAGAGAGAGGGAGACACAGAATCCGAAACAGGCTCCAGGCTCTGAGCTGTCAGCACAGAGCCCGACGTGGGGCTCAAACTCACGGACCGTGAGATCGTGACCTGAGCCGAAGTCGGCCGCTCAACCGACTGAGCCACCCAGGCGCCCCCCCAATACCCCATTCTTGATATTAGTTAATCACAGCCAGTCCCCGCTAATATGCAACAAGATAACAAGTTTTATCTAATACTAAGAAGGGGAACACTGGAAAAGTTCAAGGTCTGAAGGAGTGGCAGGGAGTGGAGTTGCATTTTGGAAATGGGAATAGTGTCTGATACCATATCGAATCTCACGCTCTGGCTGACTGTCTGTCTCTTCAGATATTTGGGTAGAAATGGGTTGAGTCCAAGCAGAATCAGTAATTCACCTAAGTCTGTGGTTCTTCACCTTTGGTGCAGATTAGAATCACCAAGGAAGCTTGAAATAACAGCAGTAGAAAGAACCCTGGTGCTTGACCCCACCCTAGACCAATTCAGTCTGTCTGGGGTGAGGCCCGGGTATTGGTGCGATTTTAAAGCTCTGTGGGAGATTCTAACATGCATCCGGATTTGACAACCGCTGACTTGATGGCATTGGATGGGCCTGGTGAGACTGGGATTCAGACACAGGTGACTCTGCATCCTGGCCCTGCCACTTATCAGCTGTATCAGTTTCAGCAAATAACTTAGTCTCTCTGAGCCTCAGTTTCTTTCCCTGTAAAATGGTAATAATTGCTATCTTGCTGAGATTTTATAAGAAGCCAGTGAAACCCTTATGCAATGCACCTTGTGTATGGAGCTGGCCTATAGAATGGGCTCTTTAAGTATTTGTTAATTAAATGAATGACAGTAAGAGCAGTGCTGCAGAGAGGGGCCATCTGCTCTCCTCCCTGTTTGGGGTTGCTGACTTCTATGTTCTCAGACCTAAGTCCTTGGCAAGAAGAAGGTCTGAGGCCTGAGGGGAGGCTTGCTCTGGGAATAGTCTATTTGCTGATTAAAAGCACCAGGTCTGGGGCACAGCAAGGGACAAAACCCAGTCCTTCTTCTGATTGCCAAATCTTGTGCTCACAGGGCTATGCCAGTCTCGGGGAACCGCCTCTTCCAAGCAGTCTTCCCAGAGAGGGCTCTTATTCCCGGTCACACAGCCCTGCCGTATAGGCTAGCTGTGGCCCCGCCTGCTCCCTCTTAGGCTGGAGACAAAGATGCCAGGAGGCGCTCATGCTGTCTGCCATGCCAACTTGTCATTTTAGCCCTGACCACGGCTGTCAACAGCCCAACTGGGCAGAAGACAGGGATGCAGTGAGCAAGGGACGGGTAGCTATTTTGAGCAAAGGTGTCAGGCAATGTCTAAGTGGTGGGCCAGTAGGTTCCTCCAGGTGGCAAGAGGCCTGGATTCCGGCGAGGTTCGCGCTTAGTGTGTAACCGCACCCATGCTTTTGTTCTGAGAATTTATTGATAACTCAGGATATCTGATCAAACAGCTGGGTTTCTTTGGTCTCATGGTCTCCCACTCAGAGGTAGATGGCCGGGAGACTAACACTGGGATAGGCATGAAAACATTATCTCAGCGGTCAAGAAACCTTTTTATAAGAGCTGCCTCCCGCCACCCTTTCTCACTCTATCGTCTGCTTAGTGACGCCAGTCTGCGAGATTTTGGAAGTTCGACCCTTTGTAGTTTGTGTCAAGGAAACAATCAGTCACCTGAAATGTATTCAGAGATATTGGCATGTCCCGCTGGGAGGCGCGGCTCAGATGAGGAGCCCAGCATGACTCATGAACTCTCTGGACCAGCGTGAGACAGGTGTCGAGATGCCACTGCTTCAGGTGGAGAAGCCAAGGGTCAGGAGCTCGAGGTGCGACATCCAGAGGAGGCGGCCTCTAGATTTCAGGGAGGCCTTTGGAATCCAATCCATGACCTTCCCATATTTACAGGAAACAAGAAAGAAATTAGTGTTAACAAATTAGTTTGGAGAACATAAAAAATGGAATCTGAATCTTCAAAGTGAAATTTTCTATTAGGAGTGGGTGCAAATGAAGATCTGAGAGCAGAAAGTCAAAATAAGTGTCTTAGAAGCCATGTCAACAATACTTTTCTGTGTGAGTGAAATGGGTACCTGCCTTATTAAATTGTCTAAGGAGAAAAAGATGTGAAAATGTAAACCAAAGGGCCATGCCAGTGTTCATTACGTGGTGTTCATCATTAAGCTGGGGTTCATAGACCCTTGGGAAACCCACGGAAGAATAATTCACCATGTGAACTACCTATGTTTTCTTTTTTTAAAAAAATATTTTATTATTTATTTTTGAGAGAGAGAGAGAACACAAGCAGGGGTGGGGCAGAGAGAGAGGGAGACAGAATCCAAAGCAGGCCCCAGGCTCTGAGCTGCCAGCACAGAGCCCAACTCGTGGCTTGAGCTCATGAACCCTGAGATCATGATCTGAGCCAAAGTCGGAAGCTTAACCGGCTGAGCCACCCAGGCACCGCAGAACTGCCTATATTTTCGAGCCGAATGTTGCATGTGGGCACATACCTAATTTTCTCTAGGGAGAGGGTACATAGCTTTTATCAGATTCTTAAAGGTGTGTGTGACTCAAAAATGATTAAAAACCACTACTCCAGTCCAACCCTTTATGTCATTTGCCAGTGAGAAGAACAAAGTAATAATTCCAGGATGTCAAGTGCCACTGATACTCTCTGCAAGTGTCTTTCCATGTCATGGGAACTGGGGGAAGAGGTAAAAGGGAATTTACTGGGGAAGGAAGATTACGTAAAGGTTCCCTTTTCCCAGTAGCCATGGGCCTTGGAATTCACCTTGGAGTTGGTTCACTTATCCAGCTAGAGAGAGAGAGAGAGAGAGAGAGGAGAGAGAGGAGAGAGAGAGAGAGGAGAGAGAGAGAGAGGAGAGAGAGATATTGAGGCTTCTTCTCAGGAAGGCATTGCTGCTCAGGCAGATGGCAGAAACTCCATCCCTTTCAAAGTGACAAAGTGAGATTCCTCAGAGACAAATGCTTTCAAAGTCTTGAACCTGTGAGGTTTTGCTCTGAGTTCAGGAAAAAACAGGATATAAATCTGCCTGAATCATCGCAGCTCACGCAAACTCAATGCTGGGCCACAGTGGCTCTGGCAACATCTTGTTCTTTTTGTGTAATGACTTTTGATGCTGTGGATTTAGACGGATTAGGCCATTGAGGGGAAAGAGGGGAATATTAATATACAAAATTGTTAAATGTCAAATAAAATCCCTTAATAATGTGTGTGTTTAAGATGAGTATACAGGCACTTTGAAAACACTTCTAGCACCAGCTCAAACATTTAAGAAATCCATTTTGCAAGTTCAAACAAATAATCCTCCACCAATTATGCTGTACCTGTGCGAGTCTGATGGGTAATTCTGCACAGTGTCAGCTGGGAGCGAAGGCTCATTCCCTCAGTGCTGTTGGTAGCATTGACCAACTTCATCCAACTGGCTGAATGCTTAAATCCCACAGAGAAGTGTGTGGCTTGCAACCAAGAGTGGGTTTTCATATTTCCTGCAAATTAATTACCCAAGCAGTTAATTTTACTTGTTTTGAAAGCCAGTGTGTGTTAGAAGATCTCACCTTGAAGGTCCTACCTTTTGGTTTCATAAATGCTTGCAAACAATTGCCTGGGATTTAGAATCATTGGGAAAGGGCTGTCGGAAAGGGTCACATAAGAAGGCTGAAAGGAGTAATGAGGATGTAATACTTTATTCCACGTTATGTTGTATCAAGTCATATTATATTATAATATTATATATTCTAACTAGAGCAGGCTGAAGACATGGCCATTCTTTCATTTATTGATTCAGAAATAATGTCCTTCCATCATAAACCTGGAGAGGCCTGTATAAAATCATCTATGATTGACTGTAGATCCTGATATCTCCTTTGCTAGAGGCGGTAAAGAAAGGCTATGGAGGGGACACAGAGGGGAAGGTAGAGTGTCTTCTCAAGATGGTCGGGTGGGTAGTTAGGGAAGGCATCTTGGAGGCGATAGCATTTGGAAAGGCTGTGATACAGGTGTATGGGTTAAAAATAGCTCAATTCCCACCCAATAGTAGATGTTGGTTCATCTCATAAACACAACAGAACTACATTAGAAACCCTTTAGAAATCACAAGAAAGAGGAAGTACTATTACTCACAGTTCCACACCACCAATGTAAGCTTTATTGGCATTTTGCTGCCTTTCTTGCCAGCCTTTCCCTTGGGCACAGCTTCTCCATAGCTGTTATTGTCGTATCGTGTTATCATGTTATCATGGTAAGCATACACTCTTGCATTCATTGTTAAAAACAGAGAAGTTGGAAGGGTTTTTCCCATGCTGTCACAAGAATGGGCGGATTTGAACATGGTGGAGGTGGGGGAATGTGAATTCTCAGGGAAGGAGAGAGTGAAGGTGAAGTCCCAGCAGCAGGAGGCAGCACTGGGGCAGAGAGTCCACTGTGGCCATGCTTTGGGTTTTATGGAGGGCCTGGAAAGCTCTGTGAAGGAGCTGGGATTTTATCACGGCGGTGACGGAGCCACTGGAGGTTCTTGGGCAAGATGGTAGCATGGGTTGAGTTTGGTCCTCTCTAGGCCTGGCTTTGAAAATTCTGGGATTCCCAGGGGGCACTTGGGAATTTCAGGGGTCTCCTAAGGGGATGAGTAAACAATTCAGCAATTGGTATAAAGAACAAAATCATTAACTAGCATCTGAATGAAAATGTTAATGTATTCTGTAAGTACTGCTTGGTGTGAGTTACACTAGGACTGGCCTGTTCCTCATAAAACTTTGAGAACCTTCACCCTTGATTCACATTTGCTCTCAACTATCTATCTGAACTACTCCCTGCTTCTCCTCGCCACGCTTGATCTTCCAGTTTATGGATGACAAATAAGCCTTGACAGAGATAACACCTCCAATGACTGGCTGCAAATTTCCTAGGAACTGTTTGGAGAAGGGCTGGCTCTGAGGCCATGCCTGGATTTAGCGGGAGAGAGGCCACTGGCATGGGAATAAGAAGCATCAGCGTGCATGTCATATATTTGCCATCCTTATTCTCTCTCAAGTGTTCACTCTCTATGTCTTATATTTAATTTCAGCGTGGCCCACATTGATATAGTAGAGCCAAACCAACTGGAGTTTAAAGAAAGAAGCAGATAGGAGAAAATACCTACTAGCCAATATGGCCAAAAGTACTTGATCCTTTGATTCTATGCCCATGCCTGCACGCATGCATCCATCCACTTCACTGAATCATTCATCCTTTCAGTGAACCTTTATTCTGCACCTACAGTGGGCCAAGCAATGTGCTAAGTTCTGGGGAAATAGAAATTCTTGTTCCCAGAATTCAGAATTTAATAAGGAAGCAGCCGAAGAGATGGGTAAGTGTAGTACAATGTGTTGCAAGCTAGGCCAGAGGTCTGAACACAGTGCCATGGCACAGAGGCAGAACCCACTGACTCACCTGGGCCAGGAAAGGTGGTGGAGGCAGAGGTGGGGCTGTGATTGATTTCCCAAGCTCAGGCCTCTATGAGGGTAAGAGTCATGCATTTAGTTAATCATTGCATCCCCAGGACCTATCATGGCACCTGGCACATAGTAGGTGTTCTGTATGTTTTTCGTTGCATGAAGGGGGTGTCCAAGGAGCAGAAGGAACCCGCAAAGGTCATCTAGCGCATCCACCTGCCTCTGGGCTGGGCCACACCTAAATCATCCCAAGTGCTATTTCGGGTGTGGTTATTCTTAGCTGGCCTCTTTGACAGCTGGAAGGAGAGAAGCAGCGTCTCCTCTGAGGCTTTTGTGCTACAGGCCACATTCAGGAGGAGCTCTGTTTGGTGGAAACGAGAGCAAGGAAGAGAGAGAGGCAAGTGGGTCCCAGGCCTGGAGCTCGGCTGGAGGTCACTCCAGGTGGGCAGTCTCCCCTTCCTGGGTGATCAGGAGGTGAAACTGAGAAGCTCATCTTCAGGAGAGGCTTGGAGACTCGGTAATTGAGGCTCCTGAGGGCCTGGGGCATTGTTGGGTCCTGGCCTGGGGACCTGCTGAGGAGGAAAGGGAATTTTCAAAGGCCTCACCACTGAGGCAGAGACCTCCTGAAATGTGCCGACTCTCCTTCCGTGGTGGCTCAGTCCCCATGCTCCCTGCCCCCACCTCCGCCAAGCACTTCGGGGAGAGTGGAGTTTGAGGCTGTGGCTCCATAAGGAGATCTTTTCTTCCAGGGCTGGTTTTTTCCAGGGTATTTCGCAGTGGCCGGGGAGTGTCGGGGCCTAACACAGTCAGGCTGTACCAGGAGCCAGAGCCCAGAGTATTCTAATCTCATGGGGAGATAGGAAGAAATGATTAGTGCGCATTGAATGGCCCTGCTGTGAGCATTCTGAGCTGGACTGGTCCTGGGGAAAATCAAGGGCAAGTTCTAATCTCATTTTCAGGTAGGGGAAGGGTAGGGAAGTGACTTTCTGGGGCAGTCTCTTGAAAAACAAGCATAAACAGGGAACAATGGAACCATTCCTTTCTGACCTACTCAACCTGGCGCTTGATACGAAATGAGTGTAGGGTGTGTGTGTGTGTGTGTGTGTGTGTGTGTGTGTGTGTAAGAGAGAGAGAGGGAGAGAGAGAGAGACAGAGAGAGAGAGAGAGACTAAGTATAACCTTGTGAACCCTCTTAGGAAGCTAAATCTTGCTCCCAAATCCCCCCTGCATAGGGATGGATTTGCCCCTTTTTTTTCTTATAAAAACCTGTGTTTTCTAAATACAATACAAAAAGTGGTTCAGTGGAGCCACCCCTGAGTTTCAGGGTCCCTCGATGTCTACCTAATCCCCACCTCCTAGTCCCCTCTGCCCCACCTCCTGCCTCACAAAGCTCTTTAACTAAAAAAATAAAAGTTACAGAACAGGACTGGGGAGACCCTGGGAGAGTAGGAGACAAAGGGGTGACCGCTGGCTGGAGGCCCACAGCCTGGGAGGGTACGTGAAGAGACAGCAGGCACTGGACCTGGCAAACATTACTGAACGATGACCGTGTGTCTAGAATTGTGTCACAGCCCGTAGACGCTGCAAATAAGGACGAGATGCTGTCTCCACCCGTGAAGAACTTGTGAGACTCTGTTCAACTCATGACTATCTGTAGAGACAAAGTCAGATGCACCTGCTTGAATGATGATGTCAGCTGATACTAAGTGCTTTAGATGAGGCTGACAGCGTATGCACAGTAAGAACCCCCAAGTCAGCATTTCCGAAGAGCTAAGAGGCTCCTTGACAAATCCACCCATGTCTGAACAACTCACAGAGAAAACTCAGACCTGCTGCATCTATCCTACGTTTGCTCTCGAAATGGCACTGGACATATGCCGGCTTTGCCACTCCGTGTCTCTGTGACCCTGGGGAGAGCACTTTCCCTCTCTGGGTTCAGGTACCCTCTTGGTATTAGGTTGAACCATATGAAATTGATATTCTTTTTAGGTCATTAAAATGAAGGGGCCGATCTGCTTTCAAAAATCCCTTTGATCTATGCCATTTTAGACTCCCTAAATAATGCCCATTTCCTCTGGACTCTGCCCTCCACGCGGTGGGTTGTCCAAGACTTGTCCCTTACCTGTCAGTGCATCGGGGCCTGGCTGGACAGCTGAACGCTTAAGATTCACTTACTGTCATAACAGCTTTAAAGCAAGTCCTACTCTGGGATTAGTGGGCTTATTCTGTTTTCTGGACCTAAAATGTTCTTATCAAAAAATAAAAAAATAAAATGCTTTCATTATGCTTCCTCTGGGCGGAAGGACTTTGTGCTGTTTTGTGCCAGCTCCGTGTTATCAGCCTTTGGGTACTTCCTTGGGCTCTCTCAGCCGGAGAGCATTTCTTCCTTCATGCTCCATGAGCCCTTTTCATATTTTTTGTAACATTTTTCTTCTTATTTTAAATGTAAACATGCTCCTTGTAGAGTATTTGGAGATGGAAAAAAATACAAAGAGGGAAATAAACATCATGTGCAATCCACCATCATCCACTGTTAACATTTGATACATTTCCTTCCAGTCTCTCTCTTTTTTTTTTTTAGAGATTTTGTTAATGTTTATTTTAGAGAGAGAGCGAGAGAGCAGGGGAGGGGCAGAGAGAAGGACAGAGGATCCAAAGCGGGCTCCTCACTGACAGCAGTGAGCCCGATGAGGGGCTTGATTGAACTCACGAACTGGGAGATCATGACCTAATCTGAAGTCAGATGCTCAGCTGACTGAGCCACCCAGGCGCCCCACCCAGTCTTTTTTATGCATACATTAAATGTATTTTTTTCTTAACTGCCATAGTTCTTTATAGTAGATTGTGTTTTAAAAATAGATTTTATTTTTTAGAGAAGTTTTGGGTTCACAGCAAAATTGAACAAAAAGTACAGAGATTTCCCATATACCCCCCCCCCCCCCAACCTCTCCCATTATCAACATCCTACACCAGAGTGGTACATTTATTGCAATTGATGAGCCTGCGTGGACACACCATCATCACCCAAAGTCCATAGTTTGCATTAGGGCTCCCTCTTGTACATTCTGTGGGTTTGGACAAATGCATAATGACATGTATCCGTCATTACAGTATCATACTGAGTCGTTTCACTGTCCTAAAAACCCTCTGTGCTCTGCCTACTCATCCCTTTTTCCCCCAACCCTTGGCTACCACTGATCTTTTTACTGTATTTGCCTTTTCCAGAATGTCATGTAGTTGGAATCAGACAGTATGTAGCCTTCTCAGATTGGCTTTTTTCACTTAGTAATATGTATTTAAGATTCCCCCATGTCTTTTCCTGGCAGTAGATTGTTTTTTTGGCCCCAATTCCTAATTCTTTCCTGTATCTACATCTTTTGTCGTGCACTTTGCAGTTCTTTTCACTAAAGGGGTGGAGTGTATTCCTCCCACCCTTTTGGGTTTGGCCAAGTGACTTGCTATGGCCAATGGGTTTTTATTGTTTACTCTGTCAATGTATCATAACTTTGTTATGATATTTATTTAGGTGAATTATGATGATCTGGTTTTACTAGCTGACTCACAGATTGAAACTATCTAGAGGATATGGAATGGATCTTATCTCTTTTCCCTTAGAACCATTGGCAAAGAGTAAATGTTAAATAGGATGTCAGATAACTGTATTAGTTATCTGTGCAGGTGTAAATTGCCCTTAAACTTAATGGTCAAAGGAAGACACATTTATTATCTCATAGTGTCTGTGGAGCTGAGGTCTGGGTGTAGCTTAGCTGAGTCCTTTGGCTTAGGGTCTCTGGTGCTAGGGGTGGAGCTGGGGCTATAGTCATCTCAAGGCTCAACAAGGGAGGATCTGCTTCCAGGCTCACTCAGGAGGTTGCTGGCAGGATTCAGTTCCTCACTGGCTGATGGCCAGAGGCTGCCCTTAGGGCAATTTATAATATGGCAGCTGGCCTCCATAAGAGTGAGCGAGCAAGCAAGCAAGCAGAAGTGAGTGAACAAGACAGAAGCCAGGATCTTGGAAGGGACCTAATCTTGGAAGGGACATCCCAATTCTGCTTGTCGAAGAAAGTCACTAGGTCCAGCCCACATTCAAGGGGAGGGACTTTACCAAGGCATGGATACCAAGAGGTGGGGACCATGGGGAGCTATACTTAGAAGCTGCCCACCACACTCACAGAGGATAGAGCCAGTTTGCAGAGCTTTGTGGAGCCTTGTTTAATGCTTTGACACTGATTTTAAAAAATGGGAACATTACCTATTTTGGATAATTCACATGCTAGATACTTGGACTATGAAGAGTTGACACCCACCATCCAGTCAATCCCACAACACAATGAATTAGATCAGGTGTTCTTCAATGGGGGGGGGGGTCTGTGTATATATAATTTTGTATTTATGTGCATTGGGAGTGTAGGTAGCTTTCATCAAATTGTCTTAAGGTTTCCTGACCTCCAAACAAGCACTACTCTTAGAACAGGGTGGGGGAAATGTCAAGACTCTAAGTACAAATGCAACATCAGGGCTACAGAAAGCTAAGTTGACAGCTCACTGGGACATTGCCCTTGTGTGGTTTGGTTTCATGTCAGAGGAACTCCATGCCCTGCCTGACCCAGCCTGGTCAGTTCATCTCTGAGAGACAGGAGGTGTTGGCTGGAATATTCCATAAGACGAGCGTGTGATACATCAAGGAGCCTGAATGAATGCTGTTAGAAAATGTTGTTGAGTGTGCCTGTGTCCGTGAGGCAGAACAGGGGATGGGGCCGAGGGACCTATGGTTAAGGGTAAGCAGAAAATACTGCAGGGTGTCCCCTGGGCAAATGCTCAGCCTCTTTAGCATGCTACTGCTATGGAGAGGGCTTTGGACTGACTTAGGTTGACTGAGATTTGGATCTCAGCTGGGCCCCTTCCTACATAGACGGGAGGTGATCTTACACAGAATTTAATTCACAGGGCTGATGAGAGATAGTTTGCTTGTTTAAACCTTCACTTTGTTCAAAGAGGATTCAAGGTAGCATTTGGAGAATAAAAATGACATAAGCACAAAAACATCCACCACAAGGTTTAACATTTCTTCCACCCTCCATCCAAGCCATCTATCCACCCATCCAGCCATTAACCCACCTATCTCTCCAGTGGTTCACCACCATTTCATCCATCCATCTACTCTCCATCAATACATTCATCCACCCATCAATGCACCCACTCAGATACATGTCCATCCACCTGCACATGTATTCATGCATCAAACCATTCATCCACCATCCATCCATCCATCCATCCATCCAACTGTAACAGTTATTGAGCTCTTATAATATACCAGGCACTGTGCTGGCTTCCTTGGTTGCCTTAGACTCCAGGGGAACAAGACAGCTATGGTCCTTGTTCTCAGGAAACTTATAATCAATTAAAAGCAAATCAGTGTTTTTCCTTTCTTCTTTCTTTCCTTCCTTCCCCCGCTCTCCATCTGCCCTTCATCCTATTTTCTCTTCCTCCCGTTCCTTTTTCAGGTCCTGTTTTGGGAAAGAATTGACTCCACCATGAGTTTAGGAGAAAAAACCCAAAGTTGTAGTAGACCCAATTTCCTACAGAGGAAACCTTGACCTTGATAGAGTGCAGTGGTCAATTGACCCAGTGAGCCCCACATGATGAAAATTAAGAACTTGTTTGAGCCACTGTGAGAGGCTAGAAGTGGTCCCTAAGATGTAGCACCGAGGCTGTTCACGCATTGCTCCTCTGGGATTGGCCTGACCCAAAGGCCTGATCCAGAGGTGGAGGGCAGCACCCTCTCCCCATCTATTCCTGGATGCCTGGATGGCCACCAAGTGAAGTGTCTTTCTTGAGCTTAAAGCTCTGATCTCCATGAAAAGGAAAATCTCTGTGAGAAGGTCACAGATTAAACAGGTAACAAACTATGTACACTCGGTTGTGAATGACTGTCACTTATTTTTTCAATGGAATTAAATCATGAAGACTGCTCGAGACCAGACTGGGGGTGGCAGCACTTGGCCCGGATGAGGAATCAGGAGACACTGGTGATGGTTCTTGCTGGGCCACGTATGAGCTACCAAGCCTTGCGCGGGCACCTCCCACTCTGGGCTTCTAGAACTAGATGATCTGAAGTGGGTACAGAAAGGAGTCACTAAGGGCTGGCTCTGTGGGCACGTGACCTGAAAAGCTGCACAGGGCGTTGTGTTTGCTTTAACGCTGTCCTGTGGTCATCTTACAAAGAATAGCTTTTGAACAAGGGGCCTCGTATTTTCATTGTGAGCTGTGCTGGCAAATTATGTAGCTGGTCTTGGTGGGGAGGTAGGGCTCAGGGAAAGGGACCCAAGGACAAACACGCTCACTGTAGAAGTTTGCCTCAGCTGCTGCTCGCCACCCTTCAAGATCCGGCTCAGGACTGGCCTCCTTGAGAAAGCCATTTCATAAGCCCACCTGCCGGGATCACTCAACTCCTCCCAGGCACGTCTGCAGACAACAGGCTCTGCTCGGCAGATCTTTTGCTTGTTGACGATGCTCAGGGAGGAAGCTGGGTGGTTTCAAGTACGGGTACCCATTTCCCTGCCTGTACCTCTAGAGGTGCCTCTCCCTTTCGACTGTGTCCCTCTGCACGATGGGGGAAAATGGCTCTGGAATCACATGGTCCTGTGTTTGACTTTTCCACTTCATGTCTTACAAGCTGAGGGGTGAAAGGAAGATAGCAGCCTCCTAGAGCCTCAGGGTGCCTTTCTCCCAGCGGCTTTCCTGGGTGGCTGTGAGGACAGAGTGAATTGCAGATGGAAAGCCCTGGCATACAGTAGGCACTGACTCAATGAAAGGCTCTTCTTGATTCGAAGCTTCACTTCCTCATCTGTAAAGTGGGGAAATCATCCCTACCTCTAGGTGGTCAGGCGTAGGGCATTTAGATACATTCAGCTAAAAATACCCAGACCCCCAGCAGCACCCCCTTCCTGGCAGACTGAGAGCTGCGCCCAGCGGGAGTCCTGTCGCACAGCCGGCATCTCTGGGGCGATGGTGCCTTGTGAGTTTCTAGCCGCTGTTGAGCCCTTTGAGGTTTCAGTTACATTTTCACTTGGCAGAGTTGGTTCTCAGATGCAAAGAGAAAATCTGTCAGAGAGAGAGGGAGAGGGGGGAAAGAAAGAGGGCAGGGGTAGAGAGAGAGAGAGAAAAGAGAGAAGAGGAAGGGAGTATGAAAAAAAGGCTCCCACGGCTGTCCTCTCGGCCTTGGAATGGCTCTGTGGAGAAGGGGGGGGGTGCATGCAAATCAGAAACACATGCATGAGTCTTCCCTCCCAGCACACACGGCTCTGGAATGAGGGCGCTGAGTCCTTCGCATACTGTCTTAGGACTGGCCAAGCTTGGGATGCAGAGAATGACATGGAGACAGAGCCTGCACCTGTGTCCTCTCATCCTATCCTGGATGAAAGAGGAGAAGATGGGAGCAGTGGCTGGATCTACAGCTCTACTCTTGGACTCTGGAAGGTCTTGAGAGCTCCTGGATGGGGCAGTGGGGGCGGAAGGTTATAGGGGTGGTGAATATCTGTCAGGGCCAGGCAACGGAAAGAGCATGAGCTTTAAAATCAAGCAGACTTGGGGGGCGCCTGGGTGGCGCAGTCGGTTAAGCGTCCGACTTCAGCCAGGTCACGATCTCGCGGTCCGTGAGTTCGAGCCCCGCGTCAGGCTCTGGGCTGATGGCTCGGAGCCTGGAGCCTGTTTCCGATTCTGTGTCTCCCTCTCTCTCTGCCCCTCCCCCGTTCATGCTCTGTCTCTCTCTGTCCCAAAAATAAAAAAATAAAAAAAAAACGTTGAAAAAAAAAAAAAATCAAGCAGACTTGGGTTGGCATCCTGACTGTCCCTCATTAACTGTGTGACGTTGATAAGTTACTTAAGCTCTCTGGGCCTGAGTTTCCTCATCCCAAATAGGAGAACCATGACCGCTATCCCAAAAGACTTTTATGAGGGTGAAACCAAATTTTGCATTTTATTTCCCTAAGAGAAGTACAGTACATTAAAGAAATCATGGCAAAAAGAAAATAAGAGCTGAACAGAACTATGAAGCTAGGGCAGTGTTAGTACACAAAGGTGCACAGCACAACTATTATACTTAGCTGGTAAATTTGTCTCTGAGCTTCTGGTTGGCCTAAGTGAAGCAGAAAACATCATTTACAAAATCCATTTTTTGTACTTAAAAGGAATGATTTCTCAGGACAGCAACTTCCCTTGGCACTGAGGCCACAGTCATCTCCCCCGGGGGTCTTCTTAAAGGCGTCGTAGATTGGGGATAAGTGATCAGCAACTCTTTGTTGCATTAAACTGTGCATGGAAGGCTTAGGGGAGCATATAACGCACCTGCCCTGGCCCCGGCACATAGGAGGTGCTCTCTCTGATGGGCGTCATATAGTATTTTGGGAAACTGCTTATTTCAGGGGAAGGGCTGGTGATCTCACTTCCTGTTACCTGTGGCTTGATTTCCACCCCCCCCACCCCCCCCCCCCACCCCCCGTCGCAAGCCTAGCCTGCTACTCTCTCCTTCCTTGTCTGATGGCTTTGTGGGGGCTCCTCTCAGTGCTTCTGAGATGCGGATGATACAGCCTCGTGGGGCTGCTCTCAGGAAGCCCGAACTCTCCTCCTGGAGCTCCGCATGCTTGGCTCAGTGACATGCCATCTCCCTGGGTTCTGCCCCAGGGAGGGGACATGTGGGCATTCTCTATAACTCAAGCATAGCTCCCTCCTGCCTTCCTGTCTTTGTCTTTCCTTCCTGGGCAAATGAAAGGCAGAGTGAATGAAAGTTTCCCTTCTGATGGGAAAACTCCCTCGGGCCCTGTAATGAGCCAGAATAATTGATTTGTCAATAAAAACCGAGGCTGCGGAATTGATACTTGGTGTCAAAACAGTCCGGATCACTTTGGTACCAATTCATTGTCGCTGGAGGGAAGCCGTTAGGCGAGAGCCCGGTGAAAGGGGGCAGATTTGAGTGCAGACATAAAAGATTTGATTGTGTTCAAGCTCCCCAGCATGGCACTACCCTGGTGGGATCTGATTTCAGTGCTCCAGACTGAGGTCCTGGTTAATATTTGCTTTCTCTCCTTTCTCATGAGGGGAGAAATAACTTGGCAATTGCCCCATTGCAGCTACTGTTTGAACGTGGATATTCATTTAATCTGGAGTTCTGTTACTCTTTAAATATTTAGGGGTTTGGCTGAGGTCTTTGTGTTCTTAGGATGCGACAGACAGTGAAAAATGGTATTGGAATGTTTCTACTTGGTTCAGAAAGGAGGTTTCTCGGCCTCCCTCCCCCCACGCAGCCCCCCACCCAACACTTGGTTTCATTCCCTCATCTTCTCACTGTGGCTTCTGACGAGAACCAAGTTGTTTCCACATATATGGACAGAGGCCATGGGGTAGAGCAGAAAGAGAATATGTTTTGGAATCAGACCGATCCGCAGGGGGGTGTTCACATCTTGGCTCCTTCCCCATGAGCCATGCAAATTTGGGTGAGTGTTCAGGGGCTCCCTCTCTTCATCTGGGAAATGGGGCTGTGGACACCTACTCCATAAGGCTGAAGTCAAGGTCAAATGAGATATAAAGCAACCCCCATAGTCCCATTATGTTTAATGACAATGCCATTGATGTAAAACAATATGTTCCAAAGTGTTCCCAAAGAATTCTGATACCTATGTCTATCTATATCTATATCTATATCTATATCTATATCTATATCTATATATCTATATCTATATCTATCTTAAACATTTTCTTTATTGAAGTATAGTTGATACACCATGTTATATTATATAGGTTTGTCTTGTAGGATGAAACTAGTTAATCCTTGGGTGACCTGAGTCCTACGATCTAATGAGTTTGTTGCCAATCTTTTGTTACCCAGAGAAAGGGCACAGACAAGAGGGCTGCCTGAGCCATTCTATGGGCTGAGTGCCACCATTTAGTTCCCTGATTTCATCCCTCCAGTGACTCAGGGAGGTAGGGGGCATTTTTTCATTTGAAAGATGAAGGAACAAACTTGGATGCTCTGAGCCACTTGTCTTGGGTCACATCGTGACTCAGAGAGCCCAGGTCCAGTCTCATGGCCTCCACATTCCAATTTCTTTCAACTTGATGAAGATACCACTTCACAGCTTCTAATGGTGACCAGGGAGTGCTGGGGCTCCTCCCCATCTCCACTGGGAGGCCTGGGCTTTCAGACAATCATTGTTTTGTTGTTGGATTATATCCCAGATGTTTATTAAGCATCTACTCTGTGCCGAACACCGTGGGAAGGAAGGAGCCAGGCAGAGCCCCTGTCCTCAAGAAGCTGACAGTTTATGAAACAGACAGATAAATAATTTTTCAAAAAGAAGAAAGAGGAAAAGTTTGAGAAAGCATTGAATGCTTCTCTTTTGTCCCTTGGCTGTAACTGCACAGCCAAGCACATGCATGGGACCACACTCATAGGAGGTGTGCAGCAAATGTTATCTGAACGAATACAATCTCTCTCTCCCATAGGTGTTTCCCAAATGCCAAAGATCCCACTGTTGACTTCCCCGAATTTAAGACTTCACGTCTTCAGTGCACAGTCAGCCCTTGGATTGACAGTCCAGGGGCCTTGCTCCATAATGAAAGCCTTAGCTGTGTGAGCCAGAGCAGGTGGCTCAGCCTAGGGCACAATTAGATCAATCATGGCTAGTAGCTGTTGAGGCCCAAGATGTATCTGCACATTCACTGAATTCTTATGACTACCGATGACGTGGGTGTTCGTAATGTGCCAACCTGCAGATGAGGAAACTGAGGCATGGTGAGTTTGCCAGTCTCCGTCTCCAGGCACACGAGTGGGAGGGGAAGGCCAACCTCAGGCCAGGCTTCAGGGAGAACCTGATGATGTGTGGGCACCAGCACTGAGGCCACCAGGTGCCTGGGTTGGAGGGTGCCCTGGTCAGCTTCAGGAAGGAGGGCGAGAGCAGGAAATTGTCCAGTGCTCCCTACCTCCATCAGCCTGCCCACCTGCTCTTCCCCCACGCCCCGTCAGGCAGGCACCGGTAAGGGCCTCAGAGTGTGACTGCGGAGACGTGGCTGGCTCCAAAGAGTCCTCCTTGGCTGAACACACACTTCTTGGGGCCGAGGAGCATCCTGTGGATTTCAATGGCCTCGCACCGCTACCCTATTTATCTGGTTGAGAGGAGATGTCTTCATCTCTGCTTTCTGTTTTCTCTTCCGGCAGTTCTCTCACACACCCATCCTTCTCTTCTTCCTCTTCGGATTCTTCTATTTCCTTATCTCTTCTTCCTCCTTCACACCCTCTTCTTCCTCCTCTTATGCATTTTGTTTCTTTTTCCTCCTTCTCGTGGATTCCAAAGGAGTTGTGTTCTATACACTCACATGTATAAACACATATGTGTAGGTATATGCAGACGACGTAAGATTACTTAACTATGTAGGGCATGTGTATATGTATATTTACGTGTATACAAATATACGTACGTTGATATGCATATGTGTGCATATATACACATACACACACACACACACACGTATAAAACACATATAATTGCACTTCCAAATATGTCCTTGTGCTAAGAATGTAGGCGATCCAGAAGGTCTGGGATCAAAGTCTGGCCATGGCCCCCCTGGGAAGTTCAAGGGTTTACAGCCAAATGCACAGGGAAATTACAACTCCACAAAAGCACGAGCTTTTCATGTTGGAGATCACTTGGGCTAGTATCTTCTTTCTGATATGAAGTTGCCGTGTGACCCTGGGAAAATGACCTTATCTCTCTGTTTTTCTTTCCTGTGGAAAACAAAACCTGCAATGCTGCACAGGAATGTAGTGATGCTCAAATGAAGAGTATTAGCAGAAATACAAATGTGAGCCATTTTTTCACTTCTGTGGTTTTACTCACCCACTCTCTTATTTGCAACAACTGCACAACAGTTATGTGTGTGTGAGGGGGCCCAAGGAGAGAAGAGAGGAGAGGGGGAAGCATTCTCCTTGCAAAAAAGGAGGGTGGTTTTTACATAATTCTGGCTGGATTGCTCACCCTCACTGTCTAAGGGAATATTTCTTAATTTTCTTTTTACCCATGCCCAGCTGAACATTTGTCTAACTTTTAGTAATTTGTATAATGAAAACAAAACCGATTTCTCTTTTTTTCTAAGTATGATACTATTTTGCAATATCCAGTATGTTTCCTCAAACTCCCCCTGCTGAAATGTGAATCTGCCCCTGTCTTGAGGGATAGAGAATTTATCCCAAATTGTTGCATGACCTTGGCCTGTTTTCCCACCTTTTCTGAGCCTCAGTTTCCCCTTTTGTGTGATGGACAGTGATGCCGCCTTGGCACCTCCAGGGCCTGTGGTAAGGAGATGAGGTCCCCAGAGACAAATATCCCTCGTCCTGAAGGGGTTTCCTGCCACGGGGCTCGGCTCAGTCCCACAGTGCAAGGCAGGGGTCCCCCTGGTGAGAACAGTTTCTCTCTGGGGACTGTCTCCTGGAGATTTAGTGTGATATTTTTTCTCACCCTCAGGAATCTGGCCAAACTCCAGAGCCGCCTATCATGAGCAGTCTTGTTTGCTTGAGTTTGCAGAGTTGTGAGGGTAAAGGACTGGCTTTGACTATTCAATCACTCCGGTGGGGGTGGGGAGCTGCCTTAGGCCAGAGGTGCGACTTTCTCCTCTCTTTTAGGAATCAGGCCATTCACCTATGAGATTCAGTGGAAGTGTGAGTGAGTGGGGTGGGGTGTGGGGAGGGGGTGTAATATTTTGGGGGGTGACTATTCAGTGCTAGTTGCTATCTTGGTAAATATCCTCTTATTCGATATTCAGTTATGGTGTGTGGACGCACGATCATGTCCATGTTATAGATGGAGCCACTGAGGCTCGGAGAGGAAATATAATTGTTCTCGGTCATTTAGTAGGCTCCGCACCTAGATCCGTGGCCTCTGAAGCACAGGTGGGAATATGGGAGGGAGGGGGAAATGTTTCCAGGTGGCAACAGGGCACATTGCTAAGGGTCTAAGTTTCCTCCTCCCTGTTCACCCATTTCCCTGAGCAGAATACGTTTGAGAAGGGGGTGACAACAGCGGCCTGACTACGGACGGTGCCCCTCAGGTATCTTGGGATTTGGGGGCTTGCTATTCAGGGAGCCAGCCGTGGGGTCCTCTCGCTCCACGGATGACCATTCCTCCTACGAACCAAGGGTGTGGAGGGGTGGGTTTGTCTCTGTTGACCTCCTCTCTTGACTTTCCCAGGCCTTGCTTCCTTCCATGTTCTGGGACATCCAGCGAAGTGGCTATGGGGCCAAGTGAGAGGATGCAAGGGGGAGGAAATAGAAAAGAGTGTGGATTTTTGGAGCCTGACCCATCCAGGCTGAAATCTTGTTCTGCCAGCTCCTGACAGTATGGCTTCGGATAAAACATGGCACACCTTTGAGCCTCAGTTTACTCACCTGTAAAATGGGGGTGATAAGTCTCCTGGCCACAGGATGACCCGAGACGAGGAAGGGAGGAAGAGCCGGGGATGGAAGTCAGCTCAGCGTGGGAACTCAGGAGATGTCAGAGCTTCTCCCTGTGGGAGGCAAGATGTGTGCTCTGGAGACCCTGTAGCAAAGCACCGTCCCACCGTTCTCTGCCCACAGCAGTTCGGAGTTAATAGCAAGAGACATACATTTCATAAGCACTAAATGTCACTTGGAGAGAGAAAAAACGAGAGAGAGAGAAAGAAAGACGGATCTGCAAACACTTAGTCACCCCCAGAGTGCTCCTCAGAGCCATCCTCATGAACTGGCCTCTGGGTGAGGGGATTAAGCCTCAGTAACAGATCATGCCCAGAGCCGTGTCACCCTGAGCCCTGCACTGGGCGTGCAGGGTGGTGGGACCCCCCTTTGAGGAGGGGACGTGAGGTCCTGGCCTCACAGGCTGCAGGGCCAGGAGGAGCTGCCAGGCTGGGGCTTCCCGCCCGCTGTCTGGAATCGAGGGAAGAGCCCACTGGGCATTCCAGAGCCAAAGAAACAGAAACCCTCCAAGTTCACAACTGTGGAGAAACACTTACCCAGTTTGTTTTTAATCAAACTCCCCACGCTGACACTTGGGCTCCATTCAACCATTTAAAAAGTTCCACTAGCAAATAAACACTTCGCCAAATATTTGCCCTTATGTGTTTTCAATAGTAAATACCAGCTATATTGTTCATCTCCTTATATCACCCTGACTGGGCCCGCCCCTGGTTGCTCAGAGCTGAGTGGCCTCTCCGAGGATAGTGGAAAACCCTTCCTGACCTCCCACCGTGGAGCCAAAAACAGAGGGCTTGGGCCCAGGTAAAGAAAAATCCCCCTTCCATCCCAAGGGCAGACCTGCTTAAGATCTTCGTGTGGGATTTGTGCTGCTGGGGAGCATAGCCCCCAGGCCCCGGAAATGTATTCCTGCTTCCCCTCCTCTCCTGGGCCCTGCTCTTACCCTCCCCCAGCACTCAGAAGCAAACTTGCACACCTCTGAGGAGCAGGTCAGGATTCAGGGCAAAGAAGTCAGCTTTCACAGGTATAAGAGGGTGCTGGGACCCTAAACTGCACAAAACACGATTGCACACAGATGCACACGCATGTACACAAACATACGCCATCCCACACAGCAACCATGGTATTGGTTAGCAATCCTTGGTGGCAAGCAACGGATTCATTCCTCTATTGAAAGAAGCAAGGAGAGTTTATAAGAGAAAAGGCTGAAAAACCAGGTTTGGAAAAGATAGTGCTGCTGCTAGAAAGGGCGTCCTACCATTTTTGGTCTCGGACATTCTGCTTATGAATCAAATTCCGGGGAGGAACTTGCTGATTGGTTTTGATAGGGTCCTGTAGGGTCCTGTACCTCCGTGTTGATCAGGGGAGGACAAAAGATCCTTATTAATAGTCTCCCAAGGCTCCGTGGCATTGTTTCTCAAGTTTTTCCACATCCCAACACACATAAAAAATGATATTTGTAAGACATAAATGGGGGGGGGGATGAGGCTTATGGTTGTTAGTTCCTGCTGCATATCGCTACCCCGAATGGGGCTGAGGGACTCAACATCTCAGCACAGCTGTACCCATTCATAGCAATTGTGGGGACACTCAACTGTTCCCAAGAGGGTGAGGCACTCCCTCAAAATATAATCAGGACGTTTACAACAGCAAATGGCGTGGAGGCTGAGTACTCACCAACTTCCCAACGTGCGCGAAGTCCTACGTCATTATCAATAAAGCAATCGGAGCTCCTCTCTGCCTTATCTTTTCTCCGTCTCACTCTGGCCACAGTGTATTGAATTTCTCCACCTAATGTCTCTCTCAGTAAAGGGATAGCAAGCAAATGCATTTGTATCTCTGCTCATACACCACAAATCCCTCCTTCAAAAGACCAGGGGCACTTGTGGGCCCAGGCCATGACTCATTGGTTTTCTCATTGGAACCTAGAACAGTGTTCTGCTCACAAGTCAGTCTTCAAAACAGCCATCAGATTGAGCTTGTAACCTATACTCCAGATGTATCACCCAGCCCCAAACACACTCTGCTGTCTCTAGGTCTGCTTGGGGGCCCTTCTTCACTAGTAAGGACCTTCCTGAAGGAGACTTTTGGTATAGATCTATAAAATGGATGAAGAGAGGGCTAAGGTAGATTCTCCCCAAATAGCAATCAGGCCAGAGCATCAGATAATCCAACGGTGTTCGTGGTTCTTGGTTTTCCAAGGCTTGGCATCTGGACTGTCTTATGAAAATTTGATCCTGTTTGACATATTCTTGGGCTGGCAAAACAAGAATGCTGAGGGTTTCTGGGGTACTTGGGTGGCTCAGTCAGTCAAGCATCTGACTTTGGCTCAGGTCATGATCTCACAGTTCATGAGTTCGAGCCCCTGAATAGGGTGAGCCCTACTTTTCTTTCTTTCTTTCCCTCTGCCCCTCGTGTCCTCTCTCTCTCTCTTTCAAAAAAAAAAAAAAAAAAAAAAAAAGAATGTTGAGCATTTCTGCCAACTGACAACCCATGAGGAATAGAGGCACAATAGCTCATCATGAGATGACCATGCATGTAAATGGAGAAATGGGATTTGATTTACAAGACATTTTTAAAAAATGATTATTTACTTATTTTGAGGGAGAGACAGAGAGCTTGAGCGGAGGAGGAACAGAGAGAGAGAGACCCAGAATCCGAAGCAGGCTCCAGGCTCTGAGCTGTCGACACAGAGCTCGACACGGGGCTCGAACCCACAGTCTGCGAGATCATGACCTGAGCCATAGTTGGACGCTCAACCGACTAAACCAGCCTCGTGCCCCAATTCAAAGGGATTTGGATGAAGTCACAGGAAGGGAGAAAAATAACTTCTGGGGAGAGAGCTTACCTGTTTAAGCTCATTGCACTTATATTATTTCATTGAATCTTCCCAGCAGAACTTTGAGATCTACATGGTCATTCTCATTTTTTCAGATGAGAATACTGAGGAGTGATTTAGAAATATAGATGGGTTTGATTTTAAGTAACCAGCATGAGCCACAGCTGGAACTCACACTCAGGTTTCTTACCTCATCTCTGCACCTCTTTGCCTGCCTTTTCTCTAGTTTCAGTGATTTGGGGGTGGGGGGCGGGAGCGATGGTTTTTGGTGCTAGCTGGTTCCAAAACTAATTGATATGCCACCAGAATTCTTACTACATGAGGAAAAAAATGTTCATATTTGGCTAACTGCTATTCTATAATGTGTGTGGCTATAATAATTCTACCTAATATCGTAAAAGTACTTAATAAATAAATGGCAGTGATTGTTAGGGTAATATACAGATGCACATTTAAAAAATACTCAACTTATGCAAATCTATGTTTATTAATGAGATGAATTGGTGGAAGATTTTTAAGAGGAAATTCTATTTTGTTAATAACCCAATTAATTCATGCATTTTTATAGCAAAAAAAATGGACACTACCAAAAGGTGTAAAGTCAAAAGTGAAGATTTCTTATGGCCATCCCCTCAATACTGCTCTTCAAAGATAACTTGTATATCAGTCCTAAACTTTTGTCTAAGCGTAGGGTTTGGGACTAGTGTGAGGCAAGGTGTCTAGGGTGGAAAATTGAGGGAGGCGCTCACTCTGAGTTTTGCGCAAGTGCAGGCTCGACACCTCCATGAACCTGGGAGGTGGGGGACGCCTCCTTAAGTTTTGCTCTGCAGTTACCTCATGGTGTACACTCTCATCCCAGCCCTGCTATGCATTGCATGTATTTATGAAGGTACTTATACAGTTATTTCTAAAAAATGACAGTAACTTCTGTTTTATGGTGGCGTGTTTTTTACTCAACAATGAATCAAAATCCATTTGTGGCAATTCCTACACATCTGTCTCAAAGTTTTAGCAGTTATGCAGTGCTCTACACCATGAACGAATCATAGTTAGCCATTTCTCTACTGATGAACATTTAAATTTTAATTTTGCTGTTACATGTGTCTTTGTCAGTTTGGGCTCCTATAACATAACACCTCAGACTGGATGGTTTAAATAAAACATGTACTTTCTCGAAGTGCTCGAGGCTGAAAGGGCCAGGATCAAGGTGCTGGCAAATTCGGTTCTTGGTGAGGGCTTTCTTGCTGGGGGGCAGACAGCCACCCTCTCCCTGTGTGCTCACATGGCTTTCCTTGGTGGGTGCTCACGAGAGAGCAAGAGCTCCGTGTCTCTTCCTTTTCCTATAAGGGCACTAATCCCATCCTCACAACCTCATTTATACCTAATTACCTTCCAAAAGTCCCACCTTCAAATACCAGCACATCAGGGGTTAGGGTTTCAACTCATGGGTTTTGGGTTGAATATTTAGTCTGTAACACAACGAATGCCATGAATTCGATGACCTAGGGGATAGTGACTGGCAAGTATGTCCAGCTGATAGATTCCTAACGAGTGCAAACACTGGGTAAAGGGGTATTTTACATTTTGAAAGCTATAACCAAAGCACCTTCAAAAGTTTTTCACCAATTTGTATTCCTACCAACACTGCAGAAGGGTACAACGGGAGACACTTTCCATTGGAATTATCTGCAAGAATTCTTTAAATAGTCAGCTTTCTTGGTATGTGTGACCTCCCCATGTGAGATTTCATGTGCCACTTTCCAGCAGTCAGCTCACTGGTTGGATCTGGACAAGCGTGTGCACTGCCTTCCGGGTCAGTCCTTAACCTTCTGCGGAGCTCAGCTGGGAGGTGCTTGCTCTGGCTTTCCCTCCAGGCCTGGAGTGGGTCTGGGTTGGCAGTAGGGAGCCGGGCGCTCGAAGGCTATACCATGGGTCAATATTTAACCATTTTTCTCCAACCTCTCCAAAGATTGGTGCAGGATCATGAATCCTATGGGGCATCAGGAGGTGACAGCTGTAGGAACGAGCAACTTCATGGATACAGAGGGCCTTGTTGAATCTCAGTCTTTATATTTTGGAAGCAAATAACTTGATGTGGAATGGAGCTAAGCCATCTTGGCAAAGAGGAAGAATGCTGGGCCTGGTGACCATTTGAAATTCTTGAAATCCCCCTCCTACTTCCTCCTCAGCACCTTCCCCTACAATTCTGGATGTCAATCCCTGTCCATCCACCTTCTAAATCAGGAGCTGGCAAACTTTGGCCCATAGGTCAAATCTGGCCTGCCACCTCCTTTTGTAATAAAGTTTTACTGGAACACAGCCATGATCATTTGCAGATTGATGGCTGCTTTTGCAATTATAGTAGTTTCAATAGATTGTATGGCTCACAAAACTTGAACTATTTATTATCTGCCTTTTACAGACAAAGCGTGCCGACTTATGCTCTAGATGTCTTTTGAGTTTTCCCCTCTTCTTCCCTATTAGTTCATCTCATCTTGCCTAGACCACTGCAGGAGCGAGCAAGCTGGTCACAGTTGGAGTGAGCTTTCTTAGATGCAAACGTAATGGCAACAGGCCCTCACCTGCTTCCACTGGCCCTGGTGCCTGTGGGGTGAGTGATCTACCCTTCAAGGCGCTCCGAGTCTGCAGGCTGTTTGCAGCCACCTCTCCTCTCTCATTTACTTGTGTACCCCACAAATACTTAAATCTCAGTTAGCCCATCTGTAAAATGGAGCAGAGAACACCTCCCTGGTATTTTAGTCTCTGTGGACTATTGAGTTTCCCAAGCTTGCCACTCATGGTCCCACCTCTTTACCCTTTATCCGTACTGAAGACAGAAGAGGTAAATGCTATATGACCTTATGAAACCATTCGTAGGGCTTACAAAAAGAAAAGCACAAGGATTCCGGGGATCCAGCAGGTATGGAGGCTGTAGGGTGGCAACAACGCCCATAGTCCAGGGAGAATTTAAAGGAAGTGAAAACCCAGACCATCCTGTGAATTCCTGAAAGTGCTTGAAGAGGTTGCGGGATCACAGGTAAACAAAGCCTGCCCCTCTGCATGCTGGGCAAAGGACAAAAAAGCACCGACCTTCACATTTAGGATGTGTGTTCTGTATGCCTAACACTACACCATCGAGTTCCACATACACCAGCTCACAGAAGGAAAACTGCCTCCTTCCTTCCCAAACTTTGCAAGTCAATACATTTTTACTGAGCAGCTATCATGAGCCAAGCCCTTAAGTAGATATCAAGGGAACAAAAATGGATAGAACTCTAGGGGTCCCCAGCCTAACTGAGGAGGCAGATGTGTATGTAATTTTAGCAATGTGCTCAGTGTTATCAGAGAGATACAGTCAGGAATACAGGGGGACCTAACTCTGCCTGGATATGTGGAGAAAAAGGTCAAGAGAGCAATGACTGAGCTGGGTTTTGAAGGATGAATAGAAGTTTGCCAGGTGGATGAGACCAGAAGGGCTTCCAGAGAGAAGGAACAGTTAGTGCCAAGGTATAGAGGCAAGAATGTCAGGGACCTGTCACCTCACTGGGGAGGAATGGCAAGTGGGGGCCAATCAAGGAGGACCTTGTAGGGCATGCTGTGGACCCTGGCTCTCTCCTAGGAGATGATAGAAATACAGCATAGGGGTTTTTTAAGCAGATTTTTTTTTTTTTTAACGATACAGTATTCTCATGACAGCAACGTAGAGGAAATGGAGCAAGGCACAACCGGAAGTGAGGAAACTATCTAGGACACTATTGCTATCATCTGGGTGGGAAATAATGAGGGGATGAGCTGGGGACTCGAACAAGGGAGGTGAAAAGGGAGCCCAAAGACCGAGAAGCCTTGGTCTTAAAATGTTAAAATATGCACTAACTACCTGCGTTTTGAAGGGCTTGGTTCTTAGCACCCTCATTTGAAGAGGCTGCACACACACAATAACAGGAGCATGGCCTGTATCTGGAGAGTGTGTGCCTGCGCATGCACACGCACACACACACACACACACACACACACACACACTCACACAGAGAAGACAAACAGAATGAAAGTCTCCCAAAAAGGATCAAAGGCGTGTAACAACTATTGTACCAGTCGTATCTAAAATAAGTGCGTGAGTTGTACGGGATGGAAGCAGGCAGAGGAGCTAAAGGAGCGGCTGGGGCAGGGGCAAGATGAATGGTGTATTAGCTATCTGTTGCTGGGTAACAAATTAGCCTCAAAGTCAGCAGCATAAAACGCATTTATTATCTCACGGCGTCTGTGGGCCGGGAATTTGGGAGTGGCTTGGCTGGGTGGTTTTGGCTCCCGCTCCCTCATGAGTTTGCAGCCAGGATGAGGTGGAAGCCTTGATGGGGGCTGGAGATCCTGATGCCGAGATGGTGCGTTCATCTGGCTGGCAAGTCAACGCTGGCTTTTGGCAGAAGGCTTCAGGTCCCTACCGGGAGGACCTCTCCACAGGGCTACTCGAGGGTCTTCGTGTCCTGGTGACTGGCTCCCCCACAGGGAGCGATCTCAGGGGGCAAGGTGCAAGTGGCTATATCTTTCACGGCCTGGCCTCGGCAGTGATTTCCACAGTATCTGTTGGTTATGCACGCCTGCTCAATTCACGTGGGAGGGGATGTGCCCTTGAGACGGTGGCACAAACAGGTCGTGGGCTTACTGGCGGCAGAGTAGGTGCGTCGTGAAAGAAAGGGAATAAGGCTTGGGGACAGAAGCTGATTAACGAGTAATCGCCCTGCTTGCATTCTGAGATGAGCCTTGGTTCCTCATCCACAACACACGGATCATGATCCAGTCCTAGGGGATAGCAGTGAAGGGCATTTGAGAGAAGGTTTGTAAGATGCTTTGGGAGCTCATAAAGCACTATAGTCTGGCGCTGTGTAAAGTGACTGCATAAACAGAAGCCACCATTGTGAAGTTCTGTGTTGCATCTGGATGGGGATCTACACGGACACGTGAAAGACACTCGCCCTTTATTTCTGTGGCTGCAGAAATCCAATAAATAGCTTGTAGTGACCTTCTGTCTCTGTTTCCACATGCCCGGTGTGGCACAATTATAATTTCATTTCGTTCTCTCAACAATGCTGGCAAATGGGATCGCAAAACTGCACTTTTCAAGAGAGGAAGCTGAGGGTCATTGGGGTTACCTAGCTTGCCTTGAAAATGGGGGAACAAACCCAGGCCTGCCTCACCCAGGTGGATGGCCCTGAGGCGAGTGAGAGACAGGCTCAGCAGGAGCTGAGCTGGGTCCCTGTCGTCCATATCTGGGACCTGGGATGTCTTCAGCACTGGGATTTGTAGGTTGGTGGCAAGGGGAGGGTGAGCAGGGAGCCACGGGCCTCTCCTACCCTGTACGCCCCATAGCCCTCGCCCCCGAGCTGATGAAGGGTCTTCGTGCGTGCGTGTGTGTGTGTGTGTGTGTGACCAGGCCGGCAGCTGCTGCCCTCCCAAAGCTGGGGATTAGGGTGACGAGGCCCACAGGGCCCTCCGGAGCTGGCTGCGGGCCAGAGCCGCACGGGGGCCGCAGGCTCCTGGGACTTCGGCTCCCAGGCCCTTCTCGGAAAAGCATTTGCAGCGAGGCCACTCCAGGTGCCAGGCCAGGCCATCAATCCCTCACTCTTCGGTGCAGCGAGTTTATAAAGTAGCAATTAAATAAGAGCTCTGTAAGTGCTTCTGGGAACTGCCCTGAATGCATTTTCCAAACATAAATAACGGGGACCTCCACTCCGTGCTGAGCGCATGCAGAGCAGAGAGGCAGCGCCGTGAAGAAGGGAGCCCTGTTGTGCCGGGCGGCCGGGCTACGTGCCCCGGGTGCGCACGCGCGCTCCGTGTAGGCGGCAAGTCCATTTGTCTTGCCTGCCTGGGTGGCATGTCAGCCTGCCTGGACAGGTCTGGTGGGGGAACGGTGGCCGTGACTTCACTGGGGAAGGCGGGAGATCACCGGGCCATTGCAGAGACGGCGATGGGGTAGCACAACAAGGAAGACAGTGTCTAAGCATTGAGTACCTACTATCTGCCAAGGGCCCACCAATCTCCTATTATTGGGAATTTTGGAGACCTGTCAAGGTGACAAGAGTCTGTAAGGTAGGGGGGCTCAAATGAGAACTCTTCAGCCTCTTACATTTATTAGGCTTTTGTTACATGCCGGGTACTATTCTAACAGTTTTACATGAATGAACTGATTCAAGGCTCCCAACAAATCCGTAAAGTAGGTATTCCTCTCATCCCACCTCGTAGGGGAAAAACCTAGGCACAGAGAAGTTAAGTCTCTTGCCTAGAGTCATCATTCAGGCCCAGGCAGGCTGGCTCCAGAGCCCCCTCCTCTCAACCCTTCATTGTGCTGCATCAGAGCATGGGACCTGAACCCTGGTACCAGGCCCCTCCCTCCCCCCATGCCTTTGCTCATGTTGGCCTGTCCTCCCGGATTCTCTTTCCCCATGTGTCTCCTTAGGTAATTTTAAAATACCAATGCATTTTAAGTCACAGATGAAGGGTTGCTTTTAGGAATACCTCCTGACCATCACCCCCACCCTACCCATCATCGGATGAATCGGGTGCCCTTCTCCTGTGAGTGTCTCCATCAGAACAGATATCACCCTCTTATTCTTCTTGCTTTTTGAGTCTGTACAGGTAGTGATGGGTGGGTGGAGCCACTTTCCAGACAAGGTGGACACTCAGATCATGCCTGATCCTGTGTCCCCCAGAGCTCCAGCCATGTCTATTCCTGCCCAATTGGAGCAGTGTGCAACTAAGAAGACTGGCTGGAACTGGCTCTGGCTCTGCCACAGCCTTGTTGTGTGACCTTGGCCGAGTCACTCTACTTCTCCGGGTCTCAGTTTCTTCATGTATAAAACGGGAACAATTATATCGTCCGCACAGGGTTCTTCTGAGAGTTAAATAGGATACCGAAAACAAAGGCACCCAACTATGGGTATTTAATAAATGTTAGTCTCCCCCCTTCTTTTTCTCCCCTTACCTGTGAAATGGGCTCCCAGGTTGGCAGAGGATGGGGATAATGGGGAAGGCACCATGGACAGCCTTTTACAATGCATGTCTCTGTGTTTGTGATGTTTTCCCCCTCCATTCCACCAGGGTGGGGTCTCCTTGCTTTTCTGCAGAAGACTCTGACCACATGGGGCTCCTCGCCCTCCCTCTCTTGGAGTGATGAAGCAGACTTTGCCACTAACTCTTTGTCACGTGACAACTAAACGTAACATTTCTTGAAAGCTGCCTTCCCAGGGGTCCCTCACCAGAGGATCCCATCATAAAAACCCCATCAAGAATCTGGCCCCTGTTCATTCCTGAGCCGGGAGTCAGTGATTTCCCTGTCTCGGACTCCATCGAAGTTGCCAGTGATTAAGAAACTCATATATTTTCACACTCATTAAAAGAAACATGATGTTCACTTTTCCAAGAAAAGCCATCCTTGTTTGTAGACCCTGTAATATATTGGGAATGCTTCTTAATTGGCTTCTAGGACTCAGTGTCAGAAGTCAGACCCAAGTTTGTTTATTGACACAAGGAAAAAAATAAAACGTCGTATAATTAGTTGAGTGACTGACTCTAAATTCAGTAACTCCCATCGGTATGTGGCCTTGTCAGGGTTTAAGATTCCATTTTGGGTTATGAAAGAGGCCGGGTCCTAGGTAGTCCAGACGCGGCCGCCCTGCATCATAGCTATTGTACAAATGGGCTCAGTGTGCTGTTTGTGTTAAGATGGAAAACTTTTACATGTTTGATTTTTATGCAAGTCAATTAACTTGTTTTTTATAACTGTAAGGGCTTGCTTTGCAAATAAGATTACTTACCACTATAAATTATGGGAACATAGGGGCCTATTCAGACAAAATGTTACACACCCCTAACCCGTGCACCAGGCTGCATGCCGGCCTTCTGCAGGGGGGACAGCGAGGATGACGGGGAGGTGAAGGCGGAGGGAGGGGTTATTTTGGTGCATTCTAAGGGCCCCTTCCAAGAGGGATGCAAAGGGGAGGGGGGCTGGGGGTGGGGACTAGGGAGTGAACCAGAATACTCTTCTCTGTGCTGCCTACCCCCGCCTCAACTCTCCCAGGTTGCACAGAGCTGGCCAAGGCCTCCCCTTGGGATCTTGTTTGAGGTGTATTTTTTTTATGTTTGCCTCTTGGTGACAGCACATGCCCCTGCAGTTTGGAGTTTGGGGCAGAGCTAAGTCTGGGCTCTATCCTCCTTGTCCTCTTGGTTCCCTTCCTGCAATGATGGCCCCATGCCAATCCTGGCATCCTATGGGTGACCCCCTCCCACAATACAAGTGAAAGGGGTGAGGGCAGGGCAGAGGGGAGGGAGGAGCAGGCATTCCCACAGGCTGCTTGCTGCTCAGTGATGGGAAGGGGTGAGGAGGGGTCCAGGCAGGTTTGAGAAGGAAGCGATCCAGTCACCAGTCCCTGGAACTTGCTCCCTCTCTGCATTTCCTTTGTGGAGGGCACTGCAGTTCTACATGAGATGTTCTGGAAAGTGATATCGGGACTCTTGGCTCTTAGGCTCCTTTGTGAGCTTGAATGGGTTCCTTCCAGTTGTGGGTCTCAGGTTATTTCTCATTTGTGACATGGAGGCAGAAACTCCAGCTTGGGATACCTCCTGGGGGTCTGTTGTCACATGTGATTCTTAACAGGAGAGATCCTACCCTTCAGTCCCCGAGGACACCAGGCGATGTCCTGATGCATTTTGGTTGTTACAACCTAGGGTGGGGGTGGTCTCTAAAAGTTAGAGACCAGGGATGCTACTAAACGTCCTGCAAGGCAGCTTTCTGCAACAAAGAGCTGTCTGATTCAAAGTGTCCATAGTGTCGTGTGTGTATATCCCCCGGATAGTGGAATTGCCCCGAGACGCATGTAGGGAAGGGAGACCGTCTGGGGGCTGACCAGTCTTTGGGACAAGATTTAATTTATGAAGAATCAATATAGAGTGTGTAGTCACTGAGGAATACAGGATCAGGTCTTCAGCAGAAACAACAATATAATCACTCGTTCACACATGAATGGGAGGTTGCAGTGGGTTCAGTGTTTGGGGATGTATGTCACACTCTGAGAGCCCTGGGAAACCTCCGGAGGTAGCTAGGGAAATAGCAATAATTACAGTGACCTTAAAAAGGGTTAGGACTGTCATTATTCCTATACTGCTGATAAAGAAACTGGGGCTTAAAAATATGAAGTTATTTGTCTAATATCACACAGCAAAGGCTCCAAGTCTTGGACACTTCTCACCTACTTGGTGAAGGAATCAGGATGCATATTATCATATTATCATGAAACAATGGATTTGAGGACAAGTCAAATGTCATTGCCAAATGTCATTCATTGTCAGGCATGACTTCACTGCCTTTGCAAATACTTCCCAAAGGGAGGCCTTCCTTCTTAAGATAATTGTGCTACCCTCCACACACCTTGAGTACTTTGTACCCACTCTTATTGGGTCATAGGTCATGGCTTCCATGTCTGTCACCTCTATTGAATTGGGGGCTCTTTGGGAGGAGGGACTATATCTGACTCATCTTGACAGGCCTCTCTGAACTGCAGTTTTCTTTTCCAGAAAATAGAAACAATGGCTTCTACTTCATCAGGTGGATCTCCATTAAATGTCTGTGGAACAGCTACATGAAATAAGAATGCTGACTTCCTCTTTGCCCTTGGCCTCAGTGCCCCACCCTCTCATCCTTCCCCCTGCTTGCTTGATGTCATATTTGGGTGCCAGATGGCAGACAAGGCAAAAGATTTGCGGGGAGTATAAGAAGCATGATTGAACTCTGAGGATTTTATCTTATTTTTTAAAGCATGGTTTATGGAAAACTGAGGATCACTGGTATCCACGGGGAATTGGCCTTTGAGAATCCAACTTGCATAACAAATAGAAACCAGTGGTGAGATCGCCACTTGTAAATACATTTCTGCTCTGGTTCTTTGGATTGCCAAAGAATTAAATGTCCCCAAAGAGATGAAAATTTAGGTGGTCACCTGGCAGAACTGCGAGCTCCTGGTCTCTCTTCTTGCACATGGCCCAGTTGCCCCTGCTGTGCCTCTCATGATGTGTGTCCACTGGATGGAGGCTTTAGAAACTCATCAGACATCTTGTCCATAATTCTGTCTGAGTAAAATGTCATTATGTAATCTGTTCTATTCTAGATGCTGTGGGGACAGAGCATAAATGATAGAGGTTTGTTTTCCAAATCATGAGTGGTTTTAAGGACATACCACTCCATCCCTTGGTTTGTTCATTTGTTCATTCATTCATTCATTCATTCTACAAATATTTTCTTAGTCTCTTCCATGCATACAGCTGTATGCCCCTGGGCAAATTAACCTCTGTGAGCCTCATTAACAGGAATAATAAAACTCACCTCATAGGGTTAACTGTACAGTTGCAGGCAGATGATAGGTACTCAGGAAAGGATAGTTATTATTAGAGCCTAAAAAGCTGTGAATCTCACAGTATCAGTCAAGGCATAAGAGATATTTAAATGAATTTATTTGGTAACTTACAAATGAGTTTTAACTGATGCCCAGTGTGTGTTGAGAACTCTAAACACAGTCCCTGAATAACCCTGGAAGGCTCCCCCAAAAAGGTGAGGCATGAGTCTCAAATAAAAAGCATCCTAGATCTTAGAGCTAGAATCAAGACCTTGAGTGAGGTCTACCCCTTGCCTCTAGTCTGGCACAGCACAATTATTATTTTCTCATTTTTTAGTTGAAGGAACTGGAAGTAATGAAATGAAGAGTCTTACGCCCATGAATTAGATACTATTAATATATCTGAGGAATACTGAGGAAACTGAGGCACAGAGAAGATAACTTCCCCTGGTGACACATCATTAATAGTGGTGGACCCTAAGTGGGAATGCAGGTAGCCTGCCTCCAGAGACTAGGATTGTAACCCCCAGACTCAGTGGGAACATTGGCTATCATGTAAAGAACATTGGATTTAAAGTCAGACTGACCTGACTTCTAATCTCCTGCACGTGCTATCTTGTGAACCTGGGAAAGCCATTTTACGCCCTGAGCTTTAGTTTCCTTATCTGGGAACTGGAAATGATGATGATATCCACCCTGTAGGACACTCATAGAATGATAAATACCATTTGCATGGTTCCTTAGAGTTTTGCATGGTTCCTTAGAGCAAATTGTACCTTTGGCCATTGTAGACTCTTTATAGTGTATAAGAGCTTTTGCAAACATGACTGTATGGGGTTTGCTCAGAGGCCCAATGAGGTATATAGAAGAGAGATCTTTATCTCTCTTCAGCAGATGAGGAAAAGTGTGCCAGAGAGGGAGAGAAGGGTGAAGGAAAGTACTTTAAATTCCCCATTTATTCAACAAATACTAGCTAAGTAGCTGTTCTATTCCAACATTACATTATCTTGAGAGGTATAGGGTTTTTTTTTTTCATTTTTCTGAATGAGGAACTATGGCTCCAAAAAACTATATGACTTGCACATGGTCATAGAACCAATCATAAGCAGTGTTGGGATATAAACCAAGGTATGTGAGATCCTAGACTTCCCCATGGTGGAGTGATTTGCCCCATAGTCACAAGACAGTAAGGGGCCCAGCCAAGGAAGCCTTCAACCTTGGTCTTCCAGGAACAGATCCAGTCTTCTGCCACCCCATCATGTGGGTTAAACTTTCAAGTGAGTTGAATTCCAAATTCTAAGCAAGCATTTACTTATATAAAAGGTTAAAACGCCAGAATCCTGCAGGCAGGAAATACCACCTTCTTTGATTAAATGTGGGAAATCTTCCCATTATGGATAAGATTTGCTGTCTACAGGAAACCTTCTCAGACATAAACTGATCCTATCTTCTAGCCAAAGCGGTTTGGAGGTGGCTTAACTAAAGAGATTTAAGAAGCAGACCCACCTACAAGGTAATCAATGGAAAGGGATCTCTGACTTTGGCAAGTGCAGTCTACCAGGGAAGTCTAGGAGAATGATGGGTGTGGTTTTATGATAAGTGCAATCAGAAGGTCTCTATGGATTCTGGATATGAGAGGGTGACCTGGAGCTAGAGAAACGGGGTTCAAGTCTGGTTTCTCCACTGTTGGCTGAATCATTCAACTTCTTTGCATCTAACCATCTTCATCTGTAAAATGGGGACTATAATGTCTTTTTTTTTTTTTTTTTTTTTTTGCTACCACAGGATTGTTTGAGATTCTAAAGACATGATTGATGATTAAACTGTATTGTACAATATCTCTGATCTTCTTTTCTTAAGGAAAAACCATGGAGAATAGTAAAAAGAATTGGTGAGTAAGAATATTTCTCTGTATCACCAGTACAACCCAGAGGAGAGGAATACAGACTCTGGTGGCTTTGGACAGCCTGGTCATTGGGAAAGTGCAGTGGGTCTTGCTTGTGGTGTGTGGTGTGTTTCACCAGGTTCTACATCATGATCACGGTGATGATGTTGGTGATGATGATGATGATGATGATGATGGCGGTAACATAGTATGTTGCTGTTTACAGCACACTTCCACATATGGTTCTTATTTTCAATTCACTGAGGTGATCATGTACTCTCTTACTTTCTGAGCTTTGTACCATGTTGTTACTGCTGCCTGACTATTTATCTTTCAATAATAATTTAGATATATCAGATATTCTCAGAAAAATAGTTCCTGGCCCACTCTACTTCCACCCTGGGAAGAGCCTTTCTGAGTGTTTTCTCATCCCATAGCTCATGTTGTAATTGCCCGTTATGTGTCTGTATTTTCACATCCTCCTTCCATGAGATTCAGTGTTGGCTCTTGTTCGTCTTTGGACTCCCAGAGCCTAGAACAAGGCTAGGCACGTGGATAGTGCTCAATGGATATTGCTGCATGAATGAGTGAATGAGTTTGACCTTAATGGCAATTGAATGAGGAAGGTAGACAAGGCTGGAAGACACCTGAGAAGTGGTCAAAGCTAACTCTCCAACTCAGATGATGGAACCAAAGCCTAAGAGTTAAATAGTCCTGAAGGCATCCTGCCTATTGCTGGCAGAGCCACACTAGACACAGCCCTCTGACTGGTTCAATACTATTCTTTCTGTTTGTTCTAAGCCTGTGGTCTCTAAGCAATTTCAGAATGATGTTAGATATTTAGGTACCTTGGTCTTGGGCTAGGAACACTCCAGATGGTAGTCAATATTATGTAATGGAAAACACTGCAGCTACCCTGACGTCTCCCCTCTTTACCCTCCATATCCAATCAATCACTGAAACCTGTCACTCCCAAGACATTCTTGCATCAGTTCCTTCCTCTCCATCCCTAATCATTCCATGACAAAAACCCACCCAATCTTGAGTCCAGACATTGCAAAGTTTTACTAATTGATCTCTTCTTCTGATGTATCCTCTATGTGATATACATAACCCTTCAGTGGCTTCCAATGAACCTTTCAAGGGCTCCTAATGGCCTTGAGATAGGGCTTAAATTCCTGAACTTGGATTACAAGGCCCTCCATTGCGTGGCCCCTAACTTCCACCATAGTTGTTATTTTCCCACCATTCCCAGCCTCACGGTCTGTTACAGTAAACCTTGAACGGTACAGAGTTCCCAGTTCACAGCAAGCTATTTCTGATCTCCATGCACGTGGTCATGCCACTCCCCCTACCAGGAATGCCTCTTCTCTTCCCCTCTGCTTCCCCATTTTTGCCTGACTCACTCTTACTCATCCTTTAACTGGTCTCGTCCTGGGCTGGACCAAGAGCTCACATAGTAACACTTGCCCACCTCAAGGTCAGAAACCAGTTCTGCTGCATCTGTATAGCTCCAACATAGGTTTAGCAGGTACTTAGCAAATGCATGTTGACTTGGACTTTACTTAGAGTTAAAAGAGGAGTTTTAATATTACTAGCTGTGTGGTCTTGAGTATCATTTTCCTTCTTCTGACTTCAGTAGATATTTATTGTGTAGTACACTATGTGTAGAACTATGTGTAGACATAATTTAAGGTTCAATTTCCTCTACTGTGAAATGGAGGAGGAAGGGGAATTACTTTAAATAATTTTTGAGGTCCCTCAAATTCTAAATGATATAGTTCCCACATCAATTCCACTGGCATAATATTACACCATTATAATATGGTGTACTATGTAAATGGCAGGGTCAGTTGCAGCATACTGGGCAAGAAACTTGACATCTGATGAAGAAGTTGTGAACAATTGATCGGTGTTTTTTTAGAGAATCGTTTTTTTCACCTCAAAAAGTGGCAGTAATAGTAGGGATGTTCTTGCGCTGGTGGGAGGATCAAGTGGGGTGCTGTGTGTGATGTGGTTTGTGGACTCTCATGCTCAGGGTAACTATAGAGAATGGCTATTAGAGACGTGAGGGACTCAGATGAGCTGTGAGGTTCAACATCTGACAGGTGGTACAAGGTATGGATTCTTTGATCCCAGACTTACAGGGACTGGGTTTGAACTTAACATCTAGGGAAACCCACCAGCCTAAAAGGCTGGAAATAGCTAGCTGCCTATCGTTATAGATACCACAGGGGCTGAGGTCCCAAACTAGCCTTACCAGTGCCATGATTGGGAAAGGCTTGCCTGGCACAGCCAGGGGCTTAGGTCCCTTTGCTCTTGTCACCATGCTAGACAGAGGGTTGTCTGTTGGCTTTTAAAGTGGAGGCGTTTTACCCAATTCCCCTTTGCCCCCTCTTTGGGGAGCATGTCCACTGCCTTTTGGGCAAGGCTAGCCTGGTCCTCCGAATGACGGCTTCGAGTTGGATGGACAGCCTTGATCAGCAGGATAGCGGGTTCAAGGAAACAGCCGCTCTGCCACCTCCTCGTTGCTGCTGGGATGTGTTGCCATGGATACCAAATGCAGGGAAGCAAAAGAAACAGAAGAAAAATAAAAGCCGTAGTATGTGTGTATTTACGTGTTCGTGTGTGATATGTGCATGCCAGCGCTCTCCCGTATGTGACAGCCAGAGGAGGAGAGAAAGGTGGTCATTTCTGAGGAGGCCTGGCATTTTAACGGTTAGACTGACATTGTCCAAGGTGGATTAACACCTCCACGGACTGCATTAGGTGGCCCCTTACATGATGCTACATAGTCAGAACAGGCCTGAGAATCTTGGCCCCTGTGTATCCTGTTCTCGTTCCTTACTGTTGGCCCCAATCCCCATAGGTGACCCAGAATGCATTTCTTAAGTGCTGTATGTAGGGGGCACTGTGTTAGGCTCTTCCATTTCTTTTTCAAGATTTTTAAAAAAGTTTATTTATTTATTTATTCTGAGACAGGGAGAGACAGAGAGAGAGAGAGAGAAGAGGGAGCCTGAGTAGGGGAGGGGCAGAGGGAGAGGGAGAGAGAGAGAATCCCAAGCAGGCTCCATACTGGCAGTGCAGAGCCCGACGTGGGGCCCAAACTCACGAACTGTGAGATCATGACCTGAGCTGAAATCAAGAGTCAGATGCTTAACCAACTGAGCCCCCCAGGCGCCCCCTCCTACATTTCTTACTTGCTTTTATCCTGGCAATAACCCTGCAGGGTAGATAGTGCTACTCCTATTGTACAGATGGGGTGGGGTGGGGGGCAGTTAAAGAGGTTAAAGGCACAGGTTGTGAAGTCAGAATGCCGGAATGAATCCCAGACCTGCCTTTCCTAGTCGCCACCCCGTGTCTCAGTGTCCGCATCTGTAAACGGTAGTACCACCTTCTAGCATTGTGAGGGGTCAGCTGAGGCACGTGGAATGCTCAGTGCAGTGTTTGACACATGTTAAGAGCCCCATAAATGATTGCTGCTATCACAGGTTTTTCCCCAACAGTTGGAAAGGAAGGAGTTTTTAAGATTTCTTTGAATGTTTATTTGTTTTTGGGAGAGAGAGACAGAGAGACGGACAGAGCGCGAGAGGGGATGGGACAGAGAGAGAGACACTCACCGAATGTGAAGCAGGCTGCAGGCTCTAAGCTGTCAACACAGAGCCCGAAGCGGGGCTTGAACCCAGGAACCACGAGATCATGACCTGAGCTGAAGTTGGATGCTTAACCGACTGAGCCACCCAGGCGCCCCGAGGAAGGAGTTTTTAAAGTCTTTGTTCCTACACGGTAGCTGCCGTGGGATAAGGGCTCGACACATGAATGGGAGGATAACATGGCTGGTTTGCTATTGTCAGGGCCCGGGAAAGACTGGAGGGATTGTGGCTAGGGTCTCAGAGGGGGCTGCCACTCCAGGTCTCTCTCACTCCATAACTTGACCTCTTCTTACTCACCATGTTTATCCCACTCGGGTGCTGGTCTGACTTGCCTGGACTGAGATTTTAGGGGTAGGAGAGCCTGTTTCTGAGAGCCAGACTGGACTCTGGCCTGGCAGGGAGGGAGTGGCTGATCTTGTGAACACGGCCCTTTCAGTACCCAGGGGTACTCCCACAGGCCTTGGCAGGGCTTTGGAGACTCTAGAAGTGTGTGTCTAACATTGCAGGACAATGGGTCTAATTGGCACCTCTAAAACTGAATGCAGGGGAGCTTAGGTGGCTCAGGTGGTTAAACGTCTGACTCTTGATGTCGACTCAGGTCAAAATCTCACAGTTCATGAGATAGAGCCCCATACAGGGCTCTGTGCTGACGGTGCAGAGCCTGCTTGTGATTCTCTCTCTCTCTCTCTCTCTCTCTCTCTGCCCCTACCCCACCCCCACTAGTGCTCTCTCTCTCTCAAAATAAATAAATAAATAAACATTAAAAAAGTAAAGCTAGGGGCGCCTGGGTGGCTCAGTCGGTTGAGTGTCCGACTTCAGCTCAGGTCACGATCTCGCGGTTCGTGAGTTCGAGCCCCGCGTCAGGCTCTGGGCTGATGGCTCAGAGCCTGGAGACTGCTTCCGATTCTGTGTCTCCCTCTCTCTCTGCCCCTCCCCCATTCATGCTCTGTCTCTCTCTGTCTCAAAAATAAACATTAAAAAAATTAAAAAAATATATAAAGCTAAATGCTTCCTTCAGGAGCAAAGAAGAAAAGGTAACCATACCGAGTATTTTTAAGAAGTGATTTTAATCGGAGGATGATAACCTGGCATGTCATAAGCATCTCCAGAATCTAGTCCCAGCCGCGGGGCTAACCAGCTTTGTGACTTTGGGCAAGTCTCTGCACCCCTCTGGGCTTTTGTATCCCCGCCTCAAATGTGAGAGAGCTGGAATAAATGCCAGTCATGGTGCTCTGATGTCCCTTCCGTACTGGTCTTCTGTGATTTTATCCCCCATTTCTTCTGGTTTAAACGGGCCACAAGTCTTCATTGTCCCAGCCTTCATCAAATCAGTTCCTCACAAGACAGGAGTATCCACAGAAGACCATGCTGGCCGGCTGTTCACAGGGCTTTCCTACGAGACTCCCATGATCTTTGGGACTATCTTTCTCTGTTCTTCCTCTTCCTCTGGGTGGGGACAGCCTGAGTGCTCTGTGGAGAAGTACATATTATTAATGACAGTGACTTGTGTTTGCTCAAGGTTTGAGAGCTTACACAGGCATTAATATTATCAGTCACATAGCTGGGATGGGGTAGAGCAAAGAGCCTAGATTCAACTTCAAAGTCTACACTTTTAACAACCCCACATTACCTATGTCTTCAAAAGATGTATATAAGTTGAAGTTGGAATTAACCAACATTCGCTAAACAAACCAAAAAGTTCTGTTTGGATTTGACTTAAAAGGAAAGCAACAGAACCCCTTGTCGTTTCCAGTCGCTCAGTTACTTAATTACCACATATTTATGAAATGCTTACCATGCATAAGACACTATTTTGGATAATATGGTTGGAAATTAGAATCAAATACAGTAACTTCCCTCAAAGGACTTTGAAATCCAGAGGTAGCCAGATATGGGTCCATACTGATGAGTGCAGTGTTATAAGTGCTGGGACCGTGGCACTTAGGCAGTATGCAAATTGGAAAGCCCCTGGGTTTTGGGGTTTGAATCCTGGTTCTGAGTCCTTGCTTTGCCACTAAGAGTCTTCGGGTAATTCAGCAAATCTTTCTGAACCTATTATGTAGTCATTGTCGTCGTCATCGTAGTATCACATAGGATTAAGTTGGAGTTTACATGATACAATGCACATAAAGGACCCAGGACAGTGCCTGTCACATATGGAAAGTTAGCATCTATTATTGGTTATTATTATTAATCATCAGCACTGTGGGAGGACAAAGTACAGCTTGATCAGTTCTACCCTGGCCAAGGAAGTACCATGTGAGCGGTGCCCTGAAGTATGAGTAGGCCTTCCCTAGGTGGAATCCTGTTTTGGGGTGATGGGGTAAGTGTGGGGCAGGGGACATTCAGGTAGAGCAAATGGTGTAAGCAAAAGGCCCAGCAGGTTTAGGTATGTTTAGCCATGAGTAATTTGTGTGGCTGGTTGGTGGGGGAAGGCGGGTGGAGCCGAAAATGGTGGCAAATTACAGTGGAAGGCAAGTTGGGGTCATAGATTGTAAAGGACCTTGGGCGCCATGCTAAGGAAGTTAACCATGGTTCTACAGCGAAGGGGAGACACTGGAAGTACGTAGGAAGTAGGGAAGACATCTGGCCCAAAACAAAGATCTGGGTGCTGGCCATACAGGTGTAATACATCCCACAGTGAGAATCCCAGAGTATCCCCTCAGGCAGAGGACACAGATGGAGAGGAGGCAAGCTGACCAGAACCCTGGGGAGCATCAATCTCTAAACATCCAGCCAGACAGAGGAATCACACAGGGCATGTCCTCCAGGAATCCCAGGGGTCTGGGGCCACAGTGTGGGAAGAAGGAAGACAGCAGAGGAGGCCTGGGCTCTTGGGAAACCTGCCTTGGAATGTGGCATTTGGGGGAAGTTGTCCAACCTCGGGGGTGGCAGGCACTTGTGTCCACGGGTTTAGTCACCAGCTGCCCCATACTCCCATCAGAATTTCTCCACGAGTCTTTATCGTTAACCTGAGATTTGACACTGACTGGGTCATTCACCCTCTCTGGGCCATGGAATGTTTTCCATGTTCCATGGTGGTGGTCATGATGCCTTTTAAAGCTCTTCATTGCCCGGTGGTGGATGCCTTTTAAAGCTCTTGTTGCTGATGTTGCCCATTGACTTGGAAGCCTTGGCCCTACCTGAGTGCGCTCGTCTCTCTCATAGGTCTCTGCCCTTGAAGTGAGGTGAGGAGGACACCAGTGAAGAGTGTTTCTGGGAGTTAGTCACCTCTAGGTGATTCCTGATTGAGTGCCAATAACTAGG
Source organism: Panthera leo (assembly GCF_018350215.1). Classification (NCBI taxonomy): domain Eukaryota; kingdom Metazoa; phylum Chordata; class Mammalia; order Carnivora; family Felidae; genus Panthera; species Panthera leo. The sequence continues at coordinate 29,759,681 of NC_056692.1, forward strand.
ATTGAGGAATTTCTGGAATTAGAACAAATTAGAGCTAATGTACCTGGGATGGATTCCTGCCTCTGTTTATGTAAAACAAACTCCCTGGCTTCCCCAATTTCTTCCATCCTGATTTAACTTTTTTTTTTTTCCTCTCAGCTTTGCCTTTGGTCATTGGTTTTCCCACTTTTGTCCATTCTTTGGCCTATAACTTAAACAACAATGACAGCAAAACCCAGATGTCAACTGGAATGAAATACAAAGCTGTTTCACGGGTGGAAAAAAAGAATCCACTGGATTCTTTCCCTTGCCGTAGATCGTGCATGGATGAGGACCTGAGTAAGTAGCTGGTCTGCCATTGGGTAATAGGACATCTGGCTTTCATCCTGACTGCAGGGGTACAGCACAGGCCTCAGAATTGGGAAGAGGGAAAGAAACCATGGTAGGCTGGACTCCTACACCCCACCAGGAGCTAAACCAATGTGTTCCCACCAGGAACACATTGGAACATCCCAACAGGCTGGTAAGGTAGATACCGTTATATCCATTTTAAATGTGTGGAAACTCAATCTCGGGGATGCCACAGCTAATAGCCATGTAACCAGGGTTCAGACTCACTCTGGTCCAAGGTAGCTATTCCCCACCCCCACCTGCCACCCCTAAATATCAACTTCTTTGACCAGTAGAAAGGCTTTTGCCTCCAGGGCAAGCTATTCTTCAAGCCTCAGTTTCCTTATCTTTAAAATGATAATCAAAACTCTGGCTCTGCGTGGGTTTGAAAGAGATAATGAATGTGAAAGTGGTTTTTAAACCGTAAAGCATTAAGGCATGAGTTAGTCATTGTTTAATTTTATTATTCCCTGGGCAGGAAAGATGGAGTTTTAACGGTTCAGCAGATAAGGTAATCTCTCCCATTTTTAAGGATTTCAGATGTGGAGAAAGGTGAATCTTCTACCCACCCCTGGAGCGTCCTTTTAGAATTTTCTCTATGGAATTACTCAAAGCTATCTAGCCTCTGATGGGAACGTTTCTCTAGGTGGTAGATTCCCTTTTACTGGGAGATTCCTTGATTTGCCAGAAGAATTTATCTGCAACTCAGCCACCTCTCCCTGCCTACTCCAGCAGACGGGGACCTTCTGGAGTCAGTAAACTGGGAGTCACTCTAATCCCCAGAATGATAGAGTCACTGCAGGGTCATGTGAATAGCCCTGGCTCTGTATCCACCTTCGGGGACATTCTTAAAGTTTCCCTGGATCACTATTTAACAAGAGCTGGACTCTGTATTTCAACATCCTCAGAGCCCCAGATAGAACCTGGCTTATACTGGGAATATGATCAATTGCTATTTCTTCAGTGTGTCAGTCATCCAGTCTTTTTTATATGGGGGTGTCTATATGTGTCCTGACCTGCACCTCTGCCCAGGGATACCTTGGTGAGCAAAATGGAGGGAGGTGATAGTCCAGTGGAAGAGAAAGAGGACACAAATATCTGAGGATTATAAATATCAATTGCAAACTGATACAGCCTCTGAATAAAAAGTCCCGAGAGCCGGAGAGCATGGACCAGAGGGGACTTCCTGCTCTCCCTACGAATGAGATCTGAAGCCCGGGTGTGCTGGTTGCAGAAGAGGTATCCCAGCCTGTAGGACAGCATGTGCAAAGGCCCTAGAGCAGGGGGTGGGGAGGGGGAGCTTGGTGCATGAGAGAACCTGAGCTAGACTGTGTGGCTTGAACTCAGAGGCAGGCGCAGAGGGGCCTCAGTCTGGTAAGGATTCTGGCCTTTATCCTCAGAGCCATGGGAAGCCATTGAGAAGTTTTATGCAGGGGAGTGACAAGACCACATGTGTGTCTTAAGGTCACTTGGGCTGCAGCGTGGAGAATGGATTGGAGCTGGGGCGAGCATGGAATCAGGGAGACTGGTTGGGATTATGAACTCCGGGAGCACGAAACCCCTCTGCCTCTCCCGACAGCCCGGCAGAGAGCTAGTGCTGTTTGGATCTTGGCTCTCCCACCAACTAGCTGTGCGATCTTGGGCGAGTCACTTAGGCTTCCTGTTTTCACAATTTCCACATCTGTAAAATGGGGAAGAACGATTTCCCTCTCTGGACTAACTTGGTCCCCTTAATTGCATAAATTAGATGCCAGTCAGGAGCCCTTTGCAACTGGGGCTGGGAGGAGGCTGCCAAAACCAGTGACTGTGGGCCCTTTTCTCTTGGCAGGTGCAGGCCAGCACTGACTTCCTTGTTCTTAATGGATACACTCACTGAGCAGCCGGCAGATGTGCGGTTGGCTCCTGAGCCCAACCCTGACCATAGAGAAATAGCACCAGCCACCCCTGCCTCCGCCATCTGGAATGAGCTCCGTGAGTGTCCATCTCTGCTTCGATTTCTGTGAGCTCCAGTTTTCTTACCTGTAAGACAAGCCTGTGTACATGTATCACTCCAGTCAATATTTGTTCAGTGCTGCTATGGCTCAGGCACTGGGTTAGTTTCTGGGAACATAAGACTGACCTATTTCCTGCCCTTGGGAGTCTTCATATCTCATTGCATGAAAAATTACATGCACGAAAGTGCTTTTAAAATCCTAACACTGCTTATACTTACAACAACTGTAAAAGGGTGGTTGAACAGAAATCTGGAAATGCTGTTTTTGGTGGCGGTTCTGTTCCAAAGTAACCAGCACGGAGACAAGTCGGTTGGCTTTGATGAGCCTTAGTTTCTGCAGTCAAATGAAGGAATGAAGAACTTTACGGCCATCTGTTTTTAAACGTTGTCATTCTATCACCCTTCCTGCAAAATCTGGGTCCTCTTCCCAAAAGTCGTGGATGGTTTCCTTTGGGACTTCCTTTCTTATTGCAAAGAATCACACTTTGCTTTTTACTTTCAGTCCCCTTCTCATATCTAATCCAGGGCTCCGAACTGTAAATGCTACAGCGGTTCTGGTGGGTGGTAGAATGAGTGAAGCAGGCAATAAGGAGAGGTAAGGATTGTGGCAAAACAAAGGAGGCCTGTTCCATTTAAAGAACACTGCTGCTTTCCTGCTCCACACGCTAGTGCCTTACATAAAAATGCAGCCTGGATCTAACTTCTGTTTTCCTTTAAAATTTTTTAATGTTTATTTATTTTTGAGAGAGAGAGAGAGTGAGAGAGAGCAAGTGCAAGTTGGGGAGGGACAGAGAGAGAGAGAGGGAGACACAGAATCGGAAGCAGGCTCCAGGCTCTGAGCTGTCAGCACAGAGCCTGACGCGGGGTTCAAACCCACAAGCCATGAGATCGTGACCTGAGCCCAAGTTGGACACTTGACTGAGCCACCCAGGTGCCCCTGTTTTCCTTTAATATGCCTCTCAGTTTGGTCCTTTTCTCTCCCTTCACCCTCTCTGGCCCTCCAGCCTGCTGTCTTACTTTTCTAATCTTTTTTTTTTTTACACACCCCGAATCCCGAGCAAGCGTCCCACCTCATCCCCTCTTTAAGAACCTGCAGCAGTTTGCTGTGGACCCTGAACCCCGTTCACTTCCTTTTACCTAGTATTTACTGGACACACGTATCATGGCAAGCACTGTGCTGTATGCTGTGGAGACTTTAAAAAAAGAGTTACGATTAAAAAATTCTGTCACTTCAAAATTCTCACAGCCGACGGCAGAGGTTAACCTTTGTGTTTCAGACCTTAGAATCTGATGAGAACAACACACTCTTCCCAGAAAGAACACACGCAAACACATTTGACGTACATGCTACAGAGCCAACCTTGACACTCCTCTGCTAAGCAGGGCAGGTCAAGAGTCCCCTGCCTGGAGAAAGTCCGATGCTTAGGTATCAGTGTGACAGAGGGGCACAGAGAAGGGAGTGCTTCACTCCAGATAGAGGAAGCCTTTACGGAGCAGAGCTGATGCCACTTTGAAATCACACAGGCCTGTGTTTGAATCCAAATGCTTCCCTTTTCCAGATGGTGTCCCTGGGCGAGGCACTCAGCTTCTCTGAGCCTCATTCTCCTGGCCTGTGGAATGGCCGTGATGCTCGTTTCACAGGGAGAGTGAAACGAGATGATGAACATGAGGCACCGGGCTGGTGGTATCACTCAAGGCCTGCTCGTGCCTTCCTCTGCCCCTTGGTCTCTTTTGGGCCTGCATGCCTTTCTTCATAGCATCTCCAAATGCAAGTTCCCCAAGACCCTTCTGGTCTGCTAGGGAGAATCTTACTGTTCCCTAACCTCAGAGAGCCCTCCCTCTTTGGCTGTCTCCCTACCCTCCACCCATCCACCCATGGATTCATTCATTCAACTCAGTTAGGAACTGAACTCTTCCCCAGGCTCCTCAGATTCCTCCGTCTTCTGGATGAGCCTGGAACCTCTCTGTACCTGTCTGAGGGTGGCGGCAAAGGAAGAAGCTCTTTCATCTGAGCATCCGCAGGCCTGAAACATAAGGGGGCCTTCGACCGTCCGCCAGCCCCCACATCCAATCAGTCACCAAGTCCTCTCCGGTCTTTCGGCAAATGCTTTTTGTGTTCGTTGGCACTGACGCTCCTCAGGTATCCACACTTAATGATTGTCTCTGGTTCACAGCAAGGTCCTCCTTAACCAGCCTTCCAGCAGCCACTATCCCATTTCTAACCCGTCCTAAACACCGGCACCAGACTTGAATGGGAGATGACTCTCCCTCCCCACTTTTGTGTCCTGAGCAGACAGTACAGAACGTAGCTTGTGGGAGATTAAAGATGGCCCCTGATTCCTTGCTGCTTGCTCCCATTGAGAGGTCTACTTCCCTTTCTCTTCAATCTGGGCTCCTGGCGGAGACTTGGTAGCCAACAGACTGTGGTGGAAACAGTGTTGCATGATTTCTGAGACAATGTCTTGAGAAGCCTGGCAGCTTCCATCCAGTTCTCTTGGAGTACTTTTTCTCTCAGAGCTACCATGAGCTACCATGTAGGGAGCCCCACTATTCTGAAGCCATCAGGCTTTGAGAAAACCCAAGCCACATGGAGTAGCCACCTGAGGGGGCTCTAGTCAACAGGTCGGCTGAACTCCCATAATGGCTAGGAGGCATTTGAGAAGTGGATTTCTAGGGCTCGGCTGACACCGCAAGTATCAGAGATGATGAACTGCCCAGCTGAGCCCTCTCCAAATTCCTGACACACAGAATCATGAGCCAAATGAAATTGTTGTTCTAAGATTATTAGTTTTAATGTAGCTTGTCATGAACCAAAAGATAAGCAGACCAGTGATCAAAAACGGTTGAATGAACGAAGAATTCATCGGCAGTAGTGCTCTAATGGTGTCGCTGCCCTATTCAAGAGCTCTCGATGGCTCCCTATAGCCCAAAAAAGAATGTTCAGTGCCCTCAGTTGGCATTCACGCTCCTTCATAATTTGGGCGTCAGCCTGCTTTGCAGAGCTTCCCAAACAGATACTTTTCCAACATCATGTCTTTACTTATCTCTACTGCTTTCTCCATCTAGATGTCCTTTCTGCCCACATTCCCACCTCAGGATGTTGACATTTAACTTGTCCTTTGAGACTTTAGTCAGGTGCCTTCTCTGGCTGCCCAGTCCAGCAGTGAGCCCTCCTCTTTCCATCTCTACTTTGTTTGATGTTTTCCTAATTCTTTTCCTTCATTGACCCTGTTCTTTATTTCTCACCTCCTCCTCCTCGTGTGTGTGTGTGTGTGTGTATGTGTGTGCGCACGCGTGTGGAGGGTGAGCACATAAGGAGGCATACAAACGTGTTGTGCGGCCTACCAGGCATGAATCCCTACAGAGCCTGAGATGGGACTTTCCAGCACATAATCTGGCACCTTGCGTCTCTCAAGCGCTTGAAGGGAGGAAGGGTATTTAGAAGAAGCAGAGGCTTTGGGGTCAGCTCAGATTTTGGATCATAATTGTGCCACTTACTGTGTGGCTTTGGGCGAGATGCATAAACTCTCTGAGCTCAGTCTCCTTATTTAGAAACTAGAGACCTCATGAGAATGTGTGTATAGGCCCAGCTCTCGCGCTTGGCTCATCACAGACCGTTAATAACTGTTCGCTGAGCAGACACAGCAGAACAGTCGATCATCTTCTGGAAGCTCAAGTGTTACCGTGTCAATGTTGGAAATAACTCTCTGCCATCACAAATATATACATTTTAAAACAATTAAAAGAATTTTGAAAGGAACACAGAACAAGAGCAGAGTGAAAAGGCACAGTGGAGACCGCCTGGCCATCCCCAACTATATTAATCTGTGTGATCAGCCTGGCTCTGCTGGCGCCTCAGTCTTCTCATCTGTGAACTGAGCGGTGGGTACTGGAATCTAAGCTCCCCTCCAGTGCTGACATTCCAAGAGCATTAAAGGAAAAGGATGAATCACCCCTTCAAAATACCAATACGGGCTGGGCCCTCCCCCTGCTGTCCCCATCCAGCACAGCTAAGAGCTCGTAATACACAGCCGGCTTCCTGCTGCAGCTGCCACGAAACTTCAACCCCCTTTCCCAGGGGTCTCAGAAGCAAGACTGATAATGGACCCCTGGCCTTCTCCATCTCAACAGGGAACCAGATCCAGTTCCCAGACTCTGGGGGCCAGAGGGCCCTCCCCTGAGGGTGCTGGCTTTCCGTGGACATTTGGCTTTCAGTATACATGTGCATGAAGTGTGGGGAGTTGGGAGGGCGGAAGGAAGGAATAAAGGAAAGAGTTGAAAATAGAGGGTTGATGATTGATTTCCTGCGATCCTGGCGGGAGGGCTGGAGTGGTGGTAACCTTGCCCTTCTCTTCCAGGATGTCGAGAAAGTGGATGTGTCTGTATCTGTAATAGTTCTAATTCTCCAACCTGGGGAGGCATGGTTCCCTCCCCCCCCCCCGCCCCCGCCCCCAGCAGCTGCATGAATTTGTAAGCACAGGCTGTCAAAGCCACGGAAGACACCAAGATCAATTTTCCTCCTTACAGGAGATAGACACTAGGTGACCGCAGAGGACAGTTTTCTTGCCTCTCTGCCCAGAGCTCTCTACTCCTTTCCGCGTTGCTGCTATTATTAGTATTATCAACATTAATAATAATGGAGACGTAACCGGCTGTGCATTAGTCACAATGTTCCAGGGGCCAGCACCTCCTTCCTTCTCTTCTGGGACTGCCTGGATCCTGCTGGGTCCTCTTCTCCGCGTCCGGAGCTGCTTGGGGCCTGCCCTTTGGTCTGTGTGCGCGGTGGTCTGTCTACTGCCCGTCACGTCTGCAGCAGCCCGGGTCCTCCTAGCTCACACCGACTCCGGCTCTGAAAGCCGAGAAGCTCGCCGGCTGCGAGCGGGTTTTCCAAGTGGGCAGGGGTGGGGAGGAGGGGCGCGGGCGGGCGGGCGGAGGGAGGAGGGGGCGTCGCGGAGGGGAAGACCTCGCATTGTAATCCAATGACATTGCCAACGTGGGGGTGGGGGCGCTGGCCTCGGCGCGCTCTCCGAGTTTTGGCTGCCCGCCCAGCTGGGAATAACTCTCTTCGCATAATTCGCGTGTTTACCAGGCATGAAAATTCTTGCTTTCGGCTCTGCCCCCCCCCCCGCCCCGTAAGCCCCCTCCCCTTCCCCCTCCCCACCACCTCCGCCCCTCGCGAGTGAAACTCTGTCTAAAAAAATATTGGCCCGGGGCACAGAAAGTTTTGCATAAATTCATAAGTGATGAATGGCTGATTTTAACGTTATTTGGGTATTTGTCAGAACTTAACAAATATACATGAGGACGGCGGTTCATAAACTTAAACATCTCAATATCCCCTTTCTTCTGGAAATAAATTACGTTTGTTTGCCGGGCTTGGAGTCTTAAGGTAGCCGACATTAGGAATATTTTAAAAGCCATCATCCATCGAGCATGTCTCCCAGGCGCCAGGAAGATTAAATGAAAGAATCATAAGATGGAGGTCTTTAACTTTTAATCCTTTTACAATGAAGCCTCAGATAGTCGCGGGGGCAGGGTGCCCTCTCTGGGGGGAATAATGCCGTTATTCCTCGGCTCTCAGTTAATGAATACCCTAACGTCTGTCCCACGGCTGACGGAGGCAGCGCCGGGGAGGGGGCTCCGGCTCCCGGGCCAGGCTATTGAAATGCGGAGCCACCGAGGCTGCGTCGGGAGGGAAGAAAGCGCCCGGCTGGAGGGACAGGGCGGGCGGGGCCGGGGGCATTGAGACTGCGCTGGGGACCCGGCGCAGGTTTGAAATAATTAGCATAGATTCGCCGGGACTCCGGCCCCGGGGTGGGGATGGGGCGCGGGGGGGGGGGGGGGGGGGGGGGGGGGGGACGCCGGGAAGGAGGCGCGGGGAGGTGGCAGGGGGGTGGGGAGGGAGCAAAGGAGAGCGACTTTGGAGTCCAAGATAAATAAAGGGAGCGCTGAGCAGTGTCAGGAAGCCGGCCCACGTGGAGCTGCGCGGATGGGCGCCACCGCGGACTGAGGCGGAGGGACGCACGCGAGTCGAGCGCCAGCCCCAAGAAGTTGGCTTTTTAAGGGGTGGGGTGAGGGTGCTATTTTGCACTTTCCTTTAAGGGTAACACGTCTTCTGCCCCTCTCTAACCCAAAAGTTCAGAGATCCCGATTCTGATTGCTCCTCCCTCCCCACCCCCAAGCAGACGAAGTGTCCAGAGAGGGGGGCGCACCCCATTCCCAACTGCAGATCCCAGTGGTGGCGTTTTTTCACCCAAATGCAGACCCCTCCGAAATCCTGACTCTCAGAGTCCTCCCTAGGTCCTGGGGGAGGAGGGAGGCGAGTGTCAAATCTCCCAGCTATCCCCAGCAATTCCGGCCGGGGCCCTGGGGTTTTGGGGGCTCGGACCTGCAAGATCCCGGCGCCCGAGTGTTGATTCCAAAGGACCGGGTCGCCTCAGCTTACATCACCGTAGCTTCCGGGCGTGCAAAGGGTTAACACGGACTGGTTATTGATGTGGAGGGGGGGGGGGGCGGCGGTGCGAGGCGGGAGGGGTGGCGGGATCTGGGTGGGCGCGCTCTGATCTCTCCCACCACCACCCCCCCATTCCTCGGGGGTCAAGTTTCAGCGGCACTCCGCCCCCAGGGTAGGTGTGAAAGACACGTGTCCCCATTGTGAAGGGCCTGTCAGGCAGGACAAAGCGGCCGCCCATCCTCCCCCCCCCCCACCCCCCGCCCCTCGGCCCAGCCTGGGGTCAGCTCCAGGGGGCCGGCTGGGTGTCGAGGTCAGGACGGGCCCGAGCTTTGGTGACATAGGGAGAAAAAGCTGGGAGACGCGGCAGAGGCCACGTGATGCTCAAGTGAAGGGTTTGAGAATAACCCTCCCCCCCCCCATGAAAAACTGAGCGGTCATCTCCATCACAGCAGAAGAGGGGATGAGACCCTTCTCCCAACAGGCATAGTAAGCACAGCGGCACCCCTACCCGCCCCCTCCAGCCCCCACACCCCCCCATCAATCACCAACACAGAGAATCGCAGTGTCGAGCGCAGTCGGTTTTAGTGGTTTTCTTTAATCCTGCTCTGCACTTCTTCCTCATTTACTACACGGGATATTATAAAGAATAAATAGCAGATACTCTTAATTTACAATGATTAGTCATTCCATTTGTTCTCTATATTTACAATAACTGTAAAATAACATTGAACTCTATAGCTTCTTCGAGGTCCAAGGAAAACCAAAACACTTTCCGAAGAATGGAAAATAGCTTTTTTAAAGTCCTTCTACAAAAGTTCTCCCCTCTCTTTGTACTTTAAGAAAAAATAACTTTTCCCCCCTGCTTCGCCATGCGAAGGGCACTGGAATATAAATAGCAGGTTAACATTATTAGCAACAACCAGAATAAGTCTCTCTTTTCTCTGTTCTTTTTTTTCCTTTTGCTTATTTTTTTTTAAAAATACAGTAGAAGCCGGTAACTTTTAACGTATAATACTGACCTTTTAATAAGTAAATTAAAACTGGGACCGTATATACACACACATATACATTCCTACACAGTTAAACAGTGCATTACATGAACCAGAAAGCTAGGTCTCTGTAGCCAGAAAAAAAAAAAAAAAAAAAAGTTCATTGAATCCCCTCTCGAGAGGGTGGTGGACTGGTTGGAGACGGTGCGGGGGGCGGGGGGGAGGGCGTCGGTGGGGTTTCATCAGTTGTCCGGGTGCGGGAAGGGGACCCCGAGTCCTAACACGAGCACTTGCACTCGGAAATGATGGGGTACTGGATGGGAATCCAGCCGCAGCGCTGGCCCCCGCGCCGCTGACAGCGCCACCGCAGCACCGTGAGGTGCACGGACTTGGACGGCTTGCACACCATGCCCTCGGGCACGGAGCACGAGCGCTTACTGAAGCAGCTGCCCACCTTCACGTAGCGCGGCCAAAAGCGGCTGCCCAGGTCGTTCCACGCGTACAACACCGGGCAGAAGGTCTGCGACCACAGCCACATCTGTAACTTCCTCCGCAGCTTCTTGCTCAGGCGCTGCTTCTTGCCCGGGGCCAAGCCCTCGGAGAACTCCAGCCCTTTGATCTCGCTCGGCATGGCCCCCGACGGCCGCTGCCGCAGCAGCTGGTCCAGCTCGGCCAGGTCCTCGGCGCCCCCGGCCGCCCCCCCGCCCCCGCCGGGCCGGTCCTCGGGGGGCGAGGTGGCCATGAAGCCCGGGTCGTAGTGGCCCCCGAGCAGCGAGCGCAACAGCGTCTCGTTCAGATCCTTCTCTTTGGGGTCAAAGATAGGGTCCGGGTGTTCGATGAGGTCCACCAGGGGCAGGTTGTCGCTGGGAGCCGGGCGGATGTGGAGATAGTGCTGGCCGCCGGCCGGTGCCGCCCGCAGCCCCAGGACCACCACCAGGGCGTAGAGGGTGACCCCCAGGCTGGGGCAGCGCTCCATGCCTCCGGCGCGCGCCCGGGGCTGCTGCTTCGTCCCGCGTCCCCGGAGGAGAGCACGCCGAGCCCGCGGCGCCGCCGCGCTCCCCCGTCTCTCCGGAGGCGGCTCACCCGAGGCTGGGCAGGCGCAGGGCCGGCAGCATGAGTCGCCGGGAGAGCCCTTCGCGCAGCGCCGGCTCCCACCGGGGCGGAAAGAAGGCACACAAGTTGGCCGCAACTCCTCTCCCGGGTCTATGCGGGCAGGCGGCCGCGGCGGGGCATCCGAAATTACTCCAGGGCGACGGCGGGCGCGGGGGGCGCCGGCTCCTCGCTGCCTTCCCGGGCCGGCGGCGGCGCAGGGCGCGTGGACGAGCCGCTCTCCCCTCCTCCTCCTCTCTCTGCTCGTCGTCCTGCCGCTCTGTGCAGCGCCGCTGGCCCAGCGGGTCCTAGGGGCACTTCCCTCCGCCTGCTCGGGGCTCCGCGGCCGGCTCTGCCCGGCGGACTCCAGCGGCGGCGGCGGCGGCGGCGTCCGCGCACGTTGGCACCGGTTTGTCTGTCTCGCAGCGTCCAAGCCTTTAAATTTCCTGCACTTTCAGCTCCATCACCATGGAAACCACTGACTCTCTCGGCGTTGCCCCCTCCCCCTTCTTTCCCCCAAACAACAACCCCACCCCCCACTTCTCCACCCCCGAGGAGCTGGAGCGGCACAGGCTCCGGGGGAAGCCGCCTGCACTCGCCGCGGCGGCGGCTTCGGCAGCGCCCAGGGCTGTGCCCCGCCGGACCCAGATGCCCCGGGAAGCCGACAGTCCGGCTGCCCGCCGGAGCTCACAGGCGGCGGCGGCGGCGGCGGCGGCGGCAGCGGCGGTGGCGGCGGCGGTGGCGCTTGGCAGGTCTCCGCGCAATTTTCTCTCTCCCCCACCACCCACCCCCCTTCTCCTCCTCCTGCAAAATGCACCGCCCCCCTCCTTTCTCCCGGAGCAATGCAACTGGGGCTCTAGGCGCCCCGCCAGGGCCAGTCCTGGGGAAAGCTCGCGGCGGCGCTGGAGCCGGGCTGGAGGGTGCAGGGCCGGTTCTGGGGGGTGCTCGAGGTGGGGCCGTGAGGGTTCTCACTAGCTGGGTGCTTTGCACTGGGAGGGGAACAGCCGGGAGGTGCTGGGGGCTCGTTTCTCCGTGCAGTCCGGCGCAAGGAATTTCTCCATGTGCATGGAGCTTTTTCCCCGGGCGCGTCTCTCCTTCCTCTCTCCCAAGCTTGGTCTAAGTCCCCTCCCCCTCCCCCCAGCGCGTGTACACACACACACACACACACACACACACACACACACACACACACACTTTGAGCAGGAGGAGTTCGGGAGGCGCAGCGTTGCGCAGTGTGATGTAATTCCTAGGAAGCACTCCGGCCCGTCTGTTACTCGGGCCCACGAGGGGGGTCCGCTCTTCACCCTCCTCCTCCTTGGCCGGGTCCTGCACCCTGAGTGGCCGAGCTGCAGGGGCGCGTCCTGCTCGCCTGCGGCTCCCCTAGCCTGCCGGGTTCCGCGCGGCTGCCGCTCGGCTCCCTGGGGGCGGCGCGCCCTCTGCTGGCGCCCGACAAGTCCTGCACCTGGTGCTGGCCGCGGGCGGGGCGGGGTGGGGGGCGGCCCTGAGAGGTGGGTTCGTCTGCCGTCCACTCTGGCCAAGCTCAGCTTCTGCCTTCTGTGACCCTGTCATTGTGCGTGCGTGCGTGTGGGTTTGCGTGCGCGCGCGCGCTGCCGGGTCTGTTCTGGTTGCGCCTGTTCCCTCCAAGATCTCGGGGCCCTCAGTGTAAACTTCCTGAGATTCCTCCTGAGGCCCCCCCAAATGTCGCAAGAATATACTGCACCTTTGCTTCTGCTAAATCGGCCTCGGTGGGCAAGAGTGGAGCTCTAAAACTTTAGAAAGATGAACTGGCAGTAGGGGGACCTGAGTCCTGGCCGGGGTCTGCCCACATTTGTCAACTTCCGACAAGTCACTTTTGTGGCACCATATACCTTACTTTCTGCATTAGTGACATAACTACCTTCCTCTTCCAGTTCTACGTTTCCATGATCCTAAATAAACCTGCATGATGGATGGATGCTTTCTCTTCCCAAAGCAGTGTCTCTTTGATGAGAGATGGATGTTGAAATGACACTTCCGGTTAATTTTCCCTTGGATGAGGAACTGAATCTAAGCGTTAAAACTCAAACTTGGTTTCCCGTGTGGTGGATGTGATTGGGGTCTGGAAGAAGCTGGAGAAGAAGGACTTGGAGTAGATGACTCACGTGTTCACCAGCATTCCATGGAGTATCATTAGGAGGTCTTGTGACAGCCTAAATCACTCTACTTGCCCCAAAGATCTGTTTTTTCCTTTCAACCTGTGTCATCCGGTGCCCCCCACCCCTCCCCCCATGAATTTATCATCTAAGGAAGAAAACATACTGCATTTCATACTGTGTTTCACAACACAGTCTTTCTGCAAAACCTCAGCAGCTGAGAGGGATGGCCAATTTCGGCTGAAAACATTTTCTTAAACATTCTCCAACTTTGGAGTCTGCAAACACACACACACACACACACACACACATGCAATGACACATGGACACTGGAGATAAGAACAACCCAATGGTTGTTTGAACTCAGCTAATTCTGACATGATGTGCCATTGGAACCTGGCACACGGTAGGCTTTTAAACCATACCCCTTTCTCTTAGGTACTCAACATGGGGGCTTGGTGCTAGCTTGTTTTCTTAGAAAGATGCAATGGTCTGCAGAGCAATTTGGTCACTGCTGTGAACTAACTGGTTAAAGAAGTTCTCAGTGGAGAGTTCAAAAGCTAGGTCGTGGTTCAGTCTTCCTGAGATGGTAGGTTCCAATTTAGTGACATTTTATTGTGCTGTTTTCTGTTTCATCAATCCCCTCGCCTTCGGATCACCTATTTTTGAAAACCAACGCGTTTCCTTCAGTCCTTTATTTAGGTGGGGTGGATTTGTCTGAACAGCAAAAAAGTTCCCTCAGGAATGAAAAACAAACCATGTTAGACAAAGAATTGGATGACCTGGTTGTAGAGCATCCACTGGGTGAAGACTGGAAGAAGAAACACAAAAGAGAGAAATTCACAGTCAATTGCCACCATTCTAGACTTTTGCAGTCCAGTTAAGGGGGTTGGGCAAACATGTGAATAAAACATTAAAGGAATGTCGGAGGGGCACCTGGGTGGCTCAGTCAGTTGAGCATCCGACTTCGGGCTCAGGTCATGATTTCACAGTTCATGGGTTTGAGCCCCACGTCGGGCTCACAGCTGTCCACCTGTCAGTGCAGACCCTGCTTCTGATTCTCTGCCCCCTCTCTCTGCCTCCTCACCCCTCAAAAATAAATTTAAAAAAAACATTAAAAGAATGTGGGAAAAATCTATATATTCCCATAAGAGTGTAGACCAATGTTTCACAACTTTTAAAACCCAAGCCCACTTTTGATAAATATTACAATTTCGTGCTATCCTTTGTTGTTTGAAATTTTGTAATATATTATGATGACCAAAAAAAAAAAGCCACAAGAATTATAATACAAACTATAGTGTTTTCAAAGTACACTTATCTGCCTCACCGTGGTGTTCTGAAATGCCCAACTTGGAGGGTCTGCAGTCCAGCAGTTGGATACTGAGTGAATGGGGTGGGGGGATGCTGTTTTCAGAGACTAAGCAGTACTAACACCTTCCTGGTAGAGCTGAGCTTTCTCGGAGCTTGATGAAGAAAAGATGTATTTATCTGAGTAGTGAGAGGAGGAGATTTGAGACCTAGAATTTGAATCTGCATAAAGAGAGGAAGCACGCTGTATCAGGGACAGACAGGGAATCTGGGGTGTGGGGCGTGGAGGAGGGAATGTCATAAACTGGGAAACTCAACACAAAGACAACCCCTGGACCAGGTGGGTCTCAGTTGGAATTCTGGCCCTGTCTTCCATGAGCTGCGCTACCTCCCTGACATAGGCATCTCTTACCTCGCAACTTCCATTTTCTCACTTGTAAAGTGGGGATAACAAACAACTCTCAGACTTGTGCTATACAGAGGGGGCAAAGAATGTCTAGATAAGCACAGCACCTGGGGCAGATCTGTAGTGGGCCTTAGTCTTTCAACAAATGCCTTCTTCAGGGAACCCTACTGCCTTCAACTGACCAGTCATCTCAGGTTTGGGCCAGAGAGGCAGAAAGCTACAGGGGGTGCTGGAGAAGTAACCCTATGACCTTTGGGCCTGCTTCCTGTCCACTTAGCACATGCAACTGAGCTATTCTCGGTGGCTGCTGGCCTTCAAAACTTTTGGGGTGGGGGGAGACGGAGATTGGAAATTCTTGGGGGACTCAACAGCTGGCCCATTTCAATGCTTCTGAGACTCTGTTGGAGAAGCAGTTTGATGAGCAGAGCTGTGGGGAGGGAGACAGATCTGTAGGGAGAGGGATGGCTATAAGCTCAGCTTTCTGGTCAGGCCCTAGCCCTGGGAGGTGTTTGGACTTTTGTGGATTGGCTAGGGACTCAGGCAGCCAAGTGGGAAGAGTCTAGTGAATCAGGAGTGTAGATCCATGCTTGGCTATTTGCATCTCATGATTTCCTAGTCTGGGCAAAGAAAACCTGAGCACTCCTCAGAACAATAGCTTCAGCAATTCTAGGTCAAGGCAAGAGGACCCTGAGGGTGCTTTCATGCATCTTTTCCTGTTTCCATCTGATTCTAAGCACAAGCCTAAGAACAACTCAACAGTTTTCTTGCTTCTTCCGCCCTGGAAACATAGACTTGAGGGGCAGCTGTGGGTGATCTGCAAAGGACATTGCAGATGGGGCTTGATATCAAAAAACCTGCAACCTACCAGCTTTGGGACCTTGAGGGAGTCACTCTACCTCTCTGGGGCTCCTTGACACTGAGAGGTCAGGGGACCATGAAGTACCACAAAGGAGACAGGAGTTGCCATTTTTTAGGCCTGGCATCATCCCAGACATATGAAAATCATCACCCTCTGATTCTGCCTCATGGGGCCCATAAATGTCAAATTTGATGGGCTTTTTCTTAGTGAGACCCAAAATGGCATTTTTGGACTTGACCCAGCTTAGCAAAGTGAGGAAAAGTCAGCCACAAGGCTTGTCACTTTGCCCTGCTGACTACCGGAAGGATGTGAGCTCCCCATGCCAGAGGGTGGTGGACTCCCCATAGCCTCCCAGGGGCCGGGGGAATGCTGGCAGGTTCAGGACCCACAGCCAGGGTGGGGCCTGTTCAGCTTCACAAGACATTCTGAATTTTGGGGTGTCCAGTTGGTGATAGGATTCTAATTCGAACAGTGAAGTTCTAACTGCTATCGGCATGGAGGGGGGGAAGGGGGAAACAGAGGAGAGAGAGGGAGGGAGGTAACTGGGGTGGGAAAATGGGTAAACAAATGTGAAATGAATTTCCAGGAATAGAGACAAAGCTAAAAGCTACAGGCGAAAGGAAGAAAGGAGCTTGGCTAGCTTGTTCCAGTGCGACAGCCCCTTCCCCTCCAGGGTCTGGCTCCTGCTCTCCTGCCAGCCCCCTCCCCAGCTGGCTCCACGCTGGGGAAGGGGAGACGACTCTGGAGCCCAGTGGCTCATTCATCTCCTGATAAACTGTTTATCTGAGTTTTAACGAGGGCGCCTCTCTTCCAGTCTTGGAGACAGAAGCCTCCTCATGTTTAGCCTGCCCTGATGTGGGGGGCCTGGGGGCGGGGAGGAGGGGGCGCGACGCAGGCAGGCTGATCTTCAGCCCTTTCCTCGAAGGCACAAGCTGCCTCTGGGCTTTGCCCTCGGCCCTCGCCCTTCCCACTGCGTTTCCTCGGCTGGAGGCTGGGGCTAGGGTGGACCCAAGGTTTCCTCTGGAAAGGAAATTGTTTTTTACAGTTCTTCTGTTTCCAGCCACTGTCTTAAACACACACACACACACACACACACACACACACGCACACACACACACACACACACACACACTCTCTCTCTCTCGATAAATTTAAACAAAACTTGATTCTGACTTGTGGCCTTTAGCATGTGTGACCCAGTATTTCAAAAGGAAGCTGAATGGAACGCCATGGCTCCAGTATTGCTGGCGATGGCAAAGAATTCTCCAGAATGATGCAAGGGCTGTTCCATGAAAAGACAGCTGTCTCTAAGTTACTAGAAATTTAAACTCTAGATGCTTGAGGACTTGTTCTCACTTCCCACCATGGGCCCTTATGGATGCACACTTGTACAGATACCGACACATTTGTTGAGGGGCACACCCTCCCCGCCCCTCCCCCACAACAACAATACACTGAGGAATGGTAAACACAAGCACCCCCCTCCTCTCACGTACATGTACCACACACACACCCTCCTGCTCCTCCCTTTGCCACCTGGGCGGTAAAGGTTTCTGGAGACAGGCTTCCTTAGCCACCTGCCATGAGGCATCTGCACACAGCCCCCCTTCTCTCCCCAAACACACAAGCACCCATCTCAGCAACCTAGGCTCACATTTCCCCCACATCGTCTCATCCTGCTGCCTCAGATAGATGTTTACTGAGATAATATAGTCTAGGCTCCCTTATCCTCTCAAACACACACGATAACAAGGAGACAGGAGCTTGGTGGAGAAAAAAATAAGGTGAAAACAACCCTAGCCCATCTCAGGTGGCGTCGGTGACTTTCAGGTTCCAGCTCCTGCTGAATCCACCTAAGGCAATGTTATCACATCTCCATCTCTGAAATTTTTTCCTAGCCCTCATCTCTGTCTCCTCGCTGCCCAACTATCATGTGGCCTTGGAAATGACACACTGACCATCTCCTGTCATCCCTCAGTCTCACGCATCTATCTTTTCCCCACCCATGCAGCCCGATTCCAGACACTCTGTTTGCCAAAGAATACACGAACTCCCTTCTCTTGAGGAGTCCAATGACTATGGGGGAGAAGAGAAAAAAATAAGCCAAAGATTACAGTTTAGGACGTCAATCGCTACGATGAAGCACAGGAATGTTGGGGTAGGCTGGGGGCTGCCAAAAAGGCTCCCCAGGAAATTCAGTGTTCAAGTTGGGTTCTGAAAGACCAATAGGAGGTCACAGGCTGGAGGGCTGAGGAAGGGGCACTGGCTACATCACACTTTGGGCAACGGAGGGAGCAGGCCACATGGTCTGAATCCTGTAGCCAAGGTGGCAGTGCTGTGTTAGGGCTTGAGGTCTAGAGGCTGGAAGACCAGGGGCTTTGTATGGTGGGCCCTTGAGGGCCTTAAGCACTTTGAAATCTAATTCAAATTTAAACTTAGGTTTGGAAATACTTGAAAGAAACCTGGGGAACCATATTCGTATGGTGATTATAGGTCCTAAATATTTTAAGACAGCCCCTATTACAAACAAAAACAAAACTTGATTCTGATTGAAATTAGGTTGTTCATTCCCTAGAAGCTTTGCTTTTAATCTCTGCGTAGGGATTATTTTATGCACCTGGAAAAATTCCTAAAAATATGTTTATAAGTGATTACTTATCCTGATTACCCCTAATGAGTAAGATAAAGGGGTGGGCTGAAGAGGGGAGAGAAAAATGGCTTCTTACTTTACATTACCTTTATGTAAATCTTAGAAGAAAAGGATAGAGCACTCATTATTTTCGTCTTTAGACAAAACTCAATAAAAGATTAAAACCTGTGCATTCGGAGGAAATAACTTGCCCCTGAGTAACCATTAGGCTGGAAGTGGTACTTAAAATTTTTCATGTTGAAGAGAGTTTTGAAGGCCACCCTGTATCCTTAGGCAATATTTGTTTCAGGTTTAGTTAAATGGTTCAGCGCTCGCATAGGATTGTAAGGTGAGGGAGAAGCCCAGCTGAGGAACTTTTGCGTGTAGGGGAGTGTGTTGGGACGCACGACACCTGAAGCTCCAGTCTCAGGCATCTACGGAGAAACCAGATTGTTTTCAAAATGCAGTGATACCCACGTCAAAACCCACCACTGGGCTGAGAAAGAAAACAAAACTCAAATGCATCAAAAACCAATCTCATGCTGGATCAAAACTCTGCAGTCTGGAATGAGCTTGGGGTGGGGGCTGGGTACTGGAAGTCACCTGAGTGGAGGGTTTGGAGCATGGGGTCGCCAAACAAGTGCACCAAGGGCTTTCTTTCCCAGTTGCCAGTCTTAGAACCAAGAACACACGTTTAACATGCGCTGGGGATTTACTCCCTGCCTTACAAGCATTATCTTATCTACCTCATACAGGAGCTTCTGGAGAAGAGATAATTATCTCCCCATTTTATAGATAGGGAAATTGAGGTCCAGAGAGGGGAGGAAACTTCCCAAGGCCACATTCTTTGACTCCAGGATCATCTAAGAAGGCAGGGAGAGGCATTTTAGCTCAGAGCTGTGGAAGCAGGGGGCTTCCTAAAGGGACTGATCTTTGTTGGTCCATTACTGTTCTCTTGATCTGAATCCATATTTGACTGACTTCAGAGGTCACGGGCACCAGCAGGTTAGGGAGGTTTACTTTGGGTAGTGACTTTTGGCAACCTGGTCAAGTCTGGGCAAGGACTCATTTTATCTTCCCCTCCCCCATCCTGCCCGTGGTCCCACCCTCCATAATGAAGCATGACTGTAGTAAAACTAGGCTTTTGATCAAGCTTCTCCACATCACTTTCAAGACAAACAATGTCTCAGAAACCCCCAACTGCTTTTATTTTTCTTATATCTAAGGTTTCACCTTAGTGTCTTTACCCAGCTTCATTTAAAAAATGTCCTCAATTGAGGGGGAAAAAAATCATGGCATTTCATTATTGTAATTCACAAAGCATGCCTGCAGAAAATGAAAGAGGTTTCAAAAGTTAGATGAGCAACCACCTTAAACTTCTAGAAGGGGTTCCTTAACTTCCTCCGAACCCATCAAGCATCTCCAGTCTAACCATGATTTCCCAATCTTCCCTTTTGCATAGGAAACTAAGTTCATAAGTAAATGTACTAGTTAAAATACAAATGCAAGTAGATATAACAGGGATTAGTTCTTCATCAGCACGGGTGGTGGGTATAATCCTGTTGCGACACAGGATTTTTCTAAGGTAGGATTTTTAGGAAAAACTAGTTTTTATTAGTTTTATATGTATTTGCATACATATAAATTAAAAAGAGTTTTTTTTTCCCCCACCCATGGTAGAGGGAGAGTATGGATAAGGTGAGAGAGCAGAGGCCCCTTGGTCCCCTCCCCACAAAACGACTCTGGTACATTACAGTTTCAGACAAGTGTTTCTTTCCACACACAAAGGCTTAACCATGTTAACTAGTTAACGTAAAGCTTGATTAAACTCGCAAAGATAATCCCTAAAATGCTGGGAGAAGGGCCCTTGAAGTGCCTGGAGGTGGGGGGGGGGGCGACGGGGGGGGGGTGCCGGTAATGAGGCAAGGTTGTGGCTCCAACCTCATTTCACTCCGCATTGTTTCAGAAGTGAATGATTGCAGTGGTTCAGCAAAATGCATTGAGAAAAATGCAAAGCTGCCTCCCTCACCTCCTTGAGGATTTGAGTCACCACAGATGAGCCTTTAAATGTAAGAAGAGGCATCGTAATTATCATGCCACGGGGGTAAGAAAATCCTGGCAGATCACATTTTACAGAACTCCGCTTTTCTTTCAAGGCTCTAGCTCCGGAGGATAGGCGGGTCCATTTGAGACTAAATGTTTATGGCTTAGGCCTCTTCAAGGCATGAACGTTGACTTCTGAGGTAGTCTTATTACCGGTGGGTGATTTCAATATGCTTCTAAATATTTTGACAGCCAGGCAAGCCTTGGGGCTCTTGTCCTCTCTTAAGAACTCCAGGGTCGTCGTTGGGTGTGGGGTGGGGGGGTTGGTGTGGTCTCTGACTTGTCCCTGATAGCAGCTTCTTCTTCAGCCCACAGCTAATGGGGTCCTAGGTGAAGCCCTCCTCCCTCACCTAAGTTTTCCTAAATTGGCCACTGAGTAACAGGGCTTGCAGATAGTCCTGGCCTGTCCAAGACAACAGAGCTTCTGCTGAAGCGCCCTGAAGTGCCTGTCTCATTTCTCCCCCAAATCTTAGTCTTCCTGAAGGAGAAACAGGCTAAAACAAACTTGTGTATAGAAGGGCAACGATTTACAATCGTTCAAAAACCTCTGAGGAGTCTCCTGGTTACTCTCAAGATGACGTTGTGATATTGGATGGCCTTTCCAATGCGACTCCCATCTCCCTTTCCCCATCACCTCCTTCCACTCTTGCCTCCTCACTTCATGTTTAGCTTGTGTGGAACTGCTTGGAGGTTCTCTACACATAGTCCGCTCTTCCTCACTGTGGGTGTTCTGTCTACTCACTCTCTCCCTTTTGCAAAGTCATTTGTAACTTTCTAGATTCTGCTTAAACATGGCCTCTTCCATTCTTGATTCCTTCTGGATGGAATTGCTTGCTGTGCCCCTCCCAAATCCTACCCATTCTTTTCCTTCCTCCTCCTACCTGATAGCCACATTGCGTTCAGGGCAGTTGTCTGTCTTGACGCTTAGACAGCGAACTCCTTAAGGGGTTCATCTCTACATTTCCAGTGTCTAGTCTTGTGTTTGTCTACAAGTGCTTGCATTACATACAGTGCCTAGTAGTGTATACAGTAGGTGACTAGTGAATGAAGGAATCCCTGAGCTTGTTTAATTGCTTTTGGGGACCATTCATGGATGCTAGTATTGGGTGGAGGGAGACCATGGTGGTAAAAATTATGCCCATCTCTTAACTGCTGCAGCAAATCCAGACAGTAATAGCTTATAATATTTGATCTTTTCTTCGAAATCAGATCTCTCGGAGGTATCTGGAAAGTAAAAATGCCAATTTGATCAAAGAGATGCTTTATAATTTAAGTGGTGCACACAAATGACTCGTCCATTCTGAGCTGGAGATGGCCTGGCTGTTGTGTACCAACACCCTCGGCAGCCTGAATCCTCACAAATTAGCAGCTCTGTACCCTGGAATCCACTGACATTGGGAGCAGAAGCAAGCCAGGGCAAGGGGTAGGGGTGGTGAAGAGTGGTTGGTTCTATCCCAGGAAGCTGCAGCTTGGGGTGGGGGTCGGTGAGTAGTTGAATGACCCCAGCTCATTCTGGGGAGCCACAGCTGCTGTGACGCGTCAGGCTACGCCCCTGCCCTTGGAAAGGAAGACAGTGGAATCCCTACCCCCATCCCTGAGACCCCAGAACCCAGTCCTTTTTGGAACTATTTTCTCTCCCTTTCACCCTATGGCTCTTCTTGGAGAGGTGGATTCAGGAGCCTTTCCCAGAGGGCAGAAGGGCACCCTGCTTTGATGTATGATCCCTCTTTGCATCGTCAAAGAGCCTTGCACACCATCTGGCACACTCTGTTCACTCAGGGCAATTGGATCAAGGACTAGGTTCACTGTCAACGCTGACTAGGTGCCATTCCCTAACCCCCCTTTAGGTACTCTAAGCTGTCATTCCGTGCTCGCAATTGTCCAGATATCCAAGTCAAAGGTGCCCCTCTGGGTATTCTGTTCTCAGCCTGAATGACACAGCCCAATGCAAGTGCTTCTCGACATCACTCGGGTTCTGTCCACCTGGCTCAAAGGGCAACGCTTTGAAGAAGAAATGGATTAAGGTATTGGATTACAGTTTCTGCAGCCAGGCTCAGGGCCTGAGCTGAATGTCCTCCCCAGAGTAGGGTGACTTGGCAGAATGGTTTAGGCCTCCCTCCCTCCTTCCTTACTTTCCTCGGGTCTCCATTGCCCTCTGGCCACAGTGGGGGTGGGTATATGGGGGACCGTCACCCCCTATGATTTAAATAAACATTTTGGCAAAGAGTAAATGGAGCCACATGTCTTCTCTTATGCTTCTGTGGATGTTCTTTCTGTCCTACCCTGTGGCAACATGAAGGTGTGGGCAAGAACAGCCAGTGGGTACTGTGCGTACCCACTCTACAAGTACTGACTGCAAGACAGAGGACAGCTGGGCACAGCCAACAGCTTAACAAGACAGTTGACATTAACCACTTTCTTCTCTTCCTCGTTCTTACCAACGATTTCTTGCTAGCTGCCTGGTACAGTGAATTACACTTGTTAATTCATTTATCCCTCAAAACATCTCTGCTTCTAAGCAAGGACACTAAAACTCAGGGAGCTCAGGTGACTTGACCAAGGTCACCACAAATAGAAAGTGGCATGGCTATGGTTTAACTCTTTGCCTAACCCCAAAGCTTGGGGTCTATTCTTTATGACCCTTTTTGGTTTGATCTGGGATTTCGCTGCTGGTGTTCCTTATACAACTAACAAATAAAGAAGGTGGAGGTGGGAGTGGAGGGAGATACAAAAGGGGAACCCAGGGTGATCTACAAAATGTATAAATTATCAGTGGATGCAAATATATGTGGTAAAGCTTCTAATGAATGGGAATTATACACACTAACTGGGGGTTAGTGGTTACCTTTGGGGAAAGAGAGGGAGGGTAAAGTGCTTGGTGGATAGTTATTATATTTAGAACATTTCTTTTTTAAAATGTTTATTTCTTTTTAAAATATCAGTATAATTAACCTGCAGTGTTATATTAGTTTCAGGTGTACAATATAATGATTCAACAATTGTATACATTATTCAGTGTTCATCATGATGAGGGTACTCTTTTTTTTTTAATGTTTATTTATTTTTGAGAGAGGGAGAGAGAGCATGAGCAGGGGAGGTGCAGAGAGGGAGGGGCAGAGAGAGAGAAAGAGAGAGAGAGAGAGAGAGAGAGAGAGAGAGAGAGAATCCCAAGCAGGCTCTGGGCTGTCAGCATAAAGCCTGATGCAGGGCTCAAATTCGCAAACGGTGAGACAATGACCTGAGCCAAAATAAAGAGTCAGACACTTAACGACTGAACTACTGAGGCACTCATGAAGAGTGTACCCTCAGTCCTCTTCACTTATTTCACCCATCCCCCTACCCACCTCCTCTCTGGCAACCATTGATTTGTTCTCTATAGTTAAGGGTCTGTTTTATATTGGTTTCTTTTCTTTTCTTTTCTTTTCTTTCTTTCTTTAATTTTTAAATTTTTAAATTTTCTTTCTTTCTTTCTTTCTTTCTTTCTTTCTTTCTTTCTTTCTAATATAATTTATTGTCAACTTGGCTAACATACAGTGTATATAGTGTGCTCTTGGTTTTGGGGGTAGATTCCCGTGATTCATTGCTTACATACAACACCCAGTGCTCATCCCAAGTGCCCTCCTTGATGCCTGTCACCCCTTTTCCCCTCTCCCCTGCCCCCCCCATCATCAACCCTCAGTTTATTCTCTGTATTTAAGAGTCTCTTATGGTTTGCCTCCCTCCCTCTCTGTTTATAACTATTTCCCCCCCTTCCCCCATGGTCTTCTAAAAATTTTGGTATCCTAAAGCGCAGCGAAATGTCATTCATATCCATTAGAATGATTGTTATCACAAAAAGTAGCAAGTGTTGGCGAGGATGTGGAAAAACTGGAACCCCTCTGTGCATTGCTGGTGGGAATGTAAAACGATGTAGCTACTATAAAAAACAGGGTGGTAAAAAATTAAACACAGATCTACCGTATGATCCAACAATTTCACTAAGATCGGTACCTCAAAAAGCTGAAAGCAGGGACTTGAACAGGTATTTGTACACTTATGTTCACAGCAGCGTTATTCACAGTAGCCAAAGGTGGAAACGATTCAAGTGTTCGGCAGATGAATGGATAATGCAAAGTGTGGTAGATGCGTAGAATGGAATATTACTCTGCCTTAAAAAGGAAGGAAATCCGGACACATGCTACAATATGGATGAACCTCGAGGATGCCATGCTTAGTGAAATAAGCCAATCGCAAAAGGGCAATTACTGTACGATTCCACTTATATGAAGTACTTAGAGTAATCAGATTCATACAATCAGGAAGTGGATTGTTGGCTTCCAAGAGCTGGGGGCTGGGGAATGGGGATTAGTCTGGGAACATGGAAACGTGCTGGAGATGGGGTGGTGGTAATGTCAGCACAATGGAATGTACTTGATGTCACTGTACATTTACAAATGGCCAAAATGGGGATTTTCATATTATGTTTATTTTACCACAATAAAAAAAAAAGTCTTTGGTGTCCAGCTTGGGCTTGTTTGGAAACAGTCTCCGTCGTGTGCGATCTTTCCTTGGCTTGGTCCCCAACAAAGGACATCAGGCTCAGATTGAAGTGCGAGGCCCCCTCCCCGGGTCACCGTCAGCAGGCCGCCTTCTTGACTCAGGTGGGCCAGCAGCTCGGTGCAAAGCACATTTCTCCATTCCTTCTTCTGTCGCTCAGCCAAGCACTGGACACTTTCAGGCCCAGAGGAAGTTCTTCCGAAAATAAAAGCAGTCGTTCAGGGGGCCGTATGGATTGAAAGACTCCCTTCCTGGTGGACTCCGAGGCCAGCTTGCCTGCAGCCAGCCCCCTGAGTATAGTAACCGCCCTGTCAGCCAAGGCAAATCTGCCCAACCTCAAAATCCCAAATTAGCACCTGGCCCTTCCATAGGGCAACTTTGGTTTAAAGTTTAAGTGAAACCTTGACGATCCTACTGACTTGAGGGGAGGCCTGGGGGTGCTCTCACAGGATGCTCTTTCTTCACAGGAATGTGCTGGTTGTACAGTGTGGTGTCTGCAGTCCATTTCTACAACTGCAATTAGGGCCCATCAATGGAGGTGTCAGCCACATTCAAAGTCCGAGGGGGCTCACCCATGAAATTCATAATGGGATAAAAGTTCCATTCCGGGACTGACAACTTCAAATGGAATTTGGTGCAATCTTTTATTTATTTACAGGGTTGTGGGAGTGGGGGTTGTGAAAATCCCATCTCACCCCTGCACTCCTCCCCCCGTGGCACCCTCCCCCCCCCGCCCCAGGCTTCCAGGGATAAAAATGAGGGTTGGGATTACATTTGGAGGGAAGCAAGGCTATATTTAAATATGCTTTGGAAAGTGTGGCTCCGTGTCTGAAGCAGTCCAGAGCGACAGCTTCATCCAGCCTGGCCTGGGACAGTCCAGGGAATCATTTAGAGATCTTGTGCTAATTGGTTCCAATTTATCAGTTCCAATTTCTCATGTGGCAGGGCCAGGTCTGAATGCTCGATGCTCTCTGAGGGAACAACGCTCTGGATTTACTCCAGGAGCCCAGGGAGCCTTCCACACTTTGCCTGGTTTCCACCGATGACCACGGCTGTGTAATTAATTCTCGAATGCCCCTTCTTTTTAACCCGAGCTTACCCAAGTCATTATTCCATTAGCTGCCTCTTGGTAGATCTTTCAGTAACTTCAGTTCATCTTATTTACACAAAAGCAGAGGCTTTTTGCGGTATTAAGTGAGCCTGGCGAGCCAGGGGAGGGGGTGGGGGGCGGATTTATTTGTAATTACAGTACGCTTCTCGCTCCCATCGCGTTCTGCCCATTCACAGGCTCCGGCCAGGGCTGGCGCCAAGGTCTCCAAGTTGCCCTGTGTTTATGTCATTGAGACGAGGACAATATTTCAGTGTGGAGCCAAGCCACAGGGATCCACTCTATAAAACCCTCACTAAAAATAGACGCTCCAACCCCTGCCCAGCCCCCTCCCCGCCTCCGCGACTCCCCCACTCCTGCCCCCAGAGCTGGGAGCACCCAGCTTCAATCCGCTGGGAGACAGGCGTGCCAAATCGGCAGATCCGATCCTCCTCGCAGCTCAGGGCGGGGGGGCTCCCCTTTCTTCCCCAGGAGTTGTAACGTGGAATAAAAGGCGTCAATTAGCAGCCTTTAGAGCTGACAGGGCAATTAAAGCTAAATTGTAAGACGGAGAGTTTAGAAGAAGAAGGGAAGGAGAGAGAGATGGAGGGAGAGACAGAGACAGAGACAGAGAGAGAGAGAAGGAGACAGATTTCCAATGTATTTTTGGTGACAGCTGCATTTTTGAGGAGGGTCAGCCTCTCAAACTACAACTGGCTGTTTGGCTATATTTTCACTTGTGAAGTGATATTTTCAGTGAACACTGATACTCCCAGTGTATTACACTTTTCATGTCAGCTCTGAGCTGCTGGTGGGGGGCGGTGGTGGAATTAATAAAACAAGCACAAAGCAAAGAGATCTTGTCTTTACAAACGCTCCCACCCTGCCCGAGTCTCAATGCACCCATTTCCTTGCAGGGTAAGTTAGGCGCAATATGAAATCGTGAGAATAGAAGCAGTGGATTGGTCGGTGATGTGGTCGTCGCACCTCGGCACACTTTCTGTTGTCAGCTTGCTTTCCTTGCCCAGGACCCCGAGGTTATAAAACTATTGGGAAATAGTCTTTTTTGGGTCTATTCCCGAGGGAACTTCCTTCACAGTCAGGCTTTGGTTTGGGATTTGGGAGGGCCTCAGACTGCCTTATGCAGATGGGAAGTCTCAACAAGGGGAGTATTGATTTTGATTCACTGTTGCAACACAGGACTTCAGGGGAGTAGATTCAAGAACTGCGGTGCGTGGGGATGGGCACAAGAGAGGAGTACAGCTTAATCAGAGGAGAAGTCAGTCTAGGGAAGCACCTTCAGGCACCCTGCCCTCCGCTGGCCCCCAGTCCAAGGAGGAAACAGTGACTACAGTTCTAGTGAGGATGCTCTCAAAGTCACCCTTGCTTTGCTGAACCTCAATTTCAATCTTACGTCCCATAACTGTAATCCTTTTCCCTTTATCCTCCCTCACTCATTAAGAGCTGCCATTTCTGCAACACCTACCCGGTTCCTGGCAGTGTGTGAAGGGCTTCCCATGTCCTGGGTGCAAGGTAGGTGCTATTATCGTGCCTAGATTAGGTAAGAGGAAACTGAGGCTGAGACAGATTGAGTCACTTGTTCAAGGTCACCCAGTGGGTTAAGTGGTGAAGCTCGGGGTGGAACCAGGTGGAAGTCTAACGAATATCCAAAATCTGAAGTCTAAAGACTTGCCGGTCTCAGTGATACTCAGTGATACCGTGAGGACAGAGTTCAACAGGCTCAGAATCAGCAGTTTTTGAGCTGAAGGGATCTGAGAATATTTAGTAGAGGGTGTCTCAAACCAGGGTCCAGGGCTCCAGGCTTTCTGAGCCCCTGTTCTTAGGAGCATCATTGCATTTTATGTTTGAGACGATAGCTAAGCTCAAGCCCCACCATGTACAGCTGAGCAAGGTGAGACACCAAAGAAGGTCACACAGTTATGGCCGATGAAGTCTGCCCAGGACTAGCTCTGCCAGCAAGTAGATTTATCTAGCGCTGGATTTGTAGGTTCACTTGTACAGCTTGATTGAAGCCCCTGAGGGAAAGGACTGATTCTAGGGCCTTTAATAGATAGTCCATGACTGAACGTGTAAAAGCAATTTACGAGTGGCTACAGGTAGGTAAACATCTGATATGTTAATTGCAGACCAATGTTACCTGTGCTCAGGAGTGTCCCTATTTGGTCACAGTTCCATCTACTAATCTCAGTCACTGAAATCAAGTAAAATCGCCCTTCTGTGTATATCCTGAGCTCTTCTCCATTCATTGCACATTCAGTCCTTTTTTATGGAGTGCCTAACATGGGCCAGGCAGTGTTCCAGATTATAAACAAAACAGATGAATTCCTCGCTCTCCTCCCTACTAACCTGCTTCGTAAGATATTGCTGTACCATATTGCTATGTAATTGGGATTTGGTTTGGTGAGGTCTGGATGGCCAGAGGCCCAGTTGAGTTTTTCCAACTTGAAGGCAATTACTGCATCTAATGTTTTTGTCTGTTGGTTTGTTTTCTTATTTTCTTCTCTTATGCCTAAATGAATTTTTTAGCCTTACATTTTTTTTTTAATTTAAAAACCACAAGGTAATACATTGTAAGAAAATAAAATAACGCAGAAGTATGAAGAGTGGAAACACGGGAGTCTCCTCGATCTGTTCCTCGAGTGGCCAGTGTGTTTGATGGTCTGATGGTGTGTGTTCTTCCCCCATCATGTGTATGCACAACAGTCATACAATGCATAGGATATACTCACGCATGCCGGTGGGGGTACTGGGCTGGAGCACTGCAGTCACTGGGCGGGACAGGCGCAACTGTGGGTTTGTAATCTGCACTGCTGCCATCTTTTATAGGCCTTTTAGGGTATCATAAAGACCAGAAGTTTCAAAATTGACTTTTAACAATGTTCAGGTAAGAAGGGTCCGGGGCACATCTCCCACTGTCCCTGAAATCACAGGCCTAGGACAGCCTCTACTCGAGATGCAAAGGAGGAGCGTCAACTGAGTTATTATTTTTATTTACTTACATATTTATTTATTTATTTATTTATTTATTTATTTATTTATGTGTTGTGTATGTATGTATGTATGTATGTATTTTTAAAGATCATGAGATCGTGACCTGAACCGAAATCAAGAGTCAAACACTTAACTGAGCCACCTGAGCGTGCCCTTCCCCCACCTTTTAAAAGAAGTGTTTGATCCTATTATTTAGGTTCTTTTACAGCATGGATATGTTTATTTATTTAACAACATGGACGTACGTTCATGGCACTACAATCGGGTTTGCTCAGTCGTTTTTTTTTAATTTTTTTAAATGTTTATTTGCTTTTGAGAGACAGAAGGAGATAGAACGTAAGCAGGGGAGGGACAGAGAGAGAGGGAGACGCAGAATCTGAAGCAGGCTCCAGGCTCCGAGCTGTTAGCACAGAGGGTTAGCTCATTGGTTTTAATGGCTGCATACTTTTCCATGGCATGAGATAATCATGATTAGGGGAAAAAAATGTTTTACTAATGAGGAGAGTTTTGGTTTTTTTTTTTTTACCACTTTTTTTGCCCTCATAGAGCTGTAATGGAATAACTTTGATCCGTGTCCTCTGCCTATTCACGTGACTATTTCTTTAAGGTAGATTCCTAGAAGTGAATTGTTGAATCCAAGGGTTTGTGCATTTATAATTTTGATACTGCCAGTTTCCCTTAAAGCATATACCAATTTGTACACCAAATACAAGAGTGCCTTTACCCACACATATTATAATGGGTGGTTTTGCTTTTCACGAAGGTAGTTGCAGGAGTTGACCAGCGGGACAGGGTCCGTGACAGATCTACCAGTGGTGTAGGAAAGTCAAACCAAGATGGTCCTAAGAGTGTGGCTTTTGTTAAGTCTCCCTTAAAACAACCACTCGCAGCAAAAGTGGATTCGAAGGAGGGATTAGAAGGCTGGCTCCCACCTGGTGTCACCTAGAGCAGGTCACTACCTGGAAATCCAAGAACCCTAGTTCCCTAATGTGCTGAGCAGGATCACATCCCATATT
Source organism: Panthera leo (assembly GCF_018350215.1). Lineage (NCBI taxonomy): Eukaryota > Metazoa > Chordata > Mammalia > Carnivora > Felidae > Panthera > Panthera leo. The sequence continues at coordinate 29,789,666 of NC_056692.1, forward strand.
GTTCAGACCTCATAGGGTTGTTGTGAAGATAACATGCCCTCATGTAGTATGGGAAAGTGTTCTTTAGGGAGGACTTCGGTCTTGATGCAGATACAGAGAGCAGTGTGGATAGTATTTAAGTCTGTGTGTGGAGATCAAAATGACAACAGAAAGAGCCCCTGGTGTCTGTGTTGGGAGAATGTCCTGGGTTGGGTTTCTAAACCATTTTTCTTCAAGCTTCAGAGAATGTGATGAGTAGTGAGGAGCTTCTGGGGCTGCTTACAACCCAACAGCATGAGTGCCTCTTTGACCTTGAGTTGGAGACCACATGTCAGCCCCCTACATTCTACTTTCTGATTTCATGACATGATACATGCTAATGCTTAGCACTGTGGTCCTGACTATGGGAAGTCCATAGTCAACGCTCCCAATGTTTCCTCCACCCTCTGCGTCTGAACCCTCCCACGGTTCACAGTTCATATTGATTCTCCTTCCTCTCCCCCACTTTTTTGGGCTGTGTGTGGCATAGGGGATAATCACGTATCATTATTGCAGGCAGACACAGCTGTGCCCTGATTTCTCCTTCTTCTTTTCTTTTAAGTTTATTTATTTATTTTTGGAGAGAGGGAGAAGGAGAGAGAATGCCAAGCAGGCTTTGCACTGTCAGCACAGAGCCTGACACGGGGCTTAAACGCATGAACTGTGAGATCATGACCTGAGCTGAAATCCAGAGTCAGACGCCTAACCAACTGAGCCACCCAGGTGCCCCAACTGTGCTCTGATTTCAACTTTGCCACTTACTTTGTTGTATGATATGGGACAGAGTGCTTAACCTAGCTCAGCATTAGTTTCCCCACTTGTAGAACAGACCCAATACTAATTGTCTCAGAATTCTTGTGAGCTTTAGATGATGACGGTGCAGGGTGCTATTCCAGTGTTTATGGTCCAACACAACAAGGTGCTTACCATGGTCATCCTTCACATGATTCTACCTGAACTTTAATGACAGCAACAGCAAACATTTGGTGTGTTCCAGCTTACAACCCCCATGACCACTTTAATTTTATTCTTATAAGATGTCATGAAACTATGTCTCAGAGAAGAGACAGATGTAGAAGAAATGTAGAAGCTACATTTCTGCACCAGGCTACAGCCTGAAGGCTAATTCTCTAAGTGCTTTCCTGACTTGGCTCCTGTTCCAGCTTCCCAGACCCACAGGCGTTTGTCAAGTTCTGAAGCAAATGGAACCCATCATCTGGGTTAGTATGAGAAGATCTATCCTCCTTGCTGACTCTAATCCTGTCGAGTTCCACCTGCATTCTTTCCTTAGAGCTCTAGAAGGACCAGGGAGCCAGAGTCCTTAAGTTAACAAGCCTTAAAGTAGTGAAGGCTGATCCCCAAGTGAGCCCATCTTGTTTGAAGTCTGTGGTGGGAGATGATCTCATGGGGGAGCAGGTCCCCAGGGAAGAGCAAAGTTAAAGAAAGCCAGACTAAGGATGACCTCTGGACACTGGCCTCTCCCTTCTGGCCTCCATCCATCACTGCTTCTCTCTCCTGGCGTCTCCAGTCTCCTGGGGGATGGCTGTCTCCTCCTTTCTTTTTTCTTTAGCATCAGGGAAGATGACTCAAACACTGCCTTAGGGCACCAAAGGCATCCACAAATTGGTCCCAATCCCAGCTAATGAGGAAGGCAAGAGAGGAGACTGGCAGGCTGTGTCCTGTGGCTTTGGGCTGTGAGAGGGGAGAAGGAGGCGGCCAGCTAGGCCCTCCTCTGACCCCACACAGCTCTGAGGCCCAAGGCCTCATGCCCTAGGCCTGTGGATGAGGCTTTTCTAAAATTTTATCTGTTCCAAGCCAGTAAATAAACAGATCTCTCTCCACCCTCTGTCCCTCAATTCCATACACACACTCTCCCACATTGGGTCAGGCAGAATGGAAGAGAGGTTAGGAACACATCCTTCAGAGCCCTGGAGATCTTAGTTTCCATCCCAGTTTGCCCGCATATGGCCGTGGGTCCCGGGATAAACCACGTGACCTCTTGAAGCTTCAATTTTCTCATCTGTGAAATGGACATACTGACACCTAGTTTGGAGGGCTGCGAAAAGAGGTGAGTTTAGACCTGTGACTTGCCTGGGACCTAATCCTTCAGGAAGCAGTGTCTTTTACTATTTCAAAAATCTCCTTCCCTTGATACCCCCTGACCAACACACACACATATGAGAACGGGCAATTCCAGCACTGACACAAATCTGACACTCACTTACTCCTTTTCTTTTAAAATTGATCCTTACATGATTTCTTGTAGTGAGGGGACCCTGCTCTCTGGGACTGCATTGCAACATTAGCTTCATTGATGAAATGCTCTGAAAATCCGCTCAGTCCATTCCCTCCAATGACACGGGGGTGAGGGTGGGGGAGGGTCAATTGTAGCCAAATAATGGCCAAGAGTGTTTCATGTCTTCTCAGCTACCTCTCTCCTTTCCCCTTTGCCACATAATCTCTTCTAATTTAAGGTGGTCTCTTCGGTTGATAAACTCAGCTTACTTCCTTTTTTTTTTTTTTCACGCCCGGCTTGAAGTCGGAAATTATATTGGTAAGACTCGTGATGGTGGATGTTATTAATGTGCTTAATGGGCACTCAAGGCAGTTTAAAGATCTTAGCCTTTGCGCGGCGCCTTTATCCTACCCTGGGGGTAAATAATGGAGATGCTAACACAGTCTGTAAAGGGGAAAGAGCAGAGGTGGCCTGCCTGCTTCACAGGGGCAGGATGCTTTGATGGCCTGTCTGCAGGCAGGGTGATGAAATCAGCTTCCCTCGTTTTTATACCCCTTTGAAAAGGCCAATTCTCCCAACACAATGCACATTTCCAAGTCGTTTTTAATTTGGCATGAAAATGTCTCCTTCACCCCAGACTAGAGCCAGCAGAGTTAATGGAAAACACACATCTGGGCAGCTGTGCTCTCCCAAGTGAGAAGGTGAGCAAAGGGGGCAGGAGTGTGGTCAAGGATTAAAGATAGCAGCCCTCAACCCCCATCAACCAAAGGGATTTAACCCATCGCATGGGAATTGTCAGAAGCTGTTTTCAGAACTCTCTATGGCTCCCTCTTTTTCCTCACTGGAGGTGAGGTATGGGGTGGCGGGGTGTCAGTTAACCTTTTGGTGGTCCTTGGTTCCTGGTCCCAGGTATTGGGGGACATTCTCTTTCTGTTCTTTACTAAGTAAGTCCAAAGTAGTTCCTGGCTGATTCCTCTTCTGCTGCAGACATTTTCCATTCCTGACCTTCTGCATGAGTGCTGAGGATGACATAACAGGGTAGGCTTTCTGCACACTCATGTCAAGCTTTCTGGGTTCCCCGTGGCTTGTTTTCGTTCCCTTCCTTGTCTAGATTCTTGGTGTCTGAATTCAAATTTAGAGTGAATTTGTATCTAAGACAAAGAGGCAGTGGCTCCGATAGACAAATGTATGTTAACAGTGCCTTGTCTGTGAATGCCTAGGGTCCCGGAGGAAGATTCCCCTACTTCAGCTCATCTCATCCTTATGTTGGCCTCAAGTTTGAGGCATACCTTTATCGGACTGCAGTTTACATATTATTCTTTTTAATTGCTCTTTCAGGCTGAGATGTGCAGTACGAGGAACACTGAGGTCTGTGAATTCATTGGGATTGTCTGCAAAGAATGTGTGTGATCATGGCTTTCATCAGATTCTCAAAGGGGTCTCAAAGGCTAAAATTAGGGTGATCATACATCCCAATTTGCTTGGGACAGTTGCAGTTTACACCAGTTGTCCTGGTGTAATTGTTAATAGCAACTCTTTTCACTCATAAAAATGTCTTGGTGTGGATAATAAATTACAGTTGATTCTCAGTACGTGCAGAGTCTGCCTTTGCAAATTTACCTGCTCGCTAAAGTTTATTTGTGACTTCCAAATCAGCACTCCTGACACTTTTGTGGTCATTTGTAGACATACACAGAACAACAGAAGGTTGAGTCGTCTGTTGTGCAGGTGTTAGGTGATGTTGAACACGTCGATCCTTTGCCTTCTTGTTTCAGCTCCCATGCCTGTCCTTTCCATGGTCTATTTAGTGCCACACTTTGCATCTGTGCCTTTCCTTGGTGATTGCGCTGTTTAAAATGGTCCTCAAGTGTAGTGCTAAAGTGCTGTTTAGTTATCCTAAGCACCGAAGGCAGTGAAGTGACATATGGAAAAACTGCATGTGTTGGATAAGCTTTGTTCGGGTATGAGTTATAGTGCTGTTGGGCATGAGTTCAATCTTAATGAGTCAACAACATATACTAAATAAGATTTCTTTAAATAGAAACACACATAATCCAGGGTTATGGATTGATTGGCTAACAGAAGAGGCTCACAGGAACCTAATCCTCATTTCCTCTAAGAGCAGTGGTTCAGTCTTTGTTAATTCAGGTGTCTTTACAGACCACGACTACCATGAATAATGAGAATCAACTACATTTGGTCACGCTTGCTAAAATTCATTGTTTTGTAAGAAGATAACCAGACTTGAAGTGAAGCAGATTTGGTTCCAAAGCTCTGCTCTGCTTCTTAACAACTATGACGCCTTAAGTCATCACTTCCCTTTGGCAGGCATTGGTTTTCTCTCAGCAGGATAAAAATGGTACACTTGGAGTGCCCTTCCCCTTTGCTTTGAGTTGAGGGAAGCAAGTTACTTGCTTGGAGAGGTTCTCTGTGGAAGTCAGCTCCAGATGACAGCTGCAGATGCCTTCTTGTGTCTCAGACTGACCAATCTGTGGAGGACCTGTGTGGCAATAACTGGAGTGGGCCTTTCCTAGGGATGCTTTATTGAGGGGCAGTCATTCCTCACTACAATGGAATCCATCTCTTCTCCACCACTACCTCTTTCCATGGACCATTCACCAAGCTGGAGAGGTTCTCAGTCCCAAGGATCCCAGCAAATAGAACTTCCATCCTGGGAACATCCTGGTCTGTTTGACAGATACACTATAAAGCCAAGTGGGGAGCATCTGAATGAGTCAATAACAAACAGGAAGACCAGGGGCAGAACTATCATGTACTGAGTGTCCACAGAGAGTTGGGCACTGTACTGTGTACTTCAATAAATAATGCTAGCTCTCATGACAACTTTGCTGGCTAGATATTATTATGTCCATTTAAAAACAGATGTGGAATAGAAGCTACGAGAGGTAAAACATTTGACCAAAGATGCTCAGTAAGTAAATACCAGTGTGAACACTTCAAACTCAAGTCTTTCTCCCTCCAAATCCCATGCTATTTTCCAGTAAAGCCTGCTTTTGGAGGGTGGGGGCTGGCTTTTGAAATCGTATGATCTTTGACTCCCCAGGGAACTTGGAGAGAGAAAGCAGATCTTTCATTATAATGAAAACCCCTGAGGTGTCAGTAACTTCTCAGGAATCTTGGGTTCCAGCGACCCCTCTGCAGACCCTCCTGGTAAGGAGCAACAGGCCCTCTGGATCGATCGGTTGTCTCCCCACCCTCTGCACACCATGACCTGAGGGCTGCTGTCTGGTGAAGGTCATCCTCTTCGCCTTGCTTGCTTTTTGCTGCTTTCGAGCACCCTTTTTCAGAACAGGAGCTCAGTTGCAACTCTCTCTTTTGCTTGGCCCCAGGACAACTTTTCCACTGTCACCGCCCTGTAGCCTCAGCTGGCACAGAAATTCCAAAATAAATGAACGTGTTGTAAATTGGGAGAAAATATTGTGTCCTTGTGGTGTTGATGTTGATTGCAGCTCGGCGGCTCAGGCAGCAATGGCTACAGCTCAAGCTGCATATTTCTTTACCCAAACACGCAGAGGGCCTGCCGAGGCCAGGAGCTCTGCAGACGCCTCCATTCAGTATCCACTTCAGCTTCTAGAAGGTGTGCCTGCCGGGACTGACAAAGTGCCGTTGATCCGCAGCCCCCAGCCAGGCCAGGGGCCCAGCAGTCAAAGCCAGGCTGAGACCCGTCTTCCAGCCGCGAAGCATTTGGGAACAGAGGCCTGCCGATCACACTTTGGCAGGAGACAGCCCCGTGGAGCAGTGTGGTGCTGGCCTTCAGAATGGCCCTCGGGCCTGGCACAACACAGCCTGTAGCTAACTGAAGCCCTGTGGTAAGAGGCTTTTTGGGCTGAGGGTGGGACTGGGCTTGCTTGTTGGGGTCTGGCTAGAGGCTCTGAAGGGGGCTTGAAAGCTTGACCACCCAGCGTCATTTTGGTAGGAACTTAAGAGAGAAACAAAATCCCCTTTGAAGAAGGCTATGGGCAGGCGCAGGGAGAAAGTGATTTGTCACAAGGATATTTTTCCCCCTTAGCCCAAAGGTTGGGCCTGAATTTTCCAGGAAGCAGTAGGACAGTAGGGACTCTTATGCAGGTCAATTTCCAGAGAGTTTTGGAGAAGACGTCTGTTTTTCTGTCTGTCCAGTAAACTCCCCCCCCCCCCCCGCCCACTCACCCCCTTAAGATATTGCTCCCATTTCCCAATGATGTGATTCAGTGGTACTCCTATCACAGTGTCTCCTGCCCTTTGATGCAGGGCCGGGACATAGTCTTTTCTGCCAACCACAGAACTCCATTTCCTTCACAGGAATGGACATTTGACCCAATCTGGGCCTATCAGGATCCTTCCCTAGGGCTTTTTTGTTTTTCTTTCTTTCTCCCTGGAACTTTGGATTTGGTGGAAAAGGTGGCTTGCCTTTAGGTCAGAGGGCTAAAAGGATATGAATTGAGTATGACTGGTAGGCATCTTCTTAACAATTTGGGGAAGACCTATTTATAGAACAAGAGAGAATGAAGGTGACACACAGACAGTGTTAGTACCAATTGATGGGGAAGAGAGTGGGAGAGAGGGGACTGTGGATCATACCTGAATTCTGGATCTAGGTATGCTTGAATCCAGGTTCATCCTCAGATTCCCTGGTTAAATGAGTCAGGAGTCTCCTCATCCCTTCTTTTTAAATCTTAAACTGTTTTGGGTTGTTGCTAAAAATCGTGTCTAAAACAAAGGTAGTAGCTTGTGGCTTAGCCTTGGACAAATAAAAGCATATTTCTGAGGGGGAGAAGATAGGAGCTAGGAAGGGAATTAAGGATGATCATTTTATGAACATTGCGAATACAGTGGTTTTGGGTCCCACCTCTGTTCATTCTCCTTTGTTTATTTCAACACATATTTATGGGATGTCCATCATGTGCCAGGTCTGGGACTATGAAAATGAATGAGATAAAATCTCTTCCCTCAAGCAGCTCACAGTCTAGTTGGCAAAACCAATAAGCAGACAATGAGGATACAGTGTGAGATAATACAGTACTGGGATTATAATATGGTGCAGGGATTGAAGACTGGAAGTTCCTAGTGCATGCTCTGGGAACATGGAGGAAGTTAACTAGCCCAGGAATGAATGGAGATCAGGCTAGACTTCACTTACCAAATGAGGCAGTGCCCAAGCTACAACAGATACAGCCGGGGTGGAGGTGAGCAGTAGGTTATCCCAGGTTTGGGGCTGGAAGCGACTGGGGATAAGACCAGCACAGAAATCATGGCAATCCATGACTAGGTGGTGAGGCTATGGGAGCCATAGCTGATGGCCAATCAGGAGCTATAGATGTTCATAGGAGGTTCAAATATTCTAATCAGGAGATGATCTTTCTAGGCCCATCAATATTCATCTGCTCCATCCTGATTCCTTCCTACATTCTCTCCACTCATTTTGGCCACTGACTTTGCTCTGCTCTTTCCAATAGTGACTTTCAAATATTTTTGATTTTCATTCATCATTAAAATAATTTTGTAATTTTATATATCACCATATTTTATATTTATCTATATATTTAAATTATATATATATATACACACACACGTATAGCTGCTATGCAAATGTATCACACTATTATAAAATATATTCAGAAGTAGTAAACTTAAGAATAAAAATAAAATGAATTGTGTTGTAAGTGTCTTGCTAACAGTGCTAGCTAAATATGCATTTGCCAATATGCCTTTGGGATGAAGTTCGTTGTTGTTTTTTAAATTTTTAATATTTATTTTTGAGAGAGACAGACAGAGCGCAAGCAGAGGAGGGGCAGAGAGAGAAGGAGACACAGAATCTAAAGCAGGTTGCAAGCTCCAAGCTGTCAGCACAGAGCCCAACATGGGGCTTGAACTCACAAACTGAGATCATGACCTGAGCCGAGGTCCAACACGTAACCAACTGAGCTACCCAGGTTCCCAGAGGTGAAGTTCATTGTTAATGAAGGTGAATTTACAGCCGCTCATTTTACAAATAGTCTTCTTAATAATTTGACTTTTGAATAACTTCCTGACATTTGATGATGCAGCTGATGGAGAGCTCCTACAAGAAATAGGCTAAGTGGGATCATTTCCCGTTTTCTGACTGTTCACTTGCACTGACTTGTCCTCCATCCACACCTTTGTGCAAGAATTCTTTTAAGCCATTTGTCCATTTTGTGGAAATGAGTTTGGCTAGAATTAGATAAATGTCTTAGTCTGTTCAGGCTGCTATAACAAAATTCCACAAAGACTAGGTGGCAACAGGATAGACAACAGGATTTATCCCTCACCATTCTGGAAGCTGGAAGTCCAAGATGAGGGTGCCGGTGTGGTCGGGTTCTAACAACAGTTGTCTTTGGAGTTGCCCACTGCTGACTTCTTCCTGTGCCCTTACATGGCAGAAGGGGTGAGGGAGCTCTCTGGGGTCCTTTATCTGCCCTTATGACCTAATCATCTCTTGAGGTCCCACCTCCAAATACCATCACATTGGGGATTAAGATTTCAACATATGAACTTTGGCGGGGGTGGGTGGGGGTAGCGTGGACACAAACATTCAGCCTAGGCCAGCAATATAAAACATGAGTCTGTTTAATGGGGCACATGTAAACTGTAATACACAGAAATGCTCTGAAATCAATCAAACCAATGAGGTGATCACTGTCAGCTCTTTACTGTGGGAATCCCACACAACCCTCAGTGTGTCCTGTATGCTGTTTGTGCTGTGGTATCTGTGACGTATGGACCATGGAATACTGCGAGTGACAATCTAGATATGAAATAGTCAGAAAAATTAATTTATGTTAAGAGACAATAAACATGCATTGACATGCTGATATTTTCTTTCAATCCTGAGGATTATTGTATACATCTTCTGGAATGTGACAGCCACCTCTGGAGACTATTTACTCACGTCACAGTTAGGTAGATTAAAGGCGGCTGCAGACTCTTTGCTTCTTGAAAGCTGGTTCAGAGATAGTTAGAACCAGTCACAGATGAAACACAATAGCCAGTCAAGTTAATGGTAGAAAAGCCATTGTAATTATATACAGGAGCCCCACAAAGATAGGAGACTCCAAAAAGACAGCCAGGAAATTGAGCCTTATATACCATCCTGAGCTAAGGAAAGGGAGAAGAAGGTCTGGGGGCTTCAAACGGTAAGAAGGCAGATCACAGGAAGATGAGACAAGGAAATATTTGGTAAAGAAAATTTTCCCTGCCACACAGAGCTACTCCAGGAACAAATCAAAGCACACCTGGTGGAGGGTCCAAAATATCACTATGAGTAGGGTAATAAAATAACAACACAGAGCAAGTAACAATCTCTGGAAAAACACCTCCTGAAGGGCCAGGCCCTGGACAGTGTATGACCCTCCTTTAATGTAGCAGTGCTTGCAGGTGCAGAGCACACAACAAGCTTTTAAAATGCCTAAGGGACAGAAAACTAGCCAAAATGATGAAACGGGAGAATTCTCCTCAAAAGAAATTCCAAGAAGTAACGACAGCTAACGAATTGATGAAAACCGATTTAAGCAATATAATAGGACAAGAATTTAGAATAATAGTCATAAAATTAATTTCTGGGCTTGAAAAAAGCAGAGAGAACAGCAGAGAATCTATTGCTACAGAGATCAAGGGACTAAAAAATAGTCATGATGAATTAAAAAATGCTATAAATAAGGTGCAAAGTAAAATGGAGGTGGCCACAGCACGGATTGAAGATGCAGAGGGGAGAATAGGTGAATTAGAAGATAAAATTATGGAAAAAGAGGAGGCTGAGATAAAGAGAGATAAAAAAATCCAGGAGTACAAGGGGAGAATTAGAGAACTAAGCGATGCAATCAAACGGAACAATATCCTTATCATAGGAATTCCAGAAGAAGGAGCAGAGAGAGAAAGGGGATGAAGGTGTACTTGAACAAATCATAGCTGAGAACTTCCCTGATCTGGGAAGGAAAAAGGCATTGAAATCCAAGAGGCACAGAGAACTCCCTTCAGATGTAACTTGAATCAATCTTCTGCATGACATATCATAGTGAAACTGGCAAAATACAAGAATAATGAGAGAATCCTGAAAGCAGCTAGGGATAAACGTGCCTTAAAATACACAAGTAGACACATAAGGGTAGTAGCAGACCTATCTACTGAAACTTGGCAGGCCAGAAAGGAATGGCAGGAAATCTTCAATGTGATGAACAGGAAAAATATGCAGCCAAGAATCCTTTACCCAGCAAGTCTGTCATTCAGAATAGGAGAGATAAAGGTTTTTCCAAACAAACAAAAACTGAAGGAATTCATCACCACTAAACCAGCCCTACAAGAGATCCTAAGGGGGATTCTGTGAGTGAAATGTTGCAAGGACCACAAAGTACCAGAGATATCACTACAAGCATGAAACCTACAGATATCACAATGACTCTAAATGCATATGTTTACTGAATGTAAATGGACTAAATGCTCCAACCAAAAGACATAGGGTATCAGAATGGATGAAAAACCAAGACCCATCTATTTTATGTCTACAAGGACTCATTTTAGACCTGAGGACACCTTCAGATTGAAAGTGAGGGGATGGAGAACTATCTGTCATGCTACTGGAAGTCAAAAGAAACCTGGAGTAGCCATACTTATATCAGAGAAACTAGACTTTAAATTAAAGGTGGTAACAAGAGATGAAAAGGGCATTATATAATAATTACAGGGTCTATCCATCAGGAAGAGCTAACAATTATAAATGTCTATGCACTGAATTTGGAAGCCCCCAAATATATAAAACAGTAAATCACAAACATAAGCAACCTTATTGATAAGAATGTGGTAATTGCAGGGGGCTTTAATACTCCACTTGCAACAATGGATAGATCATCTAGACAGAGAATCAATAAAGAAACAAGGGCCCTGAATGATACATTGGATCAGATGGACTTGACAGATATATTTAGAACTCTGCATCCCAAAGCAACAGAATATACTTTCTTCTCAAATGCGCATGGAACATTCTCAAGATAAATCACATACTGGGTCACAAAACATCTCTTAATAAATATAAAAGAATGGAGATCATACCATGCACACTTTCAGATCACAATGCTATGAAACTTGAAATCAACCACAGGAAAAGTCTGGAAAATCTCCAAAAGCATGGAGGTTAAAGAACATCCTACTAAAGAATGAATGGGTCAATCAGGAAATTAGAGAAGAGATTTAAAAATATATGGAAACAAATGAAAATGAAAATACAATAATCCAAACGCTTTGGGATACAGCGAAGGCAGTCCTGAGAGGAAAATACATTGCAATCCAGGCCTATCTCAAGAAACAAGAAAAATCCCCAATACAAAATCTAACAGCACACCTAAAGGAACTAGAAGAAGAACAGCAAAGACACCCCAAACCCAGCAGAAGAAGATAAATCATAAAGGTCAGAGCAGAAATAAACAATATAGAATCTAAAAAAACAGTGGAGCAGATCAATGAAACCAAGAGTTGGTTTTTTGAAAAAATAAACAAAACTGATAAACCTCTAGCCAGGCTTCTCAAAAAGAAAAGACAGAGAACCCAAATAGATAAAATCACGAATGAAAATGGAATTATTACAACCAATCCCTCAGAAATACAAGCAATTATCAGGGAATACTATGAAAAATTATATGCCAACAAACTGGACAGCCTGGAAGAAATGAAAAAATTCCTAAACACCCACACACTTCCAAAACTCAAATGGGAAGAAATAGAAAATTTGATCAGACCCATAACTAGTGAAGAAATTGAATCAGTTATCAAAAATCCCCAACAAATAAGAGTCCAGGACCAGATGGCTTTCCTGGGGAATTCCAGCAGACATTTAAAGCAGAGATTATACCTATCTTTCTCAAGCTGTTCCAAAAAATAGAAAGGGAAGGAAAATTCTCAGACTCATTCTAAGAAGCCAGCATTACTTTGATTCCCAAACCAGACAGAGACCCAGCAAAAAAAGAGAACTATAGGCCAATATCCTTGATGAATATGGATGCAAAAATTCTCAACAAGATACTAGCAAATTGAAATCAACAGCATATAAAGAGAATTATTTACCATGATCAAGTGGGATTCATTCCTGGGCTGCAGGGCTGGTTCAATATTCACAAATCAATCCAATGTGATACATCACATTAATAAAAGAAAAGATAAGAACCATATGATCCTGTCAATAGATGCAGAAAAAGCATTTGACAAAATACAGCATCCTTTCTTAATAAAAGCCCTTGAGAAAGTCAGGATAGAAGGAACATACTTAAACATCATAAAAGTCATTTATGAAAAGCCCACAGCCAATATCATCCTCAATGGGGAAAAACTGAGAGCTTTCCCCCTGAGATCAGGAACACGACAGGGATGTCCACTCTCACCGCTGTTGTTTAACATAGTGTTGAAGTGCTAGCATCAGCAATCAGACAACAAAAGGAAACCAAAGGCATCAAAATTGGCAAAGATGAAGTCAAGCTTTCGCTTTTTGCAGATGACATGATATTATACATGGAGAACCCGAGAGACTCCACCAAAAGTCTGCTAGAACTGATACATGAATTCAGCAAAGTTGCAGGATACAAAATTAATGTACAGAAATCAGTTGCATTTTTATACACCAATAATGAAGCAACAGAAAGACAAATAAAGACACTGATCCCATTCACAATTGCACCAAGAATCATAAAATACCTAGGAATAAACCTAACCAAAGATGTAAAAGATCTGTATGCTGAAAACTATAGAAAGCTTATGAAGGAAATTGAAGAAGACACAAAGAAATGGCAAAACATTCCGTGCTCATGGATTGGAAGAATAAATGTTGTTAAAATGTCAATACTACCCAAAGAAATCTACACATTCAATGCAATCCCAATCAAAATTGCACCAGCATTCTTCTCGAAGCTAGAATGAGTAATCCTAAAATTTGTATGGAACCACAAAAGACCCTGAATAGCCAAAGTAATATTGAAGAAGAAAACCAAAGCGGGAGGCATCACAATCCCAGACTTTAGCATCTACTACAAAGCTATGATCATCAGGACAGTATGGTATTGGCACAAAAACAGACACACAGACCAGTGGAATAGAATAGAGACTCCAGAACTGGACCCACAAATGTATGGCCAACTGATCTTTGACAAAGCAGGAAAGAATATCCAATGGAAAAGACAGCCTCTTTAACAAATGGTGCTGGGAGAACTGGACAGCAACATGCAGAAGAATGAAACTAGACGACTTTCTTACACCACTCACAAAAATAAACTCAAAATGGATGAAAGACCTAAATGTGAGACAGGAAACCATCAAAACCCTAGAGGAGAAAGCAGGAAAAACTTTTCTGATCTCAGCCGCAGCAATTTCTTACTCGACACATCTCCAAAGGCAAGGGAATTAAGACGAAAAATGAACTATTAGGACCTCATCAAGATAAAAAGTTTCTGCACTGCAAAGGAAACAATCAATAAAACTAAAAGGCAACCGATGGAATGGGAAAAGATATTTGCAAATGACATAGCAGATAAAGGGCTAGTATCCAAAATCTATAAAGAGCTCACCAAACTCCACACCCAAAAAACAAATAATCCAGTGAAGAAATGGGCAGAAAACATGATAGACACATCTCTAAAGAAGACACCCAGATGGCCAACAGGCACATGAAAAGATGCTCAACGTCACTCCTCATCAGGGAAATGCAAGTCAAAACCACATGAGATATCACCTCACACGGGTCAGAGTGGCTAAAATGAACAAATCAGGAGACTATAGATGCTGGAGAGGATGTGGAGAAATGGGTATCCTCTTGCACTGTTGGTGGGAATGCAAACTGGTGCAGCCACTCTGGAAGACAGTGTGGAGGTTCCTCAAAAAATTAAAAATAGATCTACCCTATGACCCAGCAATAGTACTGTTAGGAATTTACCCAAAGGATACAGGAGTGCTGATGCATAGGGAAACTTGTACCCCAATGTTTATAGTAGCACTTTCAACAATAGCCAAATCATGGTAAGAGCCTAAATGTCCACCAATTGACAAATAGATAAAGAAGATGTGGTTTATATACACAATGGAATACTGCTTGGCAATGAGAAAGAATGAAATCTGGCCATTTGTAGCAATGTGGATGGAACTGGAGAGTATTATGCTAAGTGAAATAAGTCAGGCAGAGAAGGACAGATATATGTTTTCACTCATACGTGGATCCTGAGAAACTTAACAGAAGTCCATGGGGGAGGGGAAGGGGGAAAAAGGTTACAGAGAGGGAAGGAGGCAAACTATAAGAGACTCTTAAATACTGAGAACAAACTTAGGGTTGATGGGGGTTGGGGGAGAGAGGAAAGTAGGTGATGGGCATTGAGGAGGGCACCTGTTGGGATGAGCACTGGGTGTTGTATGGAAACCAATTTGACAATAAATTGTATATATACAATATACACATATATATGAAAGCTGGTTCATATGAAGCCTTGAGGCTTTGGGCTTACCCTCTTGGGACACTCTCTCTGGGAGCCCTGAGCTACTAAGTTAGATGCTTGATTACCCTGGTACTGCCATGCTGAATCTAGTCTGTTGGCAAACCTGGTGCAGGTGTTAGATCTGGAGATGAAGCTGTGGTCTGTCAGTCCACCAGTTGAATACCACTGAGTGCCCATTATTGGCATCACATGAAATAGAATAACCAGCCAGCTGTGACTTGCCCCAAATCTTGACCCACAAAAATGTGAGATATAATAAGATTATATTGTGTTCACACATTGCATTTTAAAGTTGTTTGTTATGAAATCATGGAGAAACTGAGCATGTGACATCACCTTTTCAGCAAGATGAAAGTGTAGTCCCTCTTGGCTTTTTGTGATGAATTCCTTCCTAGCCTCATTTTAATCTTTGAATATACTTCCCAGTGGCATTTATAGATTGTGATGACCCTCTCTGGGGGAGAAGGCATCACCAACAAAAGTCCAGGTCTTCTCAGATTCAACAAAACTCAGATCTTCCTAGATATGGATCTGAGGCTGGATTGGATCTGTAGCCCCTGATCTGGGTCCCATTCTGCTTGGTGATTCTCAATCCCAGGGCATTGTCTCCTCCTCAGAGTGCTAACCATGTGAGGAGGTTTTTCTGAGGTTATCAGCTAGTGGTCCCACTCTATTTTTTTTCTTACTGATCCCCAGTCCCCTGATCTTGCTCTGGCATTGATGGAATTCTCTAGAATTGATGGAATTCTATCCTCATATCGAATTTGACCTTTAGTCCATCTATGTTCTATAACCTGAAAGTTGTGCTCTTTTCTCCTTCCTCCAGAGTGATTTTCTTATGCCCCTAACATTTGACTTAGATCTGATTTGGGTTAAGGAAGGTCAGTCAGGACTAGACCCTTGGATTGTTGGTCCTTCCTTGAGGGAACAGCAACTTGTCCCCACCAAGGAGTCCTCCTCCCCCAGGTTCCCTTCCTCCCCAACCCCAAAGCGAGTCTGGCTGGGCACATTTATTTCTTCCAATGAAAACCATTTAAGACACTGTGTCAGTTACGTGTTGCCATAATTGTGCTGTGTAAATAGCCACAAAGCTCAGGGGGCTCAAGTGAATAAATAGTTATTATTGCTCATGAATCCAAGGTTTACCAGATGGTTCTTGCAGTCTCAGCTGGGCTCACTCAGGTTGTGTAGTCAGCCTTGGATCTGGTAGGTGATTCTGCTGATCTTGGTCAAGTATTTTCCTATGTTAGAGCGTTGGCTGGCTGAGGGTTGGTATAAGAAGCCTTGGCTGGGAAGACTGGACTCTCCTTGTAATCCTCCAACAGGCTAAGCCAGTCATGGTGTGAGGCCATCACCATCTAATGATAAAAGTACAGAAGCAAAAAAGGAAGTAGAATCATCTAGTATTTTTACTTAAGTTCCTGCTTTCCCAGTAGCCAAAGCAGACTACGTGATCATGACCAGCATCTGAATAGGAGGCGACTATGAAGTTGCCTGGCAAAAGATGGACACAGGGAGGTTCTTAACTGGGCCGTTAATGCCATCAACCTAACAAAAATCCAGACTCTTCTATCAAATGGTTTCTGAAATCTTAGCTGGAACAACAGAAAGGTAGTCACTTGGTAGGAGCTGTAGTCATGAGGGATGCAATTATTAGCAGAACTGAAGTGGGGAGGAGCAGTGAAGAAATGTCCTACTCACTCTCTTTCCCTGACCTGCGTTCTCCTCCTGGTGCCTCCTAATGGCCAAACCCACCCTGAAGCCAGCCAGTGAAAGAGCCCAGAAGACAAAGGCCATAGGGGTCAGTCTCCCTGGGCACAGAGTAAGGCAGAGAAGAGTAGAGAGTGGATGTGGGCTTGTGTGTCTAGCAGGTTATCCTATCATAAGCCATACCTCTGGCAACAGAATGGAGAAACCTGCCTCATGATTCTAAGCTCAGGAACCTTGGGTTGACCAGTTACAAACATAGCCATGCTCACCATCGTCCCTCCCTCTCTCCTTTCCCGCCCCCCCCTCCCCACTTTGGCTAGGTTCTCTGAGATGTAGATTCTAAGATGATTTAGGTTTATGGGGAGGAAATACCTGTGAGGGAACAAAGAAGAGGAAGCCAGAGAGAAGGGAGACCATCTTAGGAGAGATGCTAGACCATGACGCAGGTCTCACACCTGTGAAGGAGGAGGGAGGAAAGTCAGATAGGTAGAGTCTTAGACTGTAAAGCAGTTCTAAAAATTTTTCAGCCAGGTCAATGGAGAGTCCTTGAACCAAAATCCCCAACAGAAGAGTCCCACATTTTGCAGGAGCTGTGTGCCTTGGTATTCTTGCCAAGCTTACTCTTTGTGAGCAGCCGTGGGATGCATGGTTTCACTGCACACAGTGATGCATTCAGAGCTCAGCAGCTGGAGCTATCAGTCAATTATGCATTTGGTAGCAAGAGATCTGAGAGCCATATTTCATGGCTTCTGCCCTCCTTCCTTTCCTTTTCTCCCTTTCTTCTTTCTTTTCTTTTTTCAGTTAAGATTTTTGGAATGTTGTTTAGGTACCAGTTTTGGTATCAGGTACTGGTGATATACAGTGAAGAAGACAAACATATTATCGACCTTTATTGAACTTCATTATTTATTTTTCTTTATGATTTTTTGTAGGAGTCTGCTAATGAACTCAACTGAAGGCAATTTGAGTGGGGGGAGGGGGATTTATCAAGCTCTATGCCTTCCCTCCCCGCCTCCTTACCCCACAGAGCCAAGCCAATTGTCGGGTGTAGCATTAAGATGATCATATTTCTTAAATCCCAAACCAAGCCATTCTTACTTGTGAATTTATTTACAGAAAAAAATCATAAGGAAGTGTGAAAGTTAAATCACATTTTGTTATGGTTTTAATGAATCTCCTTTCAAGATAGATAGGGGACAGATTTATGAAACTGGACTTATCCCAGGAAATGCAGTGAATATAGCCAGCAGATTGACACCAGGCTTGTTTGGGAGCAAAAACAGATTCATTCAAATTATTCGTAAGTTTGTCATGAGATTACATGTGCACGGGAGCTGAGGAAAAGCTATTCAGTTGATTTTGGGAAGATCTAGAATGTGGGCCACACAGAGACTGAAAATGGAATTGTAAGGTCATCTGGAATCCTGGGTGGTTCCAGGAATGTTGGCCTCAGGAGCTTATGGACCTTGACTCTGGTATTCCACTGTTTTCATGACTCATCTCTTCTCCATGGCTTGTTTTCCTCTTCCTACTGACTGATTTCCTCAACCTCTGTTGTTTATATTTTCTTGGCTTCTTAGTTTCTGACCCTCATAACTTCACCTTGGTCATGATGTAGCATCTCCCTCTGGCTTATTTCTGTCTTAAGGTTTTTTGTCTTCTGCTGCTAAATCCTTCACCCTCTTGGTTTTTCTCCATTCAAATTCTAAAGAGAAAGAAATCTGTTTGGCCCAGGTATTCTTTCATGACACTCTATAGCAATTGGCGCTGGACTGGGGGCTCCTGTTTAGAAGTCCCAACTGTAATCTAATCACTTGGGAAGGTTAGATGGATTTCATAGAATTTCACACATGCTCCTAAGGTTTTCTCTTCTCCTGAGGCAATCGGTGTACCAGTTTCCCTTAGGAGAGAACCATGACTTCATTGTTAAAGGTATAACATTTAAAAAGTCTCATTCTCAGTGTGCACCACAGTCATGGTGAATGAAATATTATTATACACCTGCCATATCCCAGTTTTTTTTTTTCATCTAAATGAATCCACGGTTCCTATTTCCCAGACTGAAGGAGGAAGGATGGATGTAAGGTTTATCAGGTCCACACCATATGCCAAGAATTCTGCCAGATATTCTACATTCATTGTTTCTTTTGATGAGAACAAAACCCTGTGATGTAGGTACTGTCCAATTTCTACAGATGACAAAGCTGAGACACAGAGAGGTTATGTAACTTGCCAGAGGTCATAGAACTAGCAAGTAGTTGGCTCAGAATTCAAACCTATGTTTTTGGTTTCTTCTTTGGTTGGACCGTTTCTTCTTCGATATCCTACTTCCCATGTCCTTCCAGATCTCCATTTATGCCTGGCTCAGACAGCACTCAAAACACTCTCCTCTCTGCCCTCCTTGGCCTGATGCAGAGGTTTCCTCAGGGTCCAGAGAACATGTGAGTGTACCTCTCTTTGTCTTTTACTTAGCTCAGGATCCCAGTGACCATCTAGTTCATGAGGATGGTGACCACATTCTATCTGCTCCCCTCTTCATGTTGTGTTGGCCCTGTCCCACATATCTATCTATGGGGTAGCAAAAATAATTTTGGGTTAGGGGCTGTCAGAAGACTTGAGTTTGTCTTGTCTCTGCTACTGAGGTGGGTGACTTTGGGCCAGTTTTTTTCAAGTGACAAATAAGAAGGGTATATAAGCCTCTTTCAGTCTTGAAAGGCCGTGCCCCAAACAAGGCATGGGTTCTTTCAGCTTCTATCCAATTCTGAAAGCTAATTGGTTTGGGCTCAGAGTCCCAAACCTCTGAAGACTCAGTCCTTCAAGGTAGATTAAGGTTCTTTCACAGCCTCCTAATGGTAGTAGCCACCATATGCAGTGTTTGGGAAACTGGAGGATGCTGGGTTGCAGCTAAAAAGGCTTGAAATTTTAGTAAATGCTACTTTCCATCTGATTTGGGGCCTTTCACGTGGGAGGAATGTGAAATAAAACTGAGTGGGAGAGAATAATTCTCCATAACCTGGATTTATTTTCTCCAGCTGTTTCCCAAGAGCATGGTTTTGATTCATCAAAACCCCACAGTTTCACACTCATCATCCTAGCCTGCCTGGAGCCCCAGTCCAGGGATGCAAAAGTTTACCCAATGGGTCATCCATTACCATCATTTGCATTCATTAAATAATGAGTGCACCATATAGTTCTAGGCACTAGGTTTACAATAGTGAACAAAAAAGAAATGGCTCCTTCTTGCCAATTGCTGACAATTGGGAAGGAACAATAGTCAAAAAACAAGTGATAAATATTAGATTCTAACTTAGTCAGTTTTTCTTTAGAAATTTCATGGTAAGTCATTAGAAGCTGATGCTCTGATGCAGCTGATAGACTTTGATAACCTCCTAAGAGCAGCATGTTATAGTCAGATTTGCTTGGTTCTATAGTCAGTCAGGCCTGTACTTAGATTCTCATTTCTCTGCTTATTAGCTGTGCTACCATGGGCAAGTTACTTAACCTCTTCCAGCATATATGTACTGCTTATCAAATAGGCTTATTGTGTGGCTTTACAGGAGACAACAAGTCAAAATACGTGGCACATGGTAGGTGTTCATTAAAAATCAATTTTCGGGGCGCCTGGGTGGCTCAGTCGGTTAAGCGTCCGACTTCAGCTCAGGTCACGATCTCGCGGTCCGTGAGTTCGAGCCCCGCGTTGGGCTCTGGGCTGATGGCTCAGAGCCTGGAGCCTGCTTCCGATTATGTGTCTCCCGCTCTCTCTGACCCTCCCCCGTTCATGCTCTGTCTCTCTCTGTCTCAAAAATAAATAAACTTAAAAAAAAATTTTAAAAAAATAAATAAAAATCAATTTTCAAGGGTGCCTGGGTGGCCCAGTCAGTTATGTTTCCAACTTCAGCTCAGGTCTTGATCTGATGGTTCATGGGTTTGAGCCCCGCATTGGGCTCTGTGCTGACAGCTTAGAGCCTGGAGCCTGCTTCAAATTCTGTCTCCCTCTTTCTCTGCCCTTCCCCCCCTCACACTCTGCCTCTCTTTCTCTCAAAAAGTAAATAAACATTAAAAAAATTTTTAAAAAATCAATTTTCAATCCCTTCTCTAAGAGTGAATAAGTGATAAGATGGATCCTGAACTGAATAGTGAAAGAAGGAAACTGTTAGGCAGTTTTGACTAAGTCTGTCACTCTTTTCAATTATTAGAGAATTTTCCCACTTATTCCAATTATTCATTAAATAATCAAGGGCTTACTATGTTCCCGGGCTACTAGGTGTGTTAGGTTATGGGAGTACAACAGGAAGCAGGGCAATTGCCCCTTTGGGGCTGTTTGTAAATTTTTCTTTGCTTTTGTTTTCTTCTTTTCTCCCTCCCTCCCTCCTTCCCTTCCCTTCCCTTGATCCCTGCATTCTCTCCCTCCCTCCTTTCTTCTTACCATCCTTCCATTTTCCATCCTTCCTCCCTCCCCCCCCCCTTCCTTCCTATTTTCTTTGTGTCTGTCTTTCTTTTTCCACTACTGGACTTTTCAAGTGGGTTCACATTTTATAGTAAGTAAGCATGATTAAGGTGATGTTTGAAATTGCAGAGGAAGTAGTGAACATAGAGACCTGGAAAATGATTTCAACATTTGTTTTCTCTACTCTTTTTTTCTTGTGGGATGAAGAGCCATAATTAGGGTCCTATTGCTATAGAGAGTGACTCTTGCATAGAAAAGTATCCAGGGGCACCTGGGTGGCTCAGTCGGTTGAGCAACCGACTTTGGCTCAGGTCATGATCTCACAGTTTGTGAGTTTGAGCCCCACGTCGGGCTCTGTGCTGACAGCTCAGAGCCTGGAGCCTGCTTCTGATTCTGTGTGTGTGTCTCTCTCTCTGCCCCTCCCCCACACATGCTGTGTCTCTCTCTGTCTCAGAAATAAATAAACATTAAAAAAAATTAAAAAAAAAAAAGAAAAGTATCCAGAGAAAGTATTTGGTGTATAGAAGCATTCATTACAACCATGTGGGCCAACAGCCTGTTATGGAAACAGTCCTGTTGTCTACATAGCTCTTTACAGCAGTGGGATGTGCCATCTTGAAAGCTGACCTGTGTAGTTTTCTGCAGGGATGCAGGCCAGTGACTATTTACATATCTATATATTCTAAGGCTGCTCCAAACAACTGGTAACTGAGGTGATGAAGGGGCAGGGGCTTTGCATAAATAGAAAAGCAAATGTATATTTGTCGGCATTGCTCTCCGCTCCTTTGTTTTATCCTCTTTCCAAAAATAAAGTGCATTGTTCCCGGGGAGTGGCATTTGAAGTGGCAGCTGTCTGCCTGGCTGACTCCTTCCCATAGAGCAGAGCCCAAGGAAGTGACTAGGGTTAACTTGAGTTTGTTCTAGCCTCTACCAACACTGGGATTCAAGTTGCCAAAATAGCTGCGTTCACAGGGTGTGTCAGGCTGAGCCCCAAATGCCCATTGCTCACACATTTACAAGTGACACACAAACTTTGCGGGTACCTATGTCCTTGGGTTCTACACAAGTGTGGCTCATTGGAAAGCTTGCCCCATATTAGTGCATTTATAAGGAATAGCATAGCATGCCTTCTGTCTTCCACTCTCTTAATAGTAAGATATAGCCTGAAAATCACCTTACTTGGTTTGGGTCAACAATAATATGAATGAGGCTTGATTTTTATTATGCACCTGTTAACCTGAGGGGTCAGCCAAAATGGAAAGTGGATGTGGACATTGTGCTACGTTTGAAGGCTGGCTTTAAGAAAAACTCAAGATACAGTAGAGGAGGTAGTTTGCCCAAGAAAGGTAATATTTTATTTAGGAAAATCTGTGAGCAGAATTCAGATGCATATTCAAGGTTTCTGGAATTGAGTTAAGTTGATGTGACTTAATTCACACATCGACTCAACATTTTGGTGTAGTTAGTACACCAAGATATCTGTGTAAAATAATCTATCATCTCTTCAAATGGCTGTTGTGGTGTTTTGTGTTAGCAGGGATATACTGAAGGGATAGTACGAGTGTGATCCCAGGAACATTGGTCTTTGGTGGTGGGAGAAAAGTTCCCAGGAGGTGATATTACAGATTGGAAAAACCATTCTCAGCCACATTTTGCTAGCAAGCACTATCTAAATGTGCTAAGGGTTGTGAGTAGTGGCAGAACCTCCATCCATCTACCCATCCATCCATCTATCCCTCTGTCTATCCATCCATCCATTCATCTATCCATCCATACATCTATTCTCCATACTTGTATCCATCCATCCATCCATCCCATTTTAAAAATTGACTAAATGCTAGGTGTTGGGGTAAATGGAAATAAGACATGTCTCTACCATAAGAAAGGTGTTTGCTGGGTTGAATAGACATATCTATCCAAAAGATATAGACATGCCCTGATCACCAGAACCTGTGAATATGACTATGACCTCATTTGGAGAAAGAATCTTTGCATATGTAATTGGGTTGAGGAACTCAAGATGATATCATTCTGGATTATGTGAGTGAGCCCCAAACCCAATGCCAAGTGCCTTGTAAGAGACACACAGAGAGAAGAGGAAAAGTTCACATGAAGATGGAAGCAAGGACTAGAGCTATGCAGCCACGGCCATAAACCAAGGAAGCCAGCAGCCACCATAAGCTGGAAGAGATGAGTAAGGATTCTCATTTAGTGCCTTTGGAGGTAGCAGGACCCTGCTGATGCCTTGCATTTAGATGTCAGGCCTCCAGGACCGTGAAGAAAAAAAAATTCTGCTGTTTTAAGCCACCAAGTTGGGGTAACTTGTTATGTCAGCCCTAGGAAACGAATACAGGGCATACTCTAGTAATTGTATTCTGGAAATCCACAGCTGGAAACCAGCTTATTCTGAGCTTTCAGAGGCTTTTCATTCATTCATTCATTCATTCCCTCCCTCCACAAACACACAACTCAGGGCCCCTGTGTGCTGGGCACTGTTCTTGGTGCTGAGTAAACAAAAGCAGGAAAGAGTCAGCTCAGCCCTGCAGGGAGCTCACAGATGCAGGCAAAGCAGGAACTGCCCAATGGAGCAAGGAAGCCCTCAGGGGTGTGCACTGCTGGGAGCACAGAGCAGGGCTGGCTGGCTGCATCTTTGCAGGGGGATGAGTAGTTTACTAAAACAGTGCCATATGCCCTAAGGCATGGATGTGTCCAAGACCAGGGGAAATCTGCTTCCACGGAGTGAGCTACAATTTCTTTACACCAACCTTAGACTCACTTAAAAAAAGAAAGGCTGTGGCTCATAATTTATGGGGGCCCATGAGGAGAAAAACAAAAGGGTCCTTTCTTGAGCTGGCTGGTGTGTGTGTAGTTTATGTGCAGAATTTTCCCAAACTCTGCCTTCTGAATCTTTTGAGCTGGAGATGGTAAGTGTTGGTAGTGAGTAGGTGGGGGGGAGAGACTGTGGTGGAGCAGAGAGAGGGGCCGTTCTGCCAGAGCAAAGGTATCCCCACCAAGAATCGGGCTGTAGCTACATGTGTGGGGAGATTTCCCAAAGATGCTGTTTTGTCCCTTACCTTGTTCAAATACAGTCACTCATTCATTCGTTTATGGGATGCTGATTTAACTCTTGTGAGATTAACAAGATGATTCTGTGCTGAGGGTCAAGATGGAATGGTAGTGGAAGGCAAGACAACTCTCTTAGGAGAGTCTCATGGGAGACAATGACATAGACCTCGACTCTGAAGAGCGAGATAAGGCCAGGTGCACTTAGGCCATAGTGTGAACTGCATAGACAGACATGGTAATGCTATAGGTGGTTAGAAAAAGTGGTCATTGAGGGTATGGCCAGGAAAGTCTTTCTGGAGAATGAGTGGCTCAAGGTGGGTATTAAAACATGGGTAGGATTTAGCCAGATGAAAACAAATAGAGGTTGGGTAGATCTTCCTCCCTCCCTCATTACCTTTCTTAAGCCCAGAGTTGGAAGAGAAGAGTGTGCCCAAAATGCCTACCATCCAAAAGGATTGTCCTCCGGGAAAAAGGGCAAACTTGTGTTAGATGGGATATTGAATTCTGGTAAACAAACAAAATTTGAAAACAAAAAAAAGTATATAATTTTTTTAAGTGGAAATTTTATTTGTAGCCAGATGGTAGAAGCCTTGACTATCCGTTAGGGCATTTGTATGTGATCCTAAAGGCAGTATGGAGCTGCTGTTTTTTTCTTTCTTGTTAGGAGATAAAATCCACTTTCTATCTTAAAAGTAGTGATACTCATTACAGGAAGTAGGAAGATTATGGAAAAGAAGAAAAACAAATTACCTGTAATCTCCCTTTAAAGAACTGATTATTGTCAGTATTTTTTTCTGCATGTAATTTTTAAAACAATTTCAGAAATCACATACATACTATTTTATATCCTGCTCTTTAATCTTACCATTATAGCACAAGCATTACCTGATGTTATTTCAGTCCTTCAAGAACATAACTTTTAATGATCACATCTAGGAGATGTACGTTAATTTACTTAATCTTTCCCCTATGGTTTGATATTTGATTTACTGTCATTTTTCATTATTATAAATCATGCTGGGATGAACTTCTTCATGTAATACTCTTCTTCCATATTTATGATTATTTCCTTTGGCTAGATCCCTAGATGGGGAATCACTGAATCAAAGGGCATGAACATCTTAAAGGTTCTTTGAACATTCTGCCAAATTGCTTCCTTGGGGGTTGTTGAGCTTTGGAAGTACATGATGAAAGATGAGTCTCATAGCCGAGGACAAGCAGGGCCAGGCCAGAGAGAAAGAGCATTCCAAACATTCTAGCAGGAAGAGACATTCCAGAGTCACCGAAGCTGCGGCCCTGGTGATATGCTGTCCTGATATGAAAGCATTGCTGGTGGCCCTGCCATTTTTAGAAAGCCAGTTTTGAATTCTTCCCTATAAGGGCAATAGTGCTCCAGACATGCTGGTCTTTTTTTTTCTGTTCCTAGAGCACATCGAGCTCACTTCTACCACAGGGCCTTTGCATTTGCTGTGTTCCTATTCCTCTACTGGGAATGTCTCCCCTTGGAACTTATTGTGACTGGTGCCTTCATATTTATCTCAGTTCAAATATCAAATGCTCAGAGAGGTCATCTCTGATGACCTTCTCTAAAGAAGTCAGACATCCTCTGCCTTCAGCAGCTTCTTTCAAGTTGATTTTATCCATAGCACTTACTATTCCTGCCCATAGCTGATGTTCAATAGCTATTTGTAGAACGATTGAAGTCATTCACTCATTATTTCATCTACTAATATTTTCTGAGGGCCACATGGCAATATTCCCATTATTGTTTAGATGAAGAACAAAATGTTTAACATAACCTGTAGAAGGGTTTCCAGAATTGGTACATACCCAATCTCTCCTGTCTTATCTTGATTCACATTCTGCCTTAGTCTCAGCATTTCAGCCATACACACTTTCTTTAGGTACTTAAATGTGCCATTCTTCTTAAAACTGGCACAGGGTGTTTACACATACTGTTTCCTCTGCTCCAGGTATTCATCTTGGCTTCACCTCATCAACTTCTACTCATGTAGATCTTACATCAATGGCACTTCCTTGGGAATCTCTCCTGACCTCTTATACCAGGTCATGTTCTCCTATTACATACTCTTTGTGGGAGCTAGTCTCCAAAGATGGCCCCCCAGTGAGCCACACCTCCTAGTATTTGTGCTGTAAGTTCTCCCTCTTTGAACCTACTCTGCCCCTGTGACTCACTTCTTGATAGATGGAATGTGGCAGTGTTGTACAATTTCTGAGGCTAGGTCATAAGAAACCTTGCATCTTCTACCTTCGCCTCTTACAATACTTGCTTTGGGAACACTACTCGCTCTAAGAATCCAGCTGCCATGCTGTGAGATGCCCAAGCTACATGGAGAGGCTGTGGGTAGGTGCTCTTCTCAGAAGGCCCTGTTGACAGACAGGGTCAACTGACAGTCATGTGAATGAGTTACCTTGGATGACTTAGTCCAGTTGAACCCTCACACAACTTCACCTAGCGATGATGTGATAGCACTCAAGTCAGGACTGCCTAGCTGCATCCAGTCAGTCCACAGAATCATGAGACACAAAAACAAATGTTTATGTTAAGTCATCAAGTTTCAGGGTTGTTTGTTATATAGCAATGGATAACTGAAGCACACTTCCAGAATTATATTCCTTTTGGCTTGTCATTCCTCTCTTTCACTGTATTCATCACAGCTGTGATTGCATCTTGTGCCTGATGATTTAATTAATGATTCTCTTCCTATAAGCTTTATGAGGGCAAAGACCATGGTGACCATTTTTTTTTTTGTACATTTGTTTTATTTTTTTGGCTCGCCATTTGTAGTGGACAATTGGTATTTCATGGCCACCAAAAAATGGGGAAATGGCTATGGTGTGAATTTCAGGGAAGGCAGAGTTTTGCCTCCCAGCAAGAAAGTTAGAAGGTCCAATTCCCCTGTTTGGTTCCTGATAGGGCACAGAATGTGCCCTCAGTCCAGCCAATTGAATGCTCCTGCCTGGGTCTTTGAATCTGCAGCTAGTAATGCAGAGAAGCAGGGATGGCTTAGAATTCATTCTAGTGGCTCTGTTAGGAGCATTTAGTGTCCAGTGGAGACAGTCTGGACCCCCTAATTGATTCCTCTCAGGTACAATTTAAGCTGTGCTTTGGCTGCTCCTCTTCCCTTTTTTCCTGTCCGTTCATTTTACAAGTTAGTTCTCCGAACTTGCTGGTGATTCTCTGAGCTACATGATATCCCTCCAGAAATTTTGTTTTTGTCTAAGTTAGCTAGAATTGTTTTTTGTTGTATGCAACCACATATGACGACCAATTACATACTACCCAGCATGGTAACAAAGGCACAAAGGGTAGTTAATAAGTATTGGTAAAGAAATGGATAAGTATGTGCCAGGGACCCAGGTAGACATCCAGGATTCCTGGATAAATAAATCTCTAATTCAGAGGAGCTTGTATTTTGCTGGGTTATACATAAACAAATACAGTAATTACAGGTAAGTGCTGTTAAGAATGGTAGGCACAAAATTATGGGAACTAACTATATCTAGAGGGAAGAGGGGAAGGGATCCCCTTGATTTATGTCAGTGACTGTAATTAGATAAACAGTAAATGTTTATTTATTGATGGAATGGATGAATAAATAAATGTAATGTTGAGGTAATGTACATGAAAAGGCTCATCAATTATAAAGTGTTATGTAAATGGAAAGTATTATTCTCAGATTAACACTTGGTTTCTGTATTAGGTAGGACTATTTATGTTGCATACATCAGAAAACCCAAGTCAAACTGGCTTAAATATAAGAAGATAGTTGACTGACTTACATAACAGAAAAGGCCAGGGAATATAATAACTTCAGGGGCTCAAGTGTTATGATTAAGACTTTCTTCTCTTCATTCTTGTCTGCATTGGCTTTATTTTTAGGTTCTGTCTACATGGTGGTTCCCAGACATTCAAGGCTTCTCTCTCTCACATTCATGTTCAGAAAAAAACAAACATGAAACTCTTTCTGGTTCTTGGAGCATAACTCCTTGGGTTTGCATTGATTTGACAGGATTGGCTGGCATGGCTGAAATGTCCCTCTCTGAGATCTATATGATGCTTGGATTGTCCAGACCTCATTCATGGTCCTGTCCCTGGAGTTGGGGTAGCGGCCAGCCTTGCTGCAGCTACTTGTGGTTAGGACTACAGCACTGGATGCAGACTGCTTGGTTTTGTAAGTCTTGCCTCTTCCACATAAAAGAAAATATTTATTTCTATCTTGGATGACACATCTCTGAAATGGGGATAACAATAGCACCTACACCATAGAGTTTGTGTAAAGATTAAATGAGTTAATGCATGCAAAACGCTTACATCAGTGCCTGGCACATGGTGAGAGCTTAATGCAAATTTGTTACCATTCTTAGCTATTATTACATGGACCAAGAATTGGGAAGCGATGGCTCCCGAAGGAAATTCACAGAACTGTTACCAGAAGAGGGTATGAATGAATGCCTGAAAGGCAAAAACAACAAACGTCCACTATACTTCATTCCCGAGTTCTAACCAACAAACCACTGGGGGTCAGCAGCCAATAAGCTCTTGGATGAAGCTCGCTGGGATTCCCAGCTTCTTGTTGGTGTCAGTCCTGTGCCCCCAGAAGAAGTTCCAAAGCACAATCATGCCCACCTGATTAACACCCCCACAGGGCTGAATGTCTCCCTGGCAATTAGTCCTATTTTTCCAGGCTTCTCCACCTTTGGGGCAGTCTTAGAAAATCCATGCCTTGGCCAGCCCACGTGCATATTAAACCATTTCAAAATGTTGGAAGAGGAAGTCTGCTTGCTTAATGTGTAATTTAGCTAAAAGAACTGGAACAACTTGCATTTTGGTATGTTCCTCATTTTGCAAACGAATGTTATTTTCATAATGGATGATAATGGCTCCTTCAGAGTTATTCTGATCCATCATATTAATGTAGATTGTGGTGCTTTAATAAGAGTTGACTTTTGACTCCTTAGGCGTGCATCACGGTCGTTAGGCTGCACATACACTAAATCATCAGCCATTATTCTCCTTGTGAATTGATATTCAGTCCTTATTTCACTACTTCCATGGGATGAGTAAGAACATGAATAATACATCAACAAGCCCAAAGCTACATCAGTAGCTTGAAGTGACAAAAGACTGGGTTTTAAGTCCTTACAAAATTCCGGTTGAGGAAGCAGAGTGTCCATATTGTCTACTCTTGCCTGAGGTCTCTATGTACCCGTCATTCTTCATGCCTCTCTGGAAACAGACTGGGGAGGTGGTCCAGACTTCCAATTCTCCCAAGTTCAATTTGTTTCGAGATGGGGGTGTTCACATTATGAAACAACAGGGCAAGAATTCCTGGAGAGCACTTCTGGCAGAGAAGTGGTTTTGAGCTAGGTTCTTGGAAAGAAAATGTAAACTCTTCAAAGATTTTCTTACAGGGGTGCTGGAAAAACTGCAGACCCCTCTGTGTTAAGAAACTAGCACCACCATTTGGGGACATATGGGTGGTGACTGTGACAGCCTGTAGCTGTAAAGCTCCTGTCACACGCCCTTGTTTCAGTCCAGAGCACGGCAAGACTCAAGCCTTCCTTTGATCTCTTTGTGTAGCATTCCATTGGTCCTGGGCTCACTTCTGGAAGGTTCCATCAGCTCCTCTGTCTCTCCAGTACCCAGATCTCCCTCCTCTCACTCTCCAATGGTTCATGTTTCCCCAAGTCCCATTCTACCTGACACATATCATCCCCTGCTTGTCCTGTCGCCTCCCACCTCTGCCTTATCCTCCCATAGGGCAACCACTCATTTGACATATTTTGAGGCAGACCCAATATCAGATGTTACACAGCTTTGCTATAACTCATGTCAAGCTCTATATCAATTCTTGGTTTGTAATGTGGTAGTCACACAATTCTCCCCTCATCAGCCCTGTTACTGAACAGTCCTCAGTTGCTGCCCCATGGGGTGGTAGTAGATAGTAGAACATGGTCAGTGCACTCAAAGACACTTCAGTTCCCATCTCAGCTTGACAATCTCACTAGCTGTGCAACTGAGGCAGGTGACTTTACCTCTCTGAGTCCTCATCTGTAAAATGGGCACCATCATATCTATGCCAGAGGGCTTCTTGGGAAAACTTAAATCGAATCATGTCAGTATGCACTCCGTATACTGGTTGGGATACTGCAGACTCTCAGTAAATGGTTGCTTTTATTGGCTTAGAAATCATTCTGGCAGACAGGCAGTGGATTTGTCTCATCTGTGGAGGACACTTGGTGCTTATTCTTCTCCCCCTTCTTTAAGCTCCCCTGGACACTCCCCTGTCTCCTCTTTTCCTTCCTTCTTCCTCAGCCCTTTTTCAATCCCACCCACAACTTTGTGAGGATGGAAGAGGATAGAGTTGTTTATTTTGAAACTAAATTCAACATTGACCCTCCGAAAAAACAACCCCTGCAATATACTCTATTACCACATAAGCGCCACATTTAAACAAAGCCTTTCGGCCTGAACTGAAAATTACCGTCCCGCTGGGAGGCATAAACTGGAGGGGCTGCCTGTGTGAACGAGGGACGCTCAGCAGCTGGCAGGGCCGTGTCTGTGGGAAGAAGCTTGGTTCCTTGCTTATGCACTGATTTTGCTTGGAAACTTGCGCTCCACTTTTCCTTCCACAGATGGGGAAGACAATAGCAATCTGTTAAAATGTTGGAGAACAGGAAAGCAACAACTAATAGATTGAAATCCATAAGAGCCCCATTCAGTTGCCAGCTAGAGAATTCTGTTGGGGCCTCAGATGATATAGTCTGAAAATGGTAGTATGTGGATAAGACTGTGAAAAAACTTTCCAAACAAAAAATAGAGACACTAATAAGCAAACAACAGTGGAGCTGAGGAATTTCCCTTTGTCTGGGTAATAATATTAATACTGATAAAAGCAAACATTTATTGAGCACTTATTATGTACCAGGCACAGAACCAAGTGGGAGTTCTACATATATGAATTCATCTAATCCTCACAACCAGCCTATGAATCAACTTTTCCCTTCCTTTCCCTCCCCTCCCCTCCCCTCCCCTCCCCTTCCCTTCCCTTCCCTCCTCTCCCCTCTCTCGCCTTCCTTCCTCCTTTCTTCCTTTCTTCTCTTTCTTCCCTCTTTTCTTTCTTTCTGACTTAAAACAATGAAGAAAATTCTTAATTGAAGTATAATTGACATGTAATATTAGTTTCAGGTGTAATACATAATGGTTTGTCAATTCTAAATTGTATTTTTTAATGTTTTATTTACTTGAGAGAGAAAGAGAGAGAGTGAGTATGAGTGGGCGAGGGGCAGAGGGAGAGGGAGACACAGAATCAGAAGCAGGCTCCAGGCTTTGAACTGTCAGCACAGAGCCTGATGTGGGGCTTAACTGACTGAGCCACCCAGCACTCCAAGTGGTTTTAAATTCTATACATGCTTACCACTACACGTGTAGTCACCATACAACATTATTATAGTATTATTGACTGTATTTGCTATGCTATACTTTTCATCCCTGTGACTTATGTATTTTACAACTCAAAGTTAGTACCTTTTAATTCCTTTCTGACTTTTTTGTCCTTTTTAGAAAGTAGACACCATGCCCAGCATGGAACCCAATGCGGGACTCAAACTCATGACCCTGAGATCAAGACCTGAACTGAGATCAAGGGTTGGATGCTTAAGCAACTGAGCCAGCCAGGCGCCCCTCCCCATCCTTTTAAAGAGCAGTTGTAGGTTAACAGCAAAATCAAGTTATAGCACCCTTCAGGTAGTATTTTTATCCTCGTTTTCACAGATGAGGAAACTGGGGCACAGAGAAGTTCAGTAACTTAACTAAAGTCACACAGTTTGAACTGTGTGGTTTGAACCCCAACATTCTGGTTCCCAGATCCATACTCTTTTTTTTTAATGTTTATTTATTTTTGAGAGAGAGAGAGAGAACACACAAGGGAGGGGCAGAGAGAGAGGGAGACACAGGATCCGAAGCAGGCTCCAGGCTCTGAGCTGTCAGCACAGAGCCCTAATGCAGGGCTCGAACCATGAACTGTGAGATCATGACCTGAGCTGAAGTCGGAAGCTTAACTGACTGAGCCACCCAGGGGCCCCCAGATCCACACTCTTAATCCCCACCTTGTACTGCCTCATTTTGTACAAGATGCACTTGGCTGATGACACTGAATGAGCCTATGTGGCGCTGAATGGGTCTTGCCAGTGGACCTGCCACTATGTTGCTTTGTTACTTGCACGCTCTCTTGTCACCCACTGGGAGACTGTAGGATCCTTGAGGATATTTCCACTTCAGTGTCCCTCACAGGCCTGCATGCTGTGCCTGGCACCTATAAGGGGCTCAGTAAATGCTTGTTGGGCTAAGAACAGGCAGATGCTACATGGGGTGATACTGACTATAAAGGTGAAGTGGACATTCAGAGAAGATGAAGCTCAGCGAGGGACAGAGAGGCTGGAGAAAAGTCTGCGGAAGAGAAAGGAAGTGAGGTCGGCTTTGGAAATTTGAAAAGAGAGAGGGCTGAAGGAAGGACACTCAGGGTGGGAAACCACACAGGCAAAATACAGAGGTAGTGAGGAGAGTAGAGTGGTAGATGCTCATAAGGAGATCTGGTCAACTGGAGTGAGCACTTGAACTTGGTATAGTTGGCCATCAACTGGGCTGGTGGACAGGCTGGAGCTGGAAGAGACCATGAGCAAGGCAGTGCTTTTAGAAGCCCAGGGGGCCAGTATGGCCCAATGGCTAGGTGCTTGGTGTCTTAGGGTCAAAGCCCAAGTTAGCCATTTTCCCAGGTGTGGGACCTTGTGCCACTCACCAGGCAAAGATACCTGTCAGGTGCTGCAAGGATGAAATGAGACCATGTGTGCATAGTGCCTAATGTTGTCTTACAGTAAACGGTGTCAGCTGCCATTATTTGTCCAAAGCCTTGTGGTGGAGAATGACTGGAGTGAAGAGAGACTGAGCAAGGAGTGAGTTTGAGGTCTATGTCACAATAACAACAATAATAAATTCTGATACTTGTGGAATTTTGCTCTCAGGCTCCTCATCATATAACCACCCACGGAGGTGAGTGATTGTCCTGAGATTGCACCCTGGCTTCCAGGCCAATGGGCTTTCTCCCACCACATCCTGCTGATGAGGTTCAGGATGTGAAGGAGTTGGGATTTTACTGGTGGAAACATCTCCGGGCTACAAATTGGGGCTGTCAGATAACTCCTTTTAACTCCTGTCTTCTGGAGGCCTCTTTCAACTCCTGTATTTTGAGAAACACACAAGCCTGCCTACACCCACCCCCAGAAGATACTGCCAAGGCCACCTGCCCTGCCCTTTTCCCTACATAGAGTGACCATCTTTTGTTTATATGCACTAACTGAGAAGCATTTTGTCATACCCAACTTTCTATAGTTTGTTTGATATTTTGTTGTCATTTCCAAACAAATTCTTATTTTTAAATTTCTAGGACTAGAAGGTAAGCTCCATGAGCCCAGGGGATTTGTCTTATTCACCATTCTATCTTCTTCACCCAGAATAGTGCCTGGCACATAGCAGGGGCTCAAGAAACATTTGTTGAGTGAATGAATACACGTCTTCAAACTACACACCCATCCTTGGGAATTCTGATTTTCTGGCATCTATCTAGAAAACAGTAGCTATTATTCTTGTTATCACAATAAACTTGCTCATTTCCCTGCAGCCTCAGTTCAACAACTAGACTTGGCATCATTTAAACTCAGTGTCCTGGGGTCTTTAGAATCTTTATTTCTTCTGAGTTTTGTAGGTGGCATTTCATGGAGTAAGTGTTCAGTCAACACGGAGAGACTGAGTTGTTGGCGTGGTGTTTATTTCTTTGTGCATGGATGTAAGTGTGTGCACGCGCGCGCACGTGTGTGTGTGTGTGTGTGTGTGTGTGCAGGTGGACACGGGTGTGGTTTCCATGCCAGCCCACCTTCTGTGGAGCTGAAGGATGTTTGCTGAAGTTAGTCAGAGTGGCTGGGACTCAGGACTCTTGGGTTCTCTTCCTATGATTCATGGGCATTCTGGGGAAGTCTATGAAGCCCTTAAAGCTGTGGTGAAAGCTGGTATTTAAAAAAAGAGGATGACTTCGTTCCTCGTTCCCTTTTGTACATTTTTCCACTAGCACACAGGCTCCTCCAGGAAATTTTGGATCTTCAACCATCTTTATGACAAGTCATTTTATTATTATTTGTTCTCACTTTTTTTTTTTTTTTTTTTTTGCATAAGCCGTCTCCTAACTAGGTATTTGTTCATAATATTTCATTGATTTCATCTGTTGTTTTTACTCTCACATACTCTGCTCCTACTGTGTGCCAGGTGCTGACTGGCACTGCAAACATGAAACACTCTTTTGCCCCTGACTTGCTCCTGGGTTGGGGAGACCAGCGAGGGGCTGGGTGCAAAGACCTGGTAGGGAGGTGTGTGAGGGTCGGGGAGGAGGAAGGTCAGGGGTTCAGGGAAGATTTCCAGAGGCGGGGCCCTCCCTGAATGAGAGCTCACAAGGTGCCAGGAATCATGCTAAGCACGTTGCAGACATTATCTCATTCACTCCTCACTGATTTATGAAGTAAGTGCTATAATCCCTGTTTTTTTGTGACCTTGGATGAATTACTTCACTTCTCTAAGACTCAATTTCCTCATCTGTAAAATGGGATGTGTAAAACCTCAGAGATTTGTGGTGACGATTACATGTTTAAGAACAGGTAGAAGGTACTAACCAACATGCTAAAGTGGAGTTAGTAGGTCGGCTCAGAAATGTTACCTATTGCTATTGTTACAACAAGAAGATGCAGCCTGGAGAGGAGGAATGACTTGCCCAGGTTCCCAGAGAGTACCAGATGTGAGATTTGGATCCTACGCTCATGAGGACAGGCCATACCGCCTTGTATATCTGGTTGGGAATTTGGAATGGGTTTGGAGAGTTTTTCCTGGATGGAAAAGTGTATTACCGAAAGATTTTCAGCAGAGGGTGGCCTACTCTGTAACCCCATTCATGGTAGCTACATTACCCTGGTCAACCTCTAAAATGGACATGGCCACCACCTTCCTTGGTTTCCAAACATGGTAACTCCTGTTCTAAAGTCTCTCCTTTCTTATGCATTACTGGGCAGTTATCAAGTATGGAAACCATGAGGCCAGCAGAGGACCAAGTATTCTCATGATGAAGCGCCTAGGTGACAAATAACAAAAATAAGTCATTCCTATAGGAGGAATGGGGCGGAGGTGGGGGGAGGAGAAAAGAAAAAAAAATCCATCTCTGGCTCAGGCGCTGCTGACTGAAATAATTTTTATCCACTGTACAGAGTCACCACCCAGCTCTTCTTGGAGCCACCCCCCAGGGCAGTTGTAAGGACCGTGATAAAGATTTATGTGGTTTGTTTGCTTTCCCCAAGCCTTTGAAGACCCACAGAGGAGGTAATGTTTATGGTTGGTTGGCTGGTTAACCCTATAGCTCTCTGGAGTCTCCTTCTGCGACCCCTGGTCTGATTCTCTAGGTGGGAGGCAGCAGGCCATGGCTGCCCCATCTGGGGAACTGGCTGTCTAAAGGCCAGGGTTGGAGAGGATTTCAGACCCAATAGTTCTGGAGGCTTTGCTTACCGCAAACAGCGTCATCACAGCCGAACGCCCCCACCATCTTCGGAATAGAACCAATTCATCCCACAGGGGAGCGAACGCTAGAAAATGAGCGCTAAGAAGAAAAAAAGAGGTTGGGGGTGATGTTTGTAAGGTTGGGCTAAGCAAGACATGAATAGATTTAACTCTGAAATTGTTAATTCTGGTCAGGTGAAGGCAGACTTGTCCAGGGTTCTTTGGTGTGAGGGACGTTATAGGAAGGCATGTATATATTTAAAAAGTAAATGAATCTCTGCTTTATTTTGTTAAACTCTAATATTTTCCTGGCACTGCTGGTTAGAATTACTTGTCTGGGTGTCCTGAACTCCATTTCTGAGCCCCAGCTGAAAACCGTGGACAGCTGGCGGGGAGTAGACACCTTGGAGCTCTGAGATATTTGGTATGCCTTTCCGACCTTATTAAAAACCAAATCCATTTTTTTTTCACATGTTCCTCCACATCCTAGGATAGCAACTGAAAGAACATTGGAAAAACATGTCTTTTTGGAGTTATGTTGGTCAACAGTTCCAGGGCCGAGAGGGCTTCAGT
Organism: Panthera leo; assembly: GCF_018350215.1. Taxonomy (NCBI): domain Eukaryota; kingdom Metazoa; phylum Chordata; class Mammalia; order Carnivora; family Felidae; genus Panthera; species Panthera leo. The sequence goes on from NC_056692.1 coordinate 29,825,806, forward strand.
TCTTTGCCTCCTATAGGAAACTCTGTGGACTTGTACCCCCCAATCTGCCATTTTTGTTCAGAAACCTGGGGGCTAGCAGTGGGCTTCACTAGGTTCTTTTGAGTAACAGTGGCATTCATTGGAGATGTTGAGTCCAGAAATGTTTAGCCATGTTTGAATGCATTAGTTCACTCTTTCAGTCAATAAAGACTGGCCACGAGGTTCTCAATAAATGTGAAAGTCATCTCTAAGACCTCAGCTGACCTTTGACAGTCCTATTAAGGGCGGTCACCTCTCACTTTTTATGGCTGAGGACACTGAGGCACAGTGAAACGGAATAATTGGACCACACAACAGTTCTGACTCTTCATTTCTCCAGATTGCTTTCCCCAGACTCTAGAGCATGAGAATCATAAACTTGGAAGCCAGGAAGGCCTGAGCTCCAATCACGTGTCTTCTACTTATGTCAGGTGAGGCCTGGGGGTAAGTTCAAGCCTCAGTTTGTCACCTGTTGAATGCACAGCAAAGCAACAATCACAGCACCGCCAGGGTCCTGGTGGCAATGACACCAGACAAGGTGTTAAGAGCCCCATACTAATATGTTCTCCTTGTGAGATGAACGTTGGTGTTAGGAGGCCAAAGCTGCAACCCTTTGCTTTGGTCCTGGAGCCTGACAGGAGGGCCTCAACTTGACAGAGGGGTTTAACCGGCCTTTCAAAGGTGTGGCTCCTGCGTGGGGTGCTGTGCTGTCTGTGCTGGGCAGAGGTGGTCCCTGAGAGCAGTCAGCTTCGGTTTCTCCACCAGGAGGTAGAAATATTTAACACAACAAGGTGACCTCATCAGGGGCATACCAGATGCTATCATCCATAAGCAGCCATTTATTCAAGCCGAGCAGGCCCCACATGCCACAGGTAAGCTGGGGAAAGAGAGATTGAATTGTTCAGCTGTGCAGAGTGGAGGTCGAACAGAGCAGTAACACAACCCTTACTCATAACTTCCAGTTGCTGCAAGTGTTTTTTGTTGTTGTTGTGTTTTTTTTTTTTTGAAGCAGGTTAAACAGGTTTTCCATGGAAAGGTGTGTAACAGACCCAAAGCAGGACAATGACAAAATTTCCTTTTTCAAAGGACCGTCTTCCTCCCACCAGTCCCAAATCTCTACCCATCTCAACCCACCCTGCCCCCCCACCCCCATTTCAGCACCGCTCCGGCTTCCCATCCCAGAAAAAATGTGCAAGGCACAAATTAGGCCAGCTCAACTGCATAAAGGCACTCTCTTCCCAAATGAGCAAAAATATTCCCACTTAAAAATGTATATAAAATGTTTATGAAATGAGGGAGGAGATTCAGAAGTTATTGTAGGAGCTGGCAAAACGCAGTGCCAAATGTATGTTAGAGCTCCTCTGATGGTTTTCTCTGCAATTGCCATTTAAAATATGTAGACGCGTTCTTGCTCCCTCCCGGGAAGGCCCCCTCCTCCCCACCCCCAGGCCCAGCTGCACGCGCATACAAGAACCCGCCTATACATACACGCACACTCTGACCGCGGACTCCAGCAAAACACGGAGCCGTTCTTTACAGGCCAGGGAGCTTGTTGTTTTAGTCTGTTGTTTTCATTTTGGTGCACCTGCACCCCTTGCCTAAGCCCCCACCACACTGCCCCTGCCTTGCCCAACAACACCGGGATGTGTGTTTCTGAATAAGCCACACATTATTCGATTTGGTTTCCTCTGGAATTTGGTAGGAAAACTCTGGGTCCCAGTGAATTGGGCTTAATTGGATCCTTCAGGTCCTGAGCATGTTTCACCTGCCTTGTGTTTGTTCTCTGGGACTCCCTAGGCCCCATCCATCCCCTCCTCTCCTCCTTTCCCCCAGAAGCTATATGCATGCTGTGGCTGAGGTCTCTACCCTCAGCGGGGAAACCAGGCAGTGCGCTGGGTATGTGGGCGGTAAGGGCAGCTTGGGCTGCCCGACATTCTGGTGGCTAAGGGGTGGGTGGAGAGGCTCCAGGTTGATGAAGAGCTATTCCGTGTATTTGACGTCCAGCCACTATGGAATTCTATTTGCAAATGCTAAGTGACCTAGTCAATATGGTACAAATTATCAGTAGCAGCAGGGGGAATGTTGGCTGCTGCAACTGGGCTTTGAAGAGATTACTGTACTCTTGGTGCAATCCAGGACCGATGATGTCTTAAATCCAATTTCCACTTGGTAGGTCTCTGAATCATGGCAGAGATGGCATCGTAAAAACAAAGCAATGGTTTCTTCCTGATGGAGACAAGCCAGTTGAGACCCAAATAAGACCTGGAGGAAAATCATCCCAGAGGTGCCTTGCAATAGTATGAAGGTGACCGTGCTTTCTTAGCCAGAGAAGGGAGTAAAGGTCAGGAAATCAAGTGGCTGGCTGGAATATGAAGGGTAAAGATGAAGAAAGAAGAATCTGGGTTCTAAGCTCATCCTCAGGCACCCACTGTAAACATCACCTTTACAGTGTCCCTGAGAGGTGGTGGTCCCTCTGGTTCAACACAGGAAACTCACTGCTTCAACTTAAGGTGGCACATTCAGTCCACTGTTAGACAACTCTGATGATTTGAATCGTTTTCTGTTAAGATTAAATTGATCTCCTTGCCAGACTGATCTTTTGTTATTAGTTATATCAGTTATCTATCACCGCATAACAAATTGCTCCAAAATGTAGCAGCTTAAAGAGAGTCAACATTTATTATCTCCCAGTGTTTTCGAGGGTCAGGGATTTAGGAACAGCTTAGCTGGGTATTTGTGGCTCAGAGTATTTCATGAAGTTGAAGTCAATCCTTCAGGCAGGGCTGCAGTCCTCGGAGTTAACTGGGGGTTGGAAGGTGGGCTTGTAAGATGGCTCCATCACATGGCTGTTGGCAGGCTTTCATTGCTGACTCTTGCCAGGTAGACCTCTCCATAGGGTGTCCTCAGGACATGGCAGCTGGCTTCCCCCACAGCAAGTGGTCCGAGAGAGAGAGAGAGCAGGGTGGAATCCACAATGCTGGTCGTGACCTAGTCTTGGAAGTCACATATTGCCATTCTGCTGCATTCTTTTAGAAGTGAGTCACTATGCCCAGGCCACATTCCAGGTGAAAGAGCTTAGGCTCCACCTTTTCAAGGGAAAAGTATAGAAGCATTTGTGGACATATCTAAAAACTACCAGAGTCATAGTTCTCCTAAATGATACTATAGAAAATTAGCCTATTTAATCATTACTGTAGTTCTCCAGATATTTGACTGACTGTAGGGATATCTTAACACCCTGGCTAGATATCCTCAATTCCCTTGACTGCTCCATTCATGACTTGGTATATATCTTTCTACTATCCTTGTATAGTATGCTAATGAAGCTGAAACATGGCACCTTGGATTGTGCATAAGATTCAAAATATGAATACAGAAGACTATGTAATCATTAGAGCTCTATAACCCACGTGTATGCAGTGCCTGGTACATAGTAGGTATTCCATTAATGTTTGCCAATGAAAGAATGAACAAGTGAATGACTAGATGGATGGACTTATTTCTATTCAAATACCTGGAGATCGCATTAGTTTACTTTTCTTTGGTCTTTTTGTTTTTAAGCAGCTTTTTATACTTTTGCCTAATTTGAGCTTATTAAGTAAAATGTCTAAGTTAACTTTTTTACAATCCTTTGCCCACCTAAGATTCTCCCTTTCTGTTTTTGGATTTTTTTTAACCTAGATGCAAAACTTAAATCCCTATGGAATGACATCTGCTGGTCTAGATTGTTCTGAATCATGAGTCCATCACTTAGTATATTATCTCACCTAGATTTCTCTCTTCTAGCTTTGTGGTCCAAAAATGTAATCTAGGGGGCGCCTGCCTGGTGGCTCAGTTGGTAAAGCGTCCGACTTCGGCTCAGGTCATGATCTGGCGGTTTGTGAGTTGGAGCCCCCGTCAGGCTCTGTGCTGACAGCTCAGAGCCTGGAGCCTGCTTCGGATTCTGTGTCTCCTTCTTTCTCTGCCCCTCCCCCACTCGTGCTCTGTCTCTGTCTATCAAAAATAAATAAATCTAAAAAAATTTTTACAAAAATGTAATCTGGGAGTTGTGCTTACATGTAACTGATTAATTACAGCTCCATCAGGTTACCAAGGTATTTCATCTGTGTATATCTGTTCTGCCACCAGGGCTCCTGATTTCCTGTCTCTCCCTCTGGCTAAGCTCTGCATGCAATCAGCACTCCCCAAATGGCAAACCACCCATAACTAACTTGTTCTAACTGCACTTAAATCCAAGCCATCCTCCACAGATGTGGATCTCTCTTGGTAAAGACCTTTAGAAAGGAGATTCCACTGCTCCCACAGTCCCCCATTTCCAGAAGCCACCATCTGGAGGTTAGGGAGAAAAGGGGAGAATGATGTATTGGCAGAATAATTGGGGTGGAAAGGATTTATTCTTGGCCTTTTAAGCAGGGACCAAAGTCTTTTTTGGGTATGAGTGGGTGGAGGGAGATGTGGGGGTGGAGAGGACGTGTTTCAACTAAAGTTGGAACATCCCGCGGAGGTGGCCATTTTGAAAAACCAATGGAGAGAGTAGAGAGTAAAGTTGTTCCAAACAGATGTCGGTGTCTGGGGCCCATTAAGAGAGTGCATTTGGTCGAACTAAAGATGTAAGGGGAAGAATTTGAGTTCTCTTTGCTCAATTCAGACTTGGCAAAATTCTGGCCTTATCTTATTTTTATCTTGATTACTTTATTATTATTTTTTAGTTGCAGAAATAATATGTGCTTTTCTTTTTTTTTATCAAGTCAAATAATTTAGAAGTGTGCAAAAATGTTAATAATCTCCCCCTTCTCTCCCGGTCCAGAGTCTGAAATCACAACCTATATTTCTTTCCATATTTATCTCTATGAGTATCTGTATGGTTATATGTATACATCGATAGAGTTTTACAGAGTCACTTATAGCAGACTGGATCATAAACTACATTTTATCATTTCACACTCTTTCCCCCCTTTTCTTCCTTCCTTCCTTTTCAACTCTTCATGGAGCTTTCCGGGTGAGTATAAATGGCTCTTACTCATCCTTTATGATAATAGTACTATAGAAGTACTATAGAGGCAGCATAATTTGTCCAAGTGTTTCTCTATTTGTGGTCACTCAGGTCATTCCCAGTTAGTTTTGCCATAATCTGCAAAGTTGCAATAAAGCATCTTGTACAAACATCCTTATCTGCTGGTGCTTTTGTCTCTATGAGATAGATTTCCCAAAGTGGGATTTTGGTTACTTGGTAGCATGTCTTACATTCTTTCATGTTGGTTAATGGTATAATAAACAATGTCCTGTCTTCTATCCCTTAAACCAACTCTCTAAGCCATTATTCTATTTTGTTTATGCAGTAACTGATTTCCCAAGGTGGCAATGTGGCTGAAGTAAAACCCAGAAAATACATCTATTCACTGTTTGGATGGGGGTGTAGGGTGGGCTAATCTATAGGGACCCAGTTTTGAGGTTGGTCTACGTGTGTTGGTGAGTATGTGTGTAAATGTGTGTGTGTGTGTGTGTGTGTGTGTGTGTGTTTTAATTGACTTGGCTGAAATGCAAGGAGTAGCCATGTCTAGATACCATTCCATGTTCAATCAAATAAATGGATTGCACTGCTGAGGTGTGACACAGTATAGAGAGCACAGGATTTAAAGTCAGAAGACACGGGTCTGAATTTCCTGGTTCTCTCCCCACTAGCTGTGTTCTTTTAGAGTTGATGTCTTCAGGAGAAAAGTGGGCACCATCACAGTGCCCACCTTGCAGGTTGTGAGAATCAAAAGAGAAATCACATTGCAAACCACACGACTTTCCATTGTGCTTAACATTTATTTCATGCAAGCAAAACACGTTAGAGGAAGATACTGTTCTTTTTAACAAAAAGCAAACAAACAAATACATAGTGTCAGAAAGAGACAACTAGGACCCTATGCTGGAGGGGTCTACAGAAACTCAGGAGGGCAAATCCCAATGGCACCCGTTGGAAAGGGGCTGGCTGGGTTGAGTGGAAGATTCCAGAGGCTTACAATCAAGGGTGTATTTTAAAACAGACACAAGCAAAAAACTGCTCAAGCATTTTCTGCATTTGAGGACCCAAATATCCCCTGACTGATGAGGATTACTTTCTTTTGGAGAGCTGTCTGGTTTTGGCATTGGGTGTAAAGATTCTTTTTGATAGACTGAAGCTGTTGGCTGCAGTCCTTTGCTGAGGAGTGCTTGGATACTTCTCAGGTGTTTTCTTCTTTCCTCAAGGCAACCAGCTGAGTAGTGTGCCCGGAACTGTCTTAGTTTTAAAAAGGGAAGTCCAGGGTCCCCAATTTTGGGCACACTAGATGGTCTTGCTCTCAGATCACTTGCAGTGGGGGAAGCCAGCTGCCATGCCCTGAGGACACTCAAGCAGCCCTACAGAGAGATATGGGGTGAGAAACTGAGGCTTCCTATGTCATGATGGTTATTCTCAAATGGCTAAAGCTGTTTAAAGATAAGATGTGTCATGACCATGAAAGTTGCCCTCTGTCCTTCACTTTCTGGTGGTTCTCCTTCTCCTTTTTTTCCTCTCCTTCTCCTTCTCCTTCTTCTTTACTTTGAGTATAGTTGACACACAATATTATATCAGCTTTAGGTATACAATAGTGATCTGACAAGTTTTTACATTATATATTGCTATGTTCACCACAAGGGTAGTTACCATCACTCACCATACATCACTATTACAATATCATTGACATATTCCTTATTCTTTGCGTTTGATTCCCATGACTTATTCATTCCATAACTGGATCTCTCACTCCTTTCACCCATTTTGCCGATCCCTTTAAGAGATATTGATTCTCTAAGGCTGCAGTTCTTAAACTTTGCTAATAGGGAATATTGTTGTTCTGTGAACTGGAAGGAGGAGCATTCCCATTAAAATTGAATAACAGCTACTTTGCCCAATTAGCAGAAAATAAACAATTAAGATGGTACTAGAATTTTATCAATTTTCAGACCCCCATCCAAATCAGATTTACTTCTTACCTCTTATCACTTGCCTACAACTTTATGATTTTCAGATACATAATAAAATTATATTTTAAATGGTAATTTTATATATGAGTATTATGATACACTATAGAGGGCCATGACTCCCAATGGGCTTCATGATATAGAGTAAACTTTAGGACCATTTTTTAAAGGGATTATCTTGATGCAATGTTATGTACAGACCCTTCAGAACGTTATACAAAGTGGGGGTCATATGTCTCAGTTTTTCCAGGGATAGTTCCTGGTTGGCCAACATCCCAGAGCCTGTCCATTCAGTGCCCACTCTCACTATCAAAAGTGTTCTGGTTTGAGTGATAAATTATATTTTCATCCTAGTTATGGGGGACCTGGTAGGCAGGAATTTGTTTTGTTTTGTTTTTGATTAACATTTGCTAGATACATGCCAGGCATTGATTTGACCACTTTCTATGCATTTTCTCATTTAACCCTTATGACTATTAGTAGATGCTGTTAAGAAATAAAGAAACTAAGGCCCAGACAGATTAATCTGCCCATGTTCAATAAGGAACTAAGTGGTAGAGTCAGGATTAGAACCCATGGCTGGCAAACTCCACAGCTTGTGTGCTTAGCCGATATATACTTGTCTTCATCCTTCTGTGTTAGCGGCCTGAGATATTGGATTTGACTCCCAGCTGCCTAATGTCTTCAAGAATTCCAAGGGAGTAGATGTAACTCTCAAGTGGCCAGTGGAGCTTCCTTCTGGGGAATCTGCTCCTTGGGTAGGAAAATGAGGTGTCTGTACCCACTTGGGTATTTCGGATAACTCCAAAGGGGCGCCCTGTCCGTCCCTCATTAGTAGAACCTCCTGTTTACAGGCATGCTGAGATTTTTTTTTCCAATTAAAAGTATAACAAATTTGCTAAGACTTGGTCCTACATAGCCCTGCCAGTTGGGTGTTTGGGGGTGGGGGTGGGGTGGCTACGAAGTATGAGTGCAGTGGCCTGCCCTGGGGTGAGGAGAGAAAAGAGCAGATCTGTATGTGTCCTAGCAGCCGGCTGTTCTCCCTCTGCTGTGGCCTGTTCTGGGACTGTGGGCCAAAGGAGCCTTGGAATTGCTTAGACCTGCCTCTGTGCCTTTAGCTGTCCGGGTAAAAACATCACCTCTCCGGAGGCCTATGCTGGAGCACAAACCCACGTATTGTCTGGCCCCTGGCAGGCTGGTCTGTGGAGGGGACACTCTAAGAGCTCTATTTTAATCTTTTGGAGCTGGGCCAGGGTAGGAATTCAGCTGCCAGCACCAGGCTCCCCACCCCCATGCTCTCGCCCCAGCCCCCATACCGCGACCCCCTCCTCCTGGTTTCATTTGCTCTGACCTCCCATCATGAGAGGTGCTGGTGTTCTTTTTTTCTCCCTTTCTCTTTTTTAAACTACCAGGGCTCTTTCATTGATTTGACCTCCCAAAGTGAGGCAGACCAGGGCTCCTCAGTGGGCTACTTGGGGCTCAGAGTTGGCACGAGGCCAACCCTTGAATCCTGAGATTTACCTCCAGATGTGTGTGCCTCTGTGCTTGTGCGGACTGGTGTGTTTGTGTTGTGTGTGTGAATGTGTGTGTGTGTGGGGGGGGGGGGTCTGAGCATGTTGGTGTGTCTATATGTGTTTTTTTTTTTTTTTTTTTTTTGTATCTCTAAGACTTTTCTCTCCATGTGAAGAAAAATTGAGGGGAAAAGAGGATGGAAGGGAAAGGAAAGGGTGGTCCAAGTCCATAAACGTCCTCTTCTCCCTCTACCAACAGTACACCCCTGCCTGGCTCCAAGCCAGATAATTTCAGTTGTCCCTCCAACTGGGTCTTCTTGTCCCTCCCCCGAGTCACTTGGGTCTGATTCTCTGGATAGGAATGAGTCTTATGGAGAGAGCACATGGTGTAACAGGCACGGGACTCTTTGAATTCCAATCCCAGTTCCACCACTTGCCGGCTGTAGGATTTGGGGTATGTGTTTCCTTTCCTTTGAGCCCCAGTTTCCCAATTTGCGGAATGTGGATGATAATGCTACCAACTGCCACAGAAAGTGGAAGATTAAAAGGCACTCAAAAGATAACCCATAATGTTAGCTGCTTTCCTGCCTACCTATCCCTCCTCAGGAATAAGCCCTGAAGGCGGCAGTGGGGCTTGGCCCCTGACCCTAGCAAAGAAGACCCCAGCTGGGAAGGAGGGGCTGTGTTCTTCCTGAAAGGGCGGGAGGGGGCAGAGGGTGTGGACCTCTCTCTCTCCCACCCGGAATCTCCCATTTTCTCTCACCCCCATCCTTTTGGCCTCTGCCAATGATGTGCATTTTCCCCTCTGCACCGGCCTCCCAAACTGACTCATTACCTCGACAGGGTAGCAACTTCCAAAACAAAACTTTTTCAACCAAGGAAAATATAACTATGGGGAGGAAAACATTTCAATATCACGCCTCCTGGGACCCAAGGAAATGTACTGAATGTTTGTCAGAGAATGATGCTGCCCTGGCTTCACGGACTTCTGTGAGAGCAGAGGGAGAACAATGATGGGCACTTGGCTCCAGCCAAACCAACATGGCCCAGTGAGGTCCGGGCTGGTGCCCCAGTTGCCCCAAACTTGAAAGAGTAAAGTGTGTGTCCACAGCAGGCCCCACGGTGGTATGATAAATACCCTACATAAAGGGAGGCCTCATGTCCCATCCTCTGCCTATCTCTCATCTTCCCTTCTCTCCCAAAAGGGATGCCAATTGCAAACTTGCTTTCTGGCAAAGGGTCTGCTTTCTTCATTCCTGGATTCTGCGAAATGGCCAATGGAGTACACTCCACACTTATCAATGGTGCCCCCTGGAGTTGTGCAGTGTTTTGGCCCCTTCCAGGCCACTCCAAGGAAGGGATCTTAAGGTAGCGGTTGGGCAGAGTCTAAGAGAACGGCTGGTGAGTGGTGCTGTTGCCAAAGATATTCCAGACCCAATCCGCTGTGATTCCACAATGGCCTGGACAGCCAAGGATGCAGGAGCTGAAATGGATGGCACTGTTTTCTGAGAGATTGGGGTAGAGTGAGGCAGAAGGAGGGATTGTTGGGGTGTGGTGGTATTGGGAAGGGTTGCTAAGCACAGACTCCTCGGTTACTGTCCTTCTCCACTTTCCTTTAGCTGCAGTAGACTCTGTGCCAATGTATCTGCCACCACCTACCCTCCCCAACGAGACCGATGACAACACAAAACTGAAATTCTCTGAGGAGAACCCCTACTCATCCCTGATAGGTTCTCACTGTGACTATATTAGATTCATGGAATTTCAAAGCTGAAAGAGACCCTACACATTTGAAAGATGTCTTCATTTGTAAGTTCAGAGAGGAAAAGTTTCTTGTTTGCAGTCCAGACTACCTGACTGAGCTAGAACACGGGCCTCATGGGAAAGGATCTGTGTGCTTTATTGTCATTATCTGTGTATGTCCCATGCATGTCTGTCTCTGCAGGGGCTCTGTTGCAGAGCAGGAGCTTCCACTGGTCAATTTGGGCATTGTTTTTCCTTTCCCATAGTTCCTAAGCCAATGGCATATGGCATACTAGAAAGTCGGGAGTCCTGGGACTTGGAGCTCACTTTACTGAGCCCCAAGCCTCTTATTTGTAAAACAGAGATAAAACTGCTCTGATCACTTCACAGGGTTGTTTGTCAAGCTCAAATAGGATGGTGCTTGGGAAAGTGTTTTATAAACATATAGGACATTGCAGTTATCAAAAGCCTGATGGGGAAAATAGTGTGTGCAAAAGTTGGCCTTATTGGGCACTGGAATAAGAGTTTTTTGCAGGTTTTCTGGGTCCAGAAAACTCAGAGGGTTCAGCTGGGATAGGTGACCTTCCCAGTCATGGTGCTCAGTTGCTGTGCGTGCTATCGCGACACTTAGGTGAGTGCTGGCTGTCTGGAAGTATGTGCTGTATGATAAGAAAAAGTGGATTTCTCCCCAGGCCCTTTGCTTGCTTCCTTCTGGGATGTGCTGACCTCAGTCAAAGCATTCTGGAGACCGTGTGTGGGATGGGGGGGTGCAACTTCTCACAAAGTCCTAAAGAAATACTTTTGAGGCACCCTAAAGGAGAAACCGAGCCATTTTATTTTATGTTTTCAAAGGATTTTTAATAGTTTATTTATTTATTTTTGAGAGAGAGAGAGAGAGAGAAAGAGAGAGAGAGAGAGAGAGAGAGAGAGAGAGAGCATGAGCAGGGGAGGAGCAGAGAGAGAGAGAGGGAGAAAGAGAATCCCAAGCAGGCTCCACGCTTTCAGCACAGAGCCTGATTTGGGTCTTGATCTCACAAACCGTGAGATCATAGCCTGAGCCAAAATCAAGACTTGGACACTTAGCCAACTGAGCCACCCAGGTGCCCCATCCGAGCCATTTTAGAGAGGCTCAGGCTGGCAGTCATTTGGAAAGTCCTTTGAGTCCATTTATTTATGGAGTAATTAAACAATTTGTGGGGATTAACATGATTTTAAGAGATCTCTTCATCAGTTTATCACCCTTTCTAGGGTATTTGTGCCGGGAGCTGTGAAATGTGTTGAGGAGGTGATGAGCAAACAAAGAGGCAGTTGCCTTTGGCTTAGAGACTCTTACCTAGAGTACAACTGGTGCCTAACTTCCTCTAGTCTGTATCTAACACCAGTCCCTTCTGTGGCCTCCACCTGAATTCAGTAATTGACATAACTATGACAAGATAAGGAATATTATCATTATTGCTTTTATTATTATTGACAGAAGAAAGAGCATTATGCAAATGTGAGAATGCCATAGGCTACCTGAAAAGGAAATGCAATCTCACAGTCAATAAATTATTACAAAGATCTCACTTATTTGACAGATAATATTGGGCAAGAGAATTTCCTTAAGATTTTTTTCCCCGTCACTGTAAATTGATTAGAAACTCCCTCTTTAAATTTGCCTAATTCCCTAACCTAATTTTTCAAATTATTATTATAGAGAAGAAGGAGTTGTTTCTTGTTGGCAGATAGAAATACTAGGTGTTGTTGCCTGGCATAGCTCGTCAAAAGGCAAAGCGTTCAGGGAAGGCACACTTCTTACCTAGCAGCTTGAATCTGAAAGGCCTCCCCATTCTGCCCCTCCCCCAATGCCTCCCCAGGAGTGTTCATAGAGGAAAGAGGATATTAAAGAGCAATGTCATCTGTTTGGTTTGAAAAAGAAGGTAAACTTTTATTCAAAGACAGAATTAGGAAAAGAAAGTAATGGTTTGCTTAGAAAGATGACAATTTACATAGGGAAAACAGCACATTTGGCCAGGACAACAAAACAGCCCTCTGAGGCTGTCAGGAAAGCCGACCACAAACATGCCAATAAAGAGTTGAATTTGTGTGTGTGTTTGTGTGTGTGTGTGTGTGTGTGTGTGTGTGTGCGTGTGCGCGCGCGCGCATGTGCATGCCTGTGCATATTTAAAAGAATTCTGTAAAATAGCGTAAGACAAAAACATGGTCCAAAGCAGCACATTCCTGGCCTTGGGAATTCAGGAGAACCTTTGTGCAGGTTCCTGCAGTTCTTTGCAGTGTTCTCAGAAACAGAAGAAATCTCAAATCTCAGCCAGAGGGAGTAGGGGTAAGGGAGGAGCCTCGTGAGTTTGGAAATAAAGGGATAGAGAAATAGGAGGGCACATGCAGAAATGCACTGAAGACATTTAAACATGCATGCGGTGGAGGAAGGAGCAAGGTTCAGGTGTCCAAGCTCCTGGATGCAAGTAGGTGAGAATATTTGCCATTGGCAGCCTGCTGCTGTATTTTCAATACTTGGCAATAACTAGGTATGCAAGAGAAATTGCCCAAAGGCTATTGATCAGTCAAGGGCCAACTGGTCAGATTTTTCTGATAATTGTGAAAACGATGCCCCAAATAATAACTCTTCCAAAGTTTCAGCAAGAAGTTTTTAAAAGCTGAGGCTAAAAAATGTGTGTCTTCATTGAGACTTGGAAAAACCAGCAGGTAAGCCAATTGCTGACAATTCTATTAGTTTATTACTTAATTGACTTTTCTCCACACTGAAGACAGAGGGCTTGGAACCTGTCCTTGAAACAGCAAACCATCTTATGAAGAATCAAAAATATTTTTGACTTCTCCTATGAACTATATTTCAATAACATCAGGTTAGATATAAAGTATATTAGTATTATTTAATGCTTATGAAATAAAGTCATTCCCTCTGATAGCTAAGATTTCTTCTGTTGACAATTTTTCTTTCAAATACAATTAGGCATGTAGGAAATTATCAAAAATACTTGCCATTAGAAAAATTATCTTAATTCTTGTTAACCCTTGACCTCTTCTTATAAATTGGTAGGTTGAAGAGGCATGCATTTTACCAGTGTTGATTTTGATCGAGTGTACTGGCCATTTACAATATCCATTTAAAATGTTCAAATAGTTTGCAAATGTGCATACTACAAAATATTATTGTTTCAAGAGTAGAGGTCACGTTTAATACACCTTACATGATTCATCTGTACATTTACAGAGGTTTAAAGCACACAAAATTGTGCAGATAATGTACCGAAGTCTAAACTTTTACATACACTCAGTTGCATACGTAGCAACAAGATACATTAAGTTCTGAACAAATAACCAATGATCAGCCAAATCACTATGTACACATGAGGCAGGAAGCAGTTAAACACTGCCTAATAGAATGTCAAAAAATTACTTTTTCTATGAAACAGCCCTCCCCCACTACACACACACACACACACACACACACACACACACACACTCATATACACTTCTTTTTTCTATCACAACCATTAAACTGATGCTTGTGGCCACGTAGATGGGATATCCCCAAACATCTGGTTGGTCACAGGGCAAGAAATAACACAGCAACTCAGACAGACTTGAGAGAAAAATTTGCCAGATTTGGTTTTTATAAATCAGCTACCAGTTACTGTGAAAGCATATTCAGATTTTCATGTCGTGGACTGAAGGAAGAGGACCAAAGGGCATTAACTAATAGCTTGATAACATTTGCCACTAAGTTAAATATTGGCTTTTGCTAAAATAAAAAAAAAAATGTGTATATCTGGAGGGGAAGGACCCTGGGGTGATATTTAAAACAACCACAACAAACCTACTACATCCTTTATCAAAATAGAATATTTTCACAATAGACTGTGAAACCTATTTGATGGTTAAACAAAACCAACTGTCTTTTTGAATAACTATTTTACAAATTCATTAATAATGGAAATAGAAGAAATAATTGAAAAAACCCACAAATATAACCACTGGGTACAGATGTGGTGGAAAAACCAGAGACCCGAAATATGGCAAAATCAGTGCTTCATAAACAGTCAATGGATTTTTCTAAAAATACTTTTTGCTAATGGCAAAGTTCAACACCTCAGAAAAACTCTGAATTAGGATCTTAGAATAAGTTTCCAAACTGCGCAACATAGTTTCAAATACACTACCCTTGTTGTTTGTAAGGCCTTGTTGAAGTTTAGCTTAACAGTCATAAGCCATGTGTTTGAACATCTTATGAGAGGGGGCCGGCAAAGAAACAAGTTTTTCCCTTGTTCACTCTACTACCTATGAAGAGGTATCATTGCTTTCCAAACAGCTCCCTTAAATTTTTCCTTAAAGGTATGACCAGGAGGAAAAAAAAAAAAAAAGTTTCAGGTTTGCGTCACTGAATCATCTGGGAAAATATTTAGACTTGTTAAAGTGATGATGTAGCCCTTTCAATGCTCTGAGAGTGTTCTCTTGTTAATTGATAACTACCCTCTCTGATTGGTATGTTACAATTCAATAAACAAACATACCAAGAGATGCACACCCCAGCTGTAGCTCTGCTACAGACAAACTGGAGAGAACCGTCAGGTAATGGCATCATCTTTCCAACAGTATCAGTTTTAAGAAGCCAGTGACTTCTGTGTGCTGTTGACATAACTAGGGAACTTGAGTCCACTGCAGACCCCTTAGCAGCTTGAGTTGATAGTTCTCCAAGAGAAAGTGAGTACGGCTTGGGTGGAGTGTGAGGAGGGGGGGGGGTGGGGGCAAGGGGTTGGGATTTTCTAGTATGCCTGCCTCTTTGTCTAAAGTTGCTGTCTTCAAGGGAAGAG
Source organism: Panthera leo (assembly GCF_018350215.1). Lineage (NCBI taxonomy): Eukaryota > Metazoa > Chordata > Mammalia > Carnivora > Felidae > Panthera > Panthera leo. Next base: position 29,840,897 of record NC_056692.1, read on the forward strand.
GTGAGCAGTCCCCAGAGTGTACCTTTGTGTGGCAGGATAACAATAAATGAGAGGCCAGTCCTCTTTCCCACTTGTCTGGCACGATCTCCTGGCAAGGATAGGGTGGGTGCTTGCCAGGTGGCTCCCAGACAAGGTCTTTTTAGGGGAGTACAACAAGGCTTCAGTCATTGCTTTTCATAAAGTGCTTTGGGATCCTTCAGGAATGGGGGCTGGAGGAATATTATTACTAACTGGCTTCAACTTTCAAACCAAATGGAACCATTCTATCCAGTGTAATTATTGCTTTGAGCATTAGTGAATGTTCTTAAAATGGAATGGGTCTCATCTTTAAGTACCCACTTCTTAAAATACCCACTCCCTAGAGTAAATGTTTTTAATTACTGTCTCCCAGTTCCCCTCACCAATTAAGAGGATGTGACAGCCTTGTAAATGGTTGCCAAGCATATACATTGGAGACTTGCATTTTCCAGGCTGTCTTCCCTTCTCAATAGCCAGCAAGAGTGAAATCAATGATCTCTAGCCCAACATGCCCTATGTCAGCCTGGCTGAGGAGACAGGCTTTTGCCTTTTCTAAAACATCAAAGGGAAGATGTACAGTGAGGATGGCTACACTCCTATCAGATTGTGAGCTCCTTGTGGCCTGGGAGTATGTTTCATACTTTGTTCTTTTGTTCTCTGTGGGACTTAGAATAGAGACAGGGACATGTGAGAGGGCCCTGGTCAACAACTTTTGAGCGTTTTCACAAATGATGAGAGCTGGATAACACAAGTGAGAGTTAAGCATGGTAGAAAAATTATGGAAAAGAAGACCTGGGACAGGAATATTTCCTCCAGAGGCTCCCAGTCTGGACTTAAAAAAAAAAAAAAAAAAAAAAAAGACAAAAAGTTCATCATATCCAAAGCATAACAAAGCCATCAAGATAAAATAAAACAAATAAGCAAACAAAAAACTCCTCAGATGTTGTAAAGTGTCTGTAATGAGTGGCCTGGACAAATGAATAAAGTATTGTGAATTAGAGAACATAGTTGTCCCTCACAGGAATCTAGAACAGGCTCACAAGATGTTGCAAAGTGGAGGTACAAGTGAAGGAAACCTGCTTGAACAAATGGCTAATTACTGAGGATATAACATCCACTTCTGTATAGGAATATTGCTAGGAAGATGCATTTTCAAGTGGACTATGCCCATTGAAATTGAATGTGCATTATTCATTTCATGGGAATGCATCTCTTTTCCTCATAGAAGGTAAAAAAATAAACCATGTTCCCAATATCAGTTAGTGGGTTTGGATTTAATGCAATTTTACTTCATGAGTCATTATTTGGTCCAATGTGCCAGAATCTGAGGGTCCAGAAGGGTGGGTTGGTCTCTGCTTTTGCTGCCTGCTGAATGCCTCCCATCTAATTCACAGTCACAAATTTTGTTTCATGCCACCAGACAGGTCATGATCAGAGAATCACTTGGTTTCTTAGTTTTGGCAATTCCAGCATTCAACATATATAATCTTGTCCTATAATTAGAAATAAATAGAAATTGAGTGCAGGTGACTGTCATTCTTGTTATTAAAGGGGAGTCATGTGGTATGTAATTTTAAGTGACATTTCTCTAAATTTGCCTTTTAAGTAACTTAGCTTAGATGCCTGTTATGTGAAATTTGTATTTCCTGGCAACAAGGAGCTCTGTGATAATGGAAATCTGTTAGGTAAAGGTTGAGAAAAGGGGTCGAATTTGGAATTAAAAGAGATAATCTACAAATTCTGTAAGTAGTCTACAGTCGATCAAAAGTTGACTTTTGATAGGTGTGTACCAATTCCCAATGGGCCAACCTACTATAAAGGGAATGGTTCCAGGTTTTGACCCTAACTCTGAGACTAAAGTGGCTCTGTGACCTTGAGCAAGTCACTTAACCTCTCTCGGCTTTAATTGACTCATCTGTAAACAAACGCAAGCACTTAGACTAATTTTATGGTCCTTTCTAACTCTAATACTCCATATACATAGAGTTCACTCAGAACAGAAGAAAACTGCATTTTAAAATCCTTGCAGGCATAGAAAAGAAGCCACAGTGATTCTGCTCAAGATTCTCTGCGGTGGGGGGGTGGGGGGATGGGGGGTGGTGGTTCACTGAGTATAAAATCTCTTAAAAAAATAAAGATTGAGCTCTGGGCTTTAGTTTTCTAATGACCATAGGCCATGGGCCAAATCTGTACCTTTCCACTAGGGTAATTATTTATGTTTAAATCAAATGTTTTAAAAATGGAAGGGATCGGAATAACATTGTGAACAGGGGACTTTGTATGAACTCCCATGAGGAGGAATGGTAGAACTGTGAGGACAGGGGTAGGGCCCATAAAGAGCAATATTTAACCAAAATGCCTGTGAAGCAGAAAAGGACCATTTAGAATATCAGTAAACTGAATGAGTTTTGGCTCCAGGAAATGAGAGAAGGCTCATGCCTTTTTGGAATATGCAGTGTGATTTCTCTTTGATTTGGGTTTCTCATTTGTGAGAAAGGCAGGTGGGAGGCATTGAGACCAAAACACTTTTTTCAGGTGTCTCTAAGCAGTTTTGGAACCATTGACAGGGACTTCTGTCCCTGAGGATTTTCCCTGAGGCCAATGGGCCAGCTGATCTCAGAGCAAAGTGGACTTTGGAAGGGGTGAACTGAAAAGGGGAAGCCAGCAACCCAAGCCCTGGGCAATCTGTCCCATGACCTGTGATGTAGGGGTGAGTAAATGTGCCAGTGTGTCTGTAAGGACTTCATCAGCTGCCTGGCCATATCTGAAGGGCACTTTCTCATTCAATGACAATTCCATCACCTAAGAATCTAAGCAGATCCACTATCATTTTCAGAGACAAAGCCCCATGGACTTACTTATCTTAGGATTGTAGAAAAAATGCATTTTTGCCCATCTTTCTCTCCCACTCTCTGTCTTGTCTTTAACTGAGGCTTTCACTTAATTCAGCTATCTCCTTGCACCCTGAATAATACAAGGACCATTTTCATGCTTGAAAGGGAACTGAGTGTGCAGGAAGTCCTGCTTCCTGCCCTGTTTTACCTTTGCAAGACAAAGCTAGAAGCAAAGCATCCTCTACTTTTGCTTCTGGTGATTTCCACACAGCACTAAATGAAGAACAGATCTGTTTTAGGCCTACCATCAGTGCTGATGGATAAATTTGATTTGGCGACCAACTGAGAACCCTGCACTTTGGAATGACTTGGTTTAGCTGACTGGGAACCCAGGTCAAGTCCACTTGACTTTGTGCCCTGAAGACGCAACCTGGGCTTCTTTCCCTTAAACTCTTCTGAAGGTTTAGAACGGAAGGAAAAACAATGTTAATCTTATTTTCATCTCTAGAACTCCTCCCCATCAGTCACAAATTCAAGAAAGAGCCCTAAACCCAAAGGTCAGATTACAGAGCCGGCTGCAGAACTGAGGGTGGCTCTTTAGGCTGCCCTACTTCAGCCATGGGTGCCCCTAAATAGTCCAGGACTCCATGTTGACACAAAAGTTCTTGTGTGCCCTGAACCGGGAACAACACTGGCAACTCTCACTTTCACCTAACTCTATCCAAAAAAAAAAAAAAAAAAAAAGGGGACTTGAACCTGTAACCTTTGGAATTTTAACATTTCAAACCATTTGAAAAGGGTTGGGGACACAGTGGGGGCCGGGCTGGAGGGAGAGTGATGGAGAATGCAGGGATTTGCTGTGGATCAGGACAGCCAGTTGCAGGACTCCCTAAAGCATGCTGCTGAGTATTTCTGACATGGGGGAGGTGGTGGGGCCTTCGGGGTTCATCTCCGGGCCGGTGGGGCTGGGTAGGGCCGAGTGGCCCCCGGGGGGCGGGCTCAAGGCAGCCCAGGGCTTTGCGTCCACCAGGGCCGCGGGGTAGGGCTCCACGTAGATGCGACGTACCGCAGGCCTCGCATCCTGGAGGCTGCTCTTCCCCTCCTCAGGGAGGCTTGCGGCGTGGGCCAGAACCAGGCCCCGGGACCCAACGGGGGCAGGTCCCAGCCGCTCGGCCTCCGCGGGCTCCTGGGTCAGGGCGCAGGCCCGAGACACGTGCTGCGTGTAAACGCCGTCGGAGAGCGAGAGCGATTGCGTCTCGCTGTGCATGCGCAGCCAGCGGTGGTGGCGGCTGAAGCCGCCGTAGTGCTGGTGCTTAGCCGGCTTCCGCTTTCCCAGGAAGCCCAGCGGCGGCCTGGCGCTCGGCGCCATCTTGGCGTGGTTCTTGGGAGTGAAGCCGGTGAGGGTCAGGCTGTGGAGGACTTTGGCGCACGAGTGGTCGGGATCCGGCCCCGGGGGCCGGCCTTGGGGGTCCTGGCCCGATCCCAGAGGACTCTTCATGTCGTGCACCTGCAGAACGTCGGGGGCGCTGCCACTTAGGCCGCTGAGAGCCTGCTGGGCGATATCCTGTGATGACAGGTAGACCAGGTCCAGGTCTCGGGGGCTCAGGGCATCACTGGAGTCGTAGTCGCTGTCAGTGGGGAGGAAGACTTCTGAGCAGCCTTCTTCATCAGAGCAGGGCTGTGAGTCTGCAGAGCCAGAGACCCAGGTTAGAAAAGAGAGAGAAACTCTTAGCCGGGGCCTGCTTCTTGGGCATAGTATCCATGTGGTTGAGCCCTCCCCACCCCTTTGCCTAGAAGGGTCCTGTGCTTTGTTAACGGTCTGCCTCTTGAAGGTAGCAATCATTTTTGAACAAGGGACCCCACGCTTTGGTTTTGCACAGGGCTCTATAAATTATGTAATGAGTCCTGTTATATGTAATTATGTAATAAGTCCTGCTTAGCTTAAGGGAAAGGGAGAGGAACTCGGGACAGGTCCAACCTGGACAGCGGCAGAGGGGAACGTGCCCTTATTCTCCCTGTACGCTTTTATTATTTGCTGGGCTTGTACAGCAAATACAATGAAAGTTATTGTACAGAGGATGAAACAGTTTAAAAAAATGCATGCTACTCATTTATTCATTTCCTATCCTTATTTCAGAGATGAGCTTTGCATTCAATAAAGTAGCAGGAACTTAAAAGGGGGAGGGAAGAAGAGGTGGAACTATGGGGATTGAAGTCTGGGAAACAGTTTCAGATCTTAGCTGTCCTCCACCTACTTGTTCTGTGATCTTGGGAAGGTTACTTAACTTCTTTGAGGTTCAGTTTCTTTATCTGTAAAATGGGAATGATAATAGAACTTCTTACCTAGGATGACTAAGGTATAAATCAATTATGTTTATAAATATTTACCTAGTTGTCAGGTGTTTAAAAATGAAAAAAAAAAAGGCCAAAGAAAAAACAAAAACAGAAGTAAAATGACAGGCAGAAATAAGCCTCAAAGTGCATACTATAGTGACCATAAATGAGCCACAACTTTAATTCTAAAGATATTTATCATTTAATGCACTCATTATTTATATCTATCCCCCCCCCCCCCCCCCCAATCAGATGGTATGTTACTGTGGAGCAAGGATGTCTTAAAAATGCTTTGAATTCCCACAGAACTCATCCCAACATAGGTAGTTGGTACATACATGCTAATTTAAAAACATGCAAGTTCTCTTAAAAAGAAAAACTGCTAATCTACAAATCAGGCAATCTCAATAAAAAAAAAATCTCTGTAGGATTTTTGAAAGGAATTTAGTAAACTGATGTTTAAAGTCACCTGGAAGAGAAAATTTATGAGAACAGCCAGCTTTTTTTTTTAAGTTTATTTATTTTGAGAGACAGAGAGAGAGAGTGAGCGAGCTTGTGAGTGCTCACGGGAATGGTATAGGGGCAGAGAGAGGGAGAGAGAGAATCTTGATCCCATGAATTGTGAGATCATGACCTGAGATGAAATCAAGAGTTGGAGGCCTAACTGACTGAGCCACTCAGGTGCCCCCCACCCTTTTTAAAAGATACAATAGGGAGGAGCCTGATTTCTGATTTACCAGATATCAAAAAATACTACGGAGTTTTGACAACTAAAACTTTGTAGTATTGGTGTACAAATGGGCAGATGGATTTATAGAACAGAAAAGTAAAGTCCAGAAATAGTTTTAATTCTGTGTGATAATTTAACATATGGTAAAGATAATATTCCAAAGTAAGGGAGTAGATAGATAGATCTTCAGGATATAGTGTTATCCCTTTAGTAAAATAATTAGAGAAAATCCTACCTTATAGCATATATAAAAATAAATTTCATGCAGCTTAAATGTAACAGGCAAACCCTTCAAGTAATAGAAGACAATATGTTTGTAATTTTGCAGTGGCAGGGTCTTTGTAAGCAAGACAAAATCCCAGAAGTCAGAGGATTGGCTGCTAAATTTGACTACATCAGAGTTTAATACTTTGTAAAACAAATGATACTATAAACAAAGTAAAACAGTAAGGGATAGATTGGAAGAAAACTGTGATAATATGTATAACAAAAGATTAATAACCAGAATATATAAAGAACTTCTCTAAATCCATAAGAAGACCATCCAGATGGGCAGATGATAACCAGTCCTTCAAAGAATAATTAATACAAATGGTCAATAAACATAATAAAGATGTTCAACCTAGATAGACTATCATTACTAACTAGGTGGTAGTTAGGGAAATGCAGGTGGAAACAACAAGGCATGTTTTTGCCTATCAGATTTGCTAAAAATGAAAAGAGGGATACTCTCATGTGTTGTTGATGTGTGGGAAGTCAGGGATGCTCATATAGTGATGGGGGATCAACTAGTACCGTTCTGCCAATAGCATTTTTAAGTAGACGATATTAAAAATGTGCATATCATTTGTCCCAGCAAGTTCTTTTTTAGATATCTATGTTTGAGAAATTGTCACTGTGTATACACGGAGGCATTTACAAGCTGTTTACTGCAGTGGGATTTGTAATAGTGAAAACAAGAAACAATCCTGTGGCTGAGACTGCTGTGAGGGAAGACTTAGAGGCACCAAAGTATTAGGAAAAGAAAAATCACTTAAGAAAAATAGCTTACTTGCAAAGTTCTGTGAGGGAGTCCAACTTCAGGACTGGCTTGCTGATTAAAAAATACAACAGGTATTTAAAGTAAAAACCCACAGGAATACAAGGTTATAGTTACTTTGTTCATGGTGGGAAATCGGACATGGTTATCATAAGAATATTGCAGACTCCAGGGAAAAATTTTGTTTTGTAAGGGAATTAGTAATTTACACAAACAGGATTAAAGCTTCTTCTATTTTAGGAAGTAGAACCAGATGTAATCCTTTTCTTTCTTTCCTTCTTTCTTGGCTTGTTTGTTTATTTCAAGGTCAGGTTGTGAAGTGCTTCATTTTCTTTTCTTTCTCTTTTTCCTGACTATGGAAGATGATGTGTGTGCTTACTCATTGGCAGGGCAAGATTTCAGTTTTTCTCTCTAACTGCTGGCTGCTACCCAATATCTATTATCCTTTTTTGGTTACAAATCTTAAATTTCCTTTGAGACAGCAATGCACTCATGTGAAAGACTGAATTTTTCAGCTTCCCTTTCAGCTAGGTATGGCCATATAACTAAGTTCTGGCCAGTGATGTAGAACTGAAAGTGTTGTGTGAAACTTCTGGAAGTCTGCATAAAGGGAGCTGGCTTAGCTCTGAGGTAGGCCCCCTTTTTTTTTTCTCTTTCCTTTCAGTTGCCTGTAACAAGATGTTGGCTAGGCTCATAAGGCAACCTTGGGAAAAAAAGCCATATGCTAGTGTGGTGGAGGTGAAAAATGGAGCATGGAGTCTGAAGACCATGGAGTCCACATACCAACAATGAATTGTCTACGTGCGGGCTTCTTTCACACGAGAGAAATAAAGTATCTTGTGTTTATGACACTCCTTTTGGATTTTCCGTAACATGGATCCAAACTTAATTCTAACTGATGCATACTAAATATCTACTATCAGGAGAATAGGTTAAAACTTGGGGCACATCTGTATAGTGGAATATTATCCAGAAGCTACAAAGAATGAGATCAATCCGTATACTGTTCTTAAATAATGTCTACCAAAAAGGACTCCCTTTTCTACTTTTCTGGGTTCTACTCATCTGTTCAAGGTTTCCCTCAAAAATAGCCTTCTTTAAGAAGCATTCCTCAACTGCCCCAGAAAAGATTGCTGCCTTCTCTGCACTTCTCTAACATTTCTTGCTTTTATTGTCCTTTGGCACTTAGCCTGTATAGACTTGTATTATTAGTTGTCTTTTTTAATGCAAATATAACATCCTGGATTCCTGGTTAAATCAGAGCCCTCTTAGGGCAAATATATGTAATTCGTCCATTCAGTCAACAATGAAGATTCTGTTTTGCTTGAGCTCCTGCTATAACAGAAACAGTGTGCTTGGTGCCAGAGTGAATATGAAATTAATAAGAAATGATCTGTCTCCAGGGAGTTTACTGTTGTAATGGAAGTATAGGGCATATATGCATCTATGAGACTGGTAGAACATACATTTTATAAGAGAAGTTTAGCAAATATGATGCAGGTTTATAGGAAAGAGATCACATTTCAGTGGGACAGGATTGATAAAATACTCCATCATCTTTTATTTATTTTTTCCTTCATGTAAATGAGATAACTGTTTGTTCATTTATTTATTTAGGGGGACGGAGGGAGGGAGGGAGCAGAGAGAGGGAGAGAGAGAATTTCAAGCAGGGTCCATGCTCAGCAAGGAGCCTGACATGGGGCTCGATCTCATGACAGTGAGATAATGACCTGAGCTGATACCAAAAGTCAGATGCTCAACAAATAAGCCACTGAGGCACCCCATAAATTAATTTATTTCTTCATCCTCTTTGAAAAAGTGGTTTAGGCAGCTATTAATAATAAATATGCAAATGATGAGAGGATTAGAAACCAGAGAAGAAGAGGAAACAGTACAAGTAGTCTTATTTGACTGTGATATGGGAACAGGAGGAATTTGGGAAAAGTGAGGCTACAAAAGTAAGATGCCAGCAGTTGCACTCTTGGGAATTTATCTTAGGAAAATTAAGACTATTTTCATGCAGGACTGTGTATGTGAATGTTCATAGCAATTTTATTTGTATTATCCCTAAACTGGAAGCTACCCAAATGTCCTTAAGTGAATGAATTGTTAAATAAACTGTGGTACATCCATTCTACAGAATACTACTTATCAATAAAAATAAAGAATTCAATTTATGTAACATTCATGAAATGATTATAGAGCTGGAGAATAGATAGTAGTAGCCAGGGGTAGGGATGGGGGGATGAGTAAGGGGGAACAGAAGGAGTTTTGTGGTGATGGTACAGTTGAATATTTTGGTTATGGTAGTGATTACCCAAGTACACATGTGATACAAGAGCTATACAAGGGAGCCTGAGTGCTTGTGTGCATCTGCATGCACATGGTTACACACATGCATGCACAAATGTGTATACATAACTAGTGAAATCTGGATAAGCTGTATGGATTGTACCAGCTTCTTGGTTTTGATATTGTACAAGAGCTGTGTAAGTTGATGATGTTGGAGAAGTTGGGGGAAGGGTACATGGGAATTCCTGTACATTTCTTTGCAACCTACTGTTTCTCTATTTCAAAATAAATGGCCAAAAGAGAGAACTTAATTTTTTAAAAGGTAGGGTGGAGCCAGAAGTGAGTAGTAAATCTTAGATAAGGATGGTACCTAATTTTGTACTCAGTGAGTAAGCTATTGAAGAATTTTGTACTCAATGAGTAGCTATTGAAGAATTTTGAAGAAGTAATTGACAAGAGGTGTGATTTAGGATAATTATGTAGCAGGTTGGATATAAGAGGAATTGGATGGAGAGGAAACAGACAGCAGGGAGGCCAATGAGAAGGCTGTGGTCCAAGCTATGTTTCTTTTAAATATTTATCTTTTTCAGGTTGAGGGGCTGTGTAAGAGTGGTGGTTATGTGGAGGAAAATAGAAATCCAGGAAAATTATTCAAAGATGTTTGCCAGGCATGTATTTTGTGCTAGGCAGATATGGTATCTGCTTTTACACAGTGCATAGAGAAAGGATTAAATAAGTAAAAAAAAAAAAAAAAAACAAAAAAAACCCACATAAGATTAATTTCAGATAGTGCAAAGTTCTGTGAAGAAAATGAAACTGGGTTTCAGCTAGAGAGTGACTTGGGAGGAAGGTTCTTTTGCTAACGTAGCTAAGGGAGGAATCCCTTTAGAAAAGGGAGTCTAGGTAAGATGTTAATGATTGGAAGGAACCAGCTATGTGAAAGGTTGAGGAAAAAGTGCTCCAGACAACTTGGAGAGGCAAGTGTAAAGGCCCTGCAGTGACTAGCAGGTTTCAAGGCTTAGTGTCTGAATGATAGTATCAGCATTAAACCAGAGGAGTTAAATTGCATCAGGGTTAGGCAGTAGATTTGGGTTGGGTTGGGCAGTAGAAGAGATGGTAAATTTAATTTGGGACAGATTAAGCTTGAGAGGTTGGCCAAGATATCCCTGGAGGAGATGGGATGGAAGCCTGATGGGTTGCAAGGTTGGGGGAAGATGTTTGTGGATAGAGGAGGAACCACTGGAGAGGGAACTGTTAAAGATAGAAGAACGGTAGGTTAACAGACATAACAAGGAGTGGTCACTTGTGAGCACCAGTGCTGGCATTGGTTTTTGGTGAAAAAGTTGGAAGGACATGAGGTAGGGAAGAAGATAGATATAAAGAGATTTTCAAGTTAAAAGGAGTGAATTGGATAACGGCTTGGGCTGAACGGCTTTAATAATCTTAAAACAAGTTTTAGAGAGCACTTTTTCTCATCCTTTGTGAGAAAAATTGGGTACCGCCAGGAATAGGGTCTCAGGACTATCAGCTATTTTTGATGATGACAGCAACAGGTGCCATCGTTGTGATGAAGAAGAGAGGTTAACTGAAGATTTGAAACTGGGCTGGAAATAAGATCCAAAGAATTGACTTTAGTTGAACTTCCTTCTCTATCTGGTCAGTATTGTCTACTCAGCTGTCCACATGTATTCATTTGTGTCTACAATAGTAATGACATTTTCTTAGTGCTTACTGTGGGCCAGCCATTATGCTAAGTATTCTAGGTGCTTTATCCTATTTAATGCTTATAACAATTCTAATTTTGCAGATAAGAATACATACTAAAGCTTAGGCTTATTAAATTTTCTAATTCATGTACAGTTGGTAAGTAGCAGGATAGAAACTCGCCTGCAGATTTGTCTCCAAAGGCCTGCCATGCTCCTATGCACTTTAGCATTTTTTTTTTAACGTTTATTTTTGAGACAGAGAGAGGGAGCGCCTGGGCAAGGGGCAGACAGAGAAGGGGACAGAGGATCGAAAGTGGGCTCTGTGCTGACACTTAACCAACTGAGCCACTCAGGTGCCCCCACTGTAGCATTTTCATGGCTTTCCATGGAAGCTTCCTGAGGGCCGGGACCTCGTTACCTAATCTACTTTGTGTGGGACGCACACTGAGTTACATTAATTCAACTTTTAGTAAGAGCTTCTTGATATTGCTGCTGTTAGAGAAACATGTTAAGTTTTATATTAGTTTCCTGGGGCTGCTACAGCAAATCACCACACACTGGGTGGCTTAAAACAACAGAAATTTATTCTCTCACAGCCCTGGAAGCCAGAAGTCTGAAATCAAGGTGTCATTTGTGCTGTACTCCCTCCCTCTGGAGGCTCTAGGGAAGAGTGCTTTCTTGCCATTTCCAGCTGTTGGTGTTCTTTGTGGGGCATCACTCCCATATCTACTTCTGTCTTCATATAGACTCTCTTCTGTCTCTTGTAAGGACACTTGTCATGGGATTTAGGGCCCACCCTGAAAATCCAGGATGATCTCAAGATCCTTAATTACATCTGTACCCAGACCCTTTTTCCAAATAAGGTCACAGTCACAGGTTATGGGGGTTCGGACACGAACATAATCATTTTAGGGCCACCATTAAATCCACCAGAAGTCTGATAGTAAATATGACTGTAACTATAAGCAATTGCTGAGGAGTTTGTGGCACTTTCTTTCCCTTTCCAGCCCACAGTCAGGTAAAACACTCTGCAAGAGCAGTTTATACTTTGACCTCTCAGCATACAAATAGTGAACATTTATTGTTTGCAGGGGACTAAGGAGTATATGAAGGTGTGCTTCAAAGGTCTGACCTTCTAATTTTCAATGGGGAATCATATTTTAAGACTCCCAGGAAGAGCCTGTGCTGATTTCTTCAGGTAAAGTTAGTTGCTCTGTTCTCTTGGCTCTTATGGCATTTTATTTATATCTCTGTTACTGCATTTATCAAGGTTTATTATAAACTATTCATTTACATGTTTATCTCCATTATTGAACTATGAACTCCAGAAGGCATACACTATATCTTAATTTATTTCTGCTCAGTAAATGTTGAAGAAGTCAGGCAGTGAAGGAATGGACCAAAGAAGGAGTCAAGCAAAGGGGCATGCAGAATCTTCTGTATTTTCTAGATCATCTAATCTTAGCATTGACATTTGAGCAGGCCATGAGGATCTCCTAACGAGGCTGCAACTTAATTATCATTGTATTATTCGCTTCTTGTGCTATTTCTGTTGCATACAAAGCTTTCAGTAAAATAAGTTATGTTGAGTTGATTGAAACTAAAATAAATATTGAAATCTGGGAGCATAAAGAATTGTGAGATTTGATTGCCTCTTAAAAACAATACTGAAAGCAGCCTGGAAAGAGCTAATTTACGTAATCTGCCATAGAAATTCCTGAAAACAGTCACCTAAATTATTTTGTTTCATATTTGGTGATGCTTGACTTAAGGGTCAGCCTAGTTGTAGCAGAAAGAACAACTGTCTTAAAATCCGACAAACCTGGGCTGAAGTCCTATCTTGCTCCTTGACTGTGTATCTGATCTTGAGCAAATCACTTAGCCCCTCTGAACCTTTCTTCCTCTACAGCATGGTGGTATTATATTGCGTATCTTCACAGGTGCCAGGATGATTAAGTTAGATTGTTAGAAATGCTTTAAGTGCCTTCCTACCCTTAAATACTGAGAAAATAACTAGAAAACGTTATCAAGAGGTGACTCATTAAAATATAGACCAGTAATCAGATAAACTTCAAGACTTTGCTGTGAGAATGCTGTTGATAATAAAGGAGAACAATAATCTCTTGTATGGTGTCTTGTGTTGGTGGTGATTTAGTTCAGTACTGTATTTCCTGACCTAGATTTAGCAGTGAATTTGTAAATGATATAACTAACTTCTTTACCATAGCTCCTAGGAGCAAGAGACATAGGCGATAAATTAAAAGAAGAGCTAGTTGTAACTGTCATAACCCAAGGGGAGGGAAAAAAGGCTTGGGTATGGAGTGGTAAATATTATCTTGTCGTTTCATGGACCCACAGTTGGGAAACACTGTTCTAGTAGGAATCTAAATATTTGACTTCCATGGTGGTTGTATTATTTATTATAAGACTTAGTGGAACCTATTGCTTAGAGTGGGATACCCCTCCCAGAACAAGCTGGGAAAATCTCCAGGATGCCAGCCAGGGCACTGAGGAGAGTTTCCAGGGACTTAGGCCACTGCCACTCCCTCCCTTCCTGGAAAAGAATGCAAAGTGCAGCTTCCATCCCCAGATCCAGGCCATATGCTCCATTAAGCATTGTAGGCACCTTGCCCAGTTGTTATTTTAATAAACCTGGTTGTGCTCCTCAATTTCCCTTACAGGGCCCACTGGGCAGGCTAGCATTGGTAGAACCTTGTGTTTCCCCTCTGACTGACCCAGGAGCTGTTTGATGAAAGTTCTGCCCATAGTATTAGTGCTGGCTTAGGAAGCTTGGCCTTTTTGCCATTGTAATGGGTGTTGCAATTCCTGGTCTCTGTGGCTCAGGCCAACAACAGCAGAGTAGAGTTGATGTGGATTTTGAGGGCGTTATGTAGAGATGACATTTCAGGAAAGAATAATTGATTTAAAGCTATTGCCTTTCTCTTAAAGGCAGGGGGCATGGCAGGACAGAAAGAAAGGAATAATAAGCAATATTTGCCCTAAAATCTATCTTCACATTTTTAATGTATCAGTGTCCAAAGTTGTACTTTTTTGTGTGCTTCATTGAATCTGTTTCCGCTGTGTTTGAGTAGAATTTAAATAATTTATAAATGAAGAATTTAAATAAATGGGGAGAACCTCGGGGATTTGTTCACCTTCTAATTTACCAAGAGAAATAACATCTTCAGATTCCTGCTGATTTTCTGAACTGTTTAGTTTATACTGTAATGATCTTAAAATCATCTGGAAAAAGGTTACCAGATTGGAAGATCAGAATAATCTTCAAATGCATCTGAAGGAAACAACACCCCCCTCCCCTCTGTTGCCTCACCCATGTGTCACTAGGAGAAATAGCAGTATCGGAAAAAAAAATTGCTGCTGCCTGTGACCACTGTACCCACAGAAAAGGAGTGGGAGAGAAAATACACATGTGATGGACCAAATCATTCCACCCCCTGCCATGAGTTGCCTTTCTTAGGAGCCAACTTTCCCCCTTGGGTCCTTGGGAGATGCTTAATTTTAATTGACTCGGAGGAGTTCTACTTTGTGTTTGAAAACCACACAGAAATGGGAAGTTAAAGAGTTCCACTCCCCCCCCCCACCCCCCCCCCCACCCCCCCCGCACACAGATATACACAAACAAATCCAAGGTGCTCCACAGCCTTAAAACAGAATCTTGGGTTGGCAGGTTTGTGATAGGCTCTGTATTTCCAGCCAGCTCCTCAGAAGTTAGGTGAACCCTACCCACGCAGAACGGAATTGTATTGCAAAGTTTGCTCTCTGAGCAACCCACTGGAGATGTTTCTCTAAATTGGATTTTTTCCTCTTTGTAAATGGTTTCCAAATAAAAGTAGCCACACTAGTGCAGAGGCTAGAGTATGTAGGAGCAGATTTCATTGCTCTGAAATGCTTTTGCTTTTGTGAGGGGATCTGACCACTAAATA